>NC_141158.1:52635454-52940681 GCF_053477565.2 Lygodium microphyllum | reverse complement strand
AGCAAGAAAGAGAGAGACAAGAAATGGAAACTCCAACAGTCACAATGTGTGACCGGGCCTTCCTTTATTTAAACTGTCACTAAAAGAATAAAGAATAAAGTGACGGTGATGGGCGCCCGCCACCTACATTAGGGGAGTTTTGAGGTCTCGAAAATGCCCTGTAAGAGATCCTAGAGAGAGAAAACAATTTATGAAATAAAATCATTTTATAGAATTTTTAAAAGGTTTATATTTTGGTAAGTTAAAATATCAAAATTCGTTAATAAGTCATTGTCGTGATATTCTCGTGGTCACATCAAACCTAGAAATCTAGGTCGCCATAAAGTTGGCAAGGTTGTCATAATGAAGATCTTACCTCTCCTCATTAAAGTGAAAAGTAATATTCAATTTGAATTTTGGTGGATACTCGATTGCCTCCCTCCATCGTTTCTCCATCGTTTCTCTCTTCTTTTTTTCTCCTCCTTATTAGGCTCTTCTTTGTTTTCATTCTTGCTTCTAATCATATCCTTAGCTATGGATCAATCACCCAATGATCTCTGTAACTCAGCTATGGATCAATCATCTAATGATCTCTGTAGCTCTCATAAAAGACCTCTCTATCATCTTCATATTGAGTTGGACAGTGAGTATGAACCGATAAGAAAGAGAACAAAATCTATCACGGTACAGAGTCTATGAAACATATACTAAGGTTTGAAGGAAAGAAGAATATTGATCTTTGGTTAGATGGAAAGCTATATCCCAAAGATCCTAGCAGAAATAGCACTCCTTTCTATAATAGCTCGTCATTAATGAGGTTTATTGGTCATGGCTACAATGGATTTTTAGGTTATACACTTAATCTTGTTGCAGAAAAGGATATCCTTGGACTAGAGAATCATCTTTTGATGAAACACAATATAGAGTTGTTGCAGAAGCTAGAGGATTGTCAGCAAAAAATTCATTCATTGGAAAAGCGTATCAAAGCTTATCAACAAAAGCAAACTTTATTAGGCCTTCGAAATCGACAAAGAGCTCTTAAAAATATTGAGAATCTCAAACGAGGAGGAGGAGGCTGTGGTAAAAGAATCCAAGCAGCAAGGTATATTTTTTTTCACTTGAAAAATCTTAAATATGGCTTTATTTAAACTACTTGCATTGATTTGTGATGTTAATTTTGCTTAGATCTCTTCTACAACCAAATGCAAGTGAAAGAGATTCTTTAAAAGCAGCTCAGTTTTATTATCATCTTCTTCCTTCAGTAGTTTCAAAGGATATTTTAGAGAAGAAGAAATTTAAAAAGGCAAAGAAACAATGAATAGAGTCATTTGTGAAGGATCATTCTTTGGATTCTGAGTTAGTACAGAAGACACTGGATAGTATTGGTATCAGTCGAGATGCTTATATGCAACTTTTACAGCTTTTACAATCAAATATGAAGCAAGGACAGGTACACAATTGCATACTTTCGAAACCATTTGTGGTTAGGACTATCAGACAGAGAATTAATAACAAAGTGATGGAGATTCTAGGTGAGCCTTTTCATATCAAGGCTAGCTTCAAGGGCAAGAAAAAGGAGGTTACATTCAATGAATTTAACAATATTTTCCTTGACTTGCCCACCCTACAATGCTTAATGATCAAATTTTATGACTTGTCAGTAGCAGAGGCACAGGGAGTGGCTAGATTTGAAACTTGATGAAAGTGAGATTCTGAAATGTAAAGAATTGGAGAGAATCTCTATCACCTTGATGAATAGAGCACTTTCGTCAGGTCATTGCAATCACTCAACATCATGTAGTGTTCAATCTGAATATAACATCTGGTGGCTAGGAGCATTTGAGGTAGATACTGAGAATTTTGATATATTATATTGGGTTTTTCATCAAATATCAATACCTAATGTTATTCAAAGGCAACAAGCAGGAGAAGAGCTATTTGTTGAAGGATTAGGGAACTACAGGATTGAGTGGCACATAGCTGCTGACCTAAAGACGCTCAAATGTATGTATAATGTATCAAAGGGAGCTAACTCGAGATCTCCTTGCTTATACTGCATGTCACCAGCTGTAGAGTTAAACTCAAGCAATTGGAATAGAGCTCCCTCTAGGCACAATAAGGATCCACAGTTTAAACCAGTCTTGGACATTCCTTTAGCGAATGCCCATATTTGTACACTTCATGCACTTTGCAGGATAATCGAAAAGCTTGTTCATCTCTATATAGGATTTGCATGGAAGTTGAAGCCATTATCAACTAGAGCAGATGTTATAACAAAGGTTGAAAAAGTTCTCTCTGCAATTGGTTTGCATGGTGGCAATGTTGTTATTGAACCAGATCTTCAAAAGTCTAAGGATGGTAATTGTGTCCCAAAAAAACCATCTATTGGTGGAGTGAAGGCTAGAAGGTTTCTAGGCTTTCATGGGAGACTTGGCAAGATAAACTCAAGAAATGGTGGCTCAACTATTAAATTTAATCAGTGGAAATCCCTACATAATGCAGTTAAGGATCACACTGATAATGGACAAGCTCGAAATAGAAAAGCTAAAGTTTGGGAAACACTAGACAAAGTGTTTTTTTATTGTGATAAGATTGAATGGAATGATGATGATCTCAAAGACTTTAAAAACCAATTGAACCTTTTCAAAAAGGTGATGACAGAAGCTTGGGGTGATCAACACTTTACTCACTACATGGTAAGAAGTTTGTATATGTTTGTTTCTTCATTGTCGAACTCATATAATGTTTTTTAATAACTTTCTTTATTTGTTGACTATGCAGCATATTCTATACAACCATGCTCCATACTTTATTAAACAATATGGATCTCTATCTATCTGGTCAATCCAAGGTATGGAAAAATCACATTATCAAGCAAGAACAAAATATTTCAGACATACAAGACATGGAGGTGGAAGACACAAAGCCAATAGTTTATCGACATGGAGGTCTTTCAATGGTTCCATCGACAAATTTGACATAAATTCAAGCTTAAAGATACAACCACATCAAGCAATGCATCATCTTTAGCAAGGACTATACAAATTGTTACCCAAAGAAGAAAAGATAGATATTTAAATTCTTGCGCAAAGCAAAGATTTACAGAATGGTTACAAACCAAACAAAGAGTTGGGAAAAGATGGGTTTCAAGAAACCCTTAATCTTTGGCATCTTCTAGTCTGATTGTGTTGCAGAAAAGTCCTTAGTTTCAGGTGCCTCAACAGGGCCTTCAGAGGAGTCCTTGGTTTCAGGTAGCTCGATAGGGCCTCTAGAGGAATTTTTTGTTTCATCCCACTCAATAAGACCTCTGTATTTCAAAAACTCTTGTTTCTGATAGCCTGGAAGAAGCTTCAAATTCTTACTATCTCCTACATAAGAGAGCAAATAGGAGCCAAGAACTCCAAAATATCCAGCTCTAGATCCACTGTATCCAGGCATGAAGCCAAAAACTCTTATGGCTTCTTCCTTCTCCACCAAAATGATCTTGTCCAAACCTCTGCTGAAAACTTGAGATCCAATTACCTTTGAGATAGCTCTCAAAGCCATCATTGGTAGACTTGGAGAGCTTGACAATCTACTATGATATATTACAATTGTTTGATTGTTTAAGTTTCCAATATAATGGCCAAGGCTTTGATTTTTTCCAAGCTTCATTGGCCTAGAGCCCTTGGCCCTTAACCAAGAAAGTTGTCCAGATCTTCAATCTCAATCTATAGAACAAACCACAACAGTACAATATATAAGATATTTATCTATAATGCATAATAAAGTCTAACATAAACTCAATGGGTAACTTCGAATTATATTTCATACCTTAGGGTGTTCGTCTTCTTCAAGAAGACTATCATCATAAAGATTTATTGAACTCTTGGGCTTCTCATCTGATGGAGACTTCAATCTCTCTTCATACCCTACATCATCAATATGAAGTTTCTTATGGACCTGCAAGAACTCTTCTTCTGTAGTAGGTAGCCCCCCCTTTTCCTATTCTATGATCTGATTAATACATGTATGTAAGGCTATAGAGCTATCTTGGAAATTCTCTCCCTCAACATCAAGACTTGCTAGTGGTTCTTGTTCATAACCTATAAAATTCATGTCATTTTTGCCCCAACCTGCAAGGATTGCTAAGCAATAATCATCTCTAAGATCAAAAAGATGTTGAATATCATTTAGCAACACATATCTCTTCTTGTTGATAAGATAAGTGGAAAATGTTGGAACACAGGCAAGAGGACCTTCTTCATCAACCTGTGCACTTGGCTCAATCTCCTTTTCTTCCACCATTGTGATATTGTCACTCTTGAATAAACCTACATCAAAACCTTGGACAAGTTGATTCTCAACATATTCTTGGAACATCTCCTCCTTCTCTTCGACCTCCTTATCCATACTTGCAATATCCTCTAGCTTTCTGTGTTGGTCTATATCTGGAGAAGAATTTTCCATGTACTGAAGATACACAATAAATACAACGTCCTTGTGGATCAGAAGGCATTGGTGTTGGTACCTGTGGAAAGGGAAACATGTTTCTTTCTTTCTGAATTCCTCATCAATGAGGTTGAACATGCCTAGCAAAGTTGACTTGGATGTATTGGTGGCTCCCATGACATCACTTTAATGAACAAATCCATTGACTTCCAAACCTTGCACACGTCTATCATAAAAACATCTGTACTCCTTAAGTTTATCATCAAGATGCTCCAATAACTCCTTCAAATCAAAAGGAACATTGAAAATTTTCCTGATATAGCAAAACTTGGAAGAATTTCCAGTGGTGTGTAAAAAATCAAAGATCCTATCATCAGATGTCTCAATTATCTCCTCCTCATCCATTCCTTCCAGAGATAGCTTCCTCTTTGTCATCTTGACCAGAAAAATATTTATCCTTGAAAAAAAAAAGCAGAATAGAACCAATATCCAATAAAACAAGATGGAACCATGGAAAGAGGCCCCAAAATTGATTTTCCAAGACAAAAAAATCAAAAAATGAGAATTTTTTTAGTTGACCGGTGAAACGTGAAAATTCAAGTGTGTAAGGCAAATGCCTGTGAAGGAATCGCGTTTCATCGGACACTTCCTTGAAGACAAAAATTATTCTAATATGTGGCCGGTGAAACGCGATACTTAGCAAAATATCACTAACAGATATATTGTTTCGCATTTCACTGGTCAAAAATTGCAAATGAAGAAAAGAAACATGAACTATAAATAAATTCTATGGAAACACACAAATTGATGATAAAATCATTTTTGGAAAAGCTATGTTGCTTTTAAAAGATAGAAAGCACATAACATCTCTAATTGTTCAAGTGTTATAAAACATTCTTTCTATATTAATCAAATTTATTTTGTTAAAATGCTTGTAATAAAAAAAATGTGTTACCTATCAAAGATTGTTGAACTGCTCTCCACACAGGAAGCAAGGACCTTGAAGGGAAGTCGAGACGAAATTTTGGCAGAAAAGAAGACAATGTTGGAGAATTGGCTTTGAAATGCTTTTATATTGACCGTTAAGCATGTGGTGATAGTTCCAACGAAAAAGTTTGTGTAATAATGGAAAAATACGTGTACACGCGTCTCACTTAGCACAACGTATTAAACTCCTCAGAAGACGTGCGCACTCTCTTTTTCCAAAAATACGTCACACATGTGTTACATAACCCTTTTCCAAGTTAAATTTTTTTTTCGGTAAGCGAGAGTACGTCACACGTGTGTTATTAACACTTTGCGAAGAACGTTGAGTCCATGCAAATTCACCGCCTTCACCTTTCATCGCATTTCATCGCTACTCCATCTTTGTTTTTGGTGTTTCTTCCAGTCTCCAAGCATTTCCTTCCAATCTCCAAGCATTTCACTGCTTCCCCAACAAAGCAAACCTTCGAGCATATTGTCGTCTTTAGGTTGAGATTGTGAAGAACAAGCTAAAAAGAAGGTATGGTTTCTGCATCTTGCTTTTCAATAATAGGCTCCATTCAATGCATTGTTTTGATACTTTTCCTTAATCCTTTATGTTATTATTAGCTTATGACCACTACAAAAGAATTTTTTCCACAGTGAAAGCATTCCTTAATATTGTGGATATTTAAGGAAATCTTCAAATTTCTTCCCTAATTTTGTGGATATTTTATGTAATCTTAAAAGCTTCCCTTGGATCAAAGCTCTTTTTTCTTGGTTTTGTCAAATTTTATGCTATTCATGAGCTGTCCGGTGAAACGCGAAAATAAGGTACTTCAAGTAGGTCTCCTGGCTTAAATTCGTGTTTCACTGGACACAATGGACAACAAGTCCAGTGAAACGCGAAAAGAAGCAGCTGCAAGGAGGCGCCTTGCTTGACACTCGCATTTCACTAGACAGCTCGAGAAAAATTCAGCTGATACGCAAAAATGCCATGCAGCATAGATAAATCTTGTCTGGGACTCGCATTTCGCTGGACATGCTGGAGAAGAAGTAACATATCTTTTTTTGGCAGATGGCTAGGACTAAGGCAACAGCAAGAAAAGAGAAGATTGATCCTAGGGATTAAGCATCAAAGATTCATCAGTCTTCAAAGCCTCAGAAGCTCTCTAGAAAGTCAAAGCCAAGGAGAAAGTTTTCTCAAAATGTCAGGTGTCTAAGGGAGATTAGGAAGGCAGTAAATGCTCCTGACAATGCAATTCCAAAGTTGTCTTTTCAGAGGCTTGTCAGGGAAATTTGTGACAGATATAGTTTGGATAGTTTCAGATGGACAAGAATAGCTCTTAATTGTATACAAGAAGCCAGAGAGGATTTTCTAGTTGAGTTTTTTCAAGATGTCTACATTTGTGCTGCTCATGCTCATAGGCTCACACTCATGGACAAGGACATGGTGATTCTTAGGAGGCTAAGATATAGATTTTCAAAGATCCTTGAGCCAATTCCCCTCACTGATATATGAAGACATTTAATATCCTTAATGTGCCCCCAGCTAGAAGAAAGAAAGATGATTCTGGTCTCAGGGTTGAGGATGTCACCCATGAGAAGGATACAAGGCAACATGAAAAAGAGGAGAAGGCTAAAGAGGAACAAGTAGATAAATGGAGAGAGTATAGGAGGCAAAGGGTTGAAGAAAGGGAAATAGAGCAACTAGAGTCCTTTGAAAATGAGCTAGCCACCCTTCTTGAAGCAGCTAATCCAAAAGGATTCAGTGTGTTTTGTTTCTTACCTGGTGACTTAGGCAAAAGAACTGAGGTTATCTCCTTTGATGCTGCATGCGTTCAGATTCTTAAGGATAAAAGAAGAGAAGTAAATGACAGTCTTATTCTTGCTGGCCTAAGGTATGTCCATCCATAATTACTTATACTTTTTGATATTTTTTTAGCAATAAGATTTTTCTTGTTTATACTCACTATTTCTATGTCTTTTCTAGGTGTATAATGCATGAGTTTCCTTTGGATATACAACAAAAAATTGAGGTTTTTGATCCATCTATCTCATTCTTTATGAGGAATGAGCTTGATACAAGTTTTATTGAGCACTGGCTCAATTTGATTGACTTCGATACTTTGGAGCTGCTTATAATTCCATATAATGAAAAGTAAATGATTCAATATTCTATTAGAGTTTTTGAGATTTTATCCTACTAATTTGTTGAGATATGATTACTTTTAGTTCTCATTGGAGCTTGATTGTAATAGACCTTGTGGATAAGCAATGCTTTTTAATCAACTCTATGAAAGGAAGCCATGGAAATGCTAAATTGTAAGTTATATTATCCAAGGGTTCCTTGATATTTTAATTCTTTTTTTTGTAAGTACTCTAAATTTCAACATATTTTATATACAAAGGTGCCAAAAGATTAATTGAAGAGCTAGAGAAAAGACCCCCTATGCCATCTGATTTACTTGCAACAATGCAATATAGACAAGTTGCGGTAAGTTATTCATTAAAATAATTGAAACATGAGTTTATTCTATGAACTACCATTCGTCCTCTTTATAGTTTTACTTTGTGTTGGTGGTTGCAGTGTCCCCATCAGGATGATAGCCATTCTTGTGGCTGGAGGGTGATTGCAAATGCTAGAAGAATTGTTAACTTTGTTTATCTTAATGATGATAAACATGTAAAGGTAATATGAAATATGCTAAACTTTAAGATAGATATTAATTGCAAATAGTCCATTGATGATAAAAATATAGTCTATTGTAAGAACAATAATGAACTAAAACTCTTTTTTCTATAAATGTGTGACAGTTTTCGAAGGATTGCTATACATCTGAGCATGTTTGGTACATCAGAGCAAAGCTCTTGAAGTATATAATGGTCAATTGTATACAACCAACAACAGAGATTGGTGGGGATTTGCACCATGAAGGAGATGCGGTGCCTATAACCACGGAAGGCAAATCCACAGCTTCAACACCTTCTATACCCAAGATATCAAAGAAAGGCAAAATGACTCCTAGAAAGGATAGTTCTCCAAAAAAGAAATAGCTTTGCCATATCGCCTTGTAAGCCTTCATATATAGAAATTTGCCCTTCAGCCCTTGTATATCTCATAGAGATGGCAGATAGACATCTGCTACAAAATTTGTACATGTATTTTATATTGATAGTAAAGATATATTTTCTTGAATGTCATTGCAGTGTATTTTATTTTCTCTCCTTTTTGATATCTGCAAAAAATAAATTACAAATGTTTGTTAGTTAGGAAGTGAGATCTTGATATACATCTAAGTAGATATAATATGATGTGAAAACTTACTCGTTTCTTGTCAAGTTGGAATACAAAGGAGCATGGTAGTTCAATGTCTTCATTTTGTAAATCCATCCTCACTTGATGTAGCGTACATGATTTTCTGATCTTTAAGATTGCAATAATATCCTCGTTGAACCAAATATCAAGATCCACTATAGGATCCTTGTTGAAATCATTAAGATTCTGGTCTAAAGCAACTAGACTACTACCAACAAAATGCCATCGACTATAGTAAAAGCTAAGGATAAAATTTTGAGTAGCAATCATATAGAGTCTTGATCTATCTTACATATAATTTTTCCTTCTGTCCTTGTATCCCATCCTTCATTAACAAATTGTATGATATGATCATATGTTAGTCTCTTCACTAAAAGCATGGTTTTTGTTATTCTTATCTCCATATTAGAGAAGAAATCAATAAATATATTAATAGACATAAATAAAGTAACTTTGCTTAGCCTATTTGAGATATTAGATTTTAGTGCTTTTTGGATCTCAGAAAATATCTTACATCTATAGCCCTCACTAGTAGCTGGACTTGGCAAAGGCCACTCAAAGCTTGAAAAATCTGGCAAAGGAAGGAGTTTTATTGATCCCCATTGGCAACGCCGCATAGGAATAACATAAGAATGGTCATAAAAGAATATTCCATTCTCTGCAAGCTCTGTCTTCTTTCTACCTCTATACATTTCTTCTCCAATTGAACCATGTATAACATCAATAACATCAATAATAGATTCCACTAGTTGCAATTCCTCGATATTAGAGGGATAGACATCTACAAGACAAACAAATATTATAATGGAAAAACCTAAACCATGTTTAAGAAAGGAAAAACTTTAAGAATCAAATTCTTACAATTTGGTATATGCATTGGAAGCTTTGAAGATCCAGGTTTCAAACACAGCTCTCTATGCATGAACACATGTTGCACTAGTACCTCTTTGATACTATTCTTATTTGCTCCAAGCTTAAAATCTCAGATTCTGCCCTTCCAAGCAGAGATAAAGGAGCTCTCATGTCTTTGCCTTTTTCCACGTTTTGCTTGTTGCATGGTGATCCAACTACCTTTGCTCATGATAGTAGGAATCCATCTTCCATCAGTTTGGAATGAGTTAAACACTGATATGGATGTGATTTTGGGAGCTTGGACGCCTTGTTGAAGGTCGAATTTCTGTATCCATGGTAGAAGAGAGAGATACATGCACAAAGAGAGAGAGAGAGAGAGAGAGAGAGAGAGATGACTAGGCTATCATAACGGAGGGAAAAACAATAGAGGAATAAAAGAAAGGAGGGAAAAAACTGAGTGCCATGCTTTTCACCAATTTGAATTTCGATTACATCAGTCATTATCATTAATCTAGAAACATCATTAAATAAAAGTAGCCGAGACTCTATGCCATTAATGCAAAAGATGTCATAATCACGAATATAAGAGACTAAAAATACATAATAACAATTCAAATTCGTAATATTATCATATTTATATATTTTTATAAAATAATTTTTTAATTTTTTAAAAATAGAAGTTGCGTTGCGGAGGCTTTGCTCTTATTGGTCTAGAGCACTCTCTCTCCACATCCTAAAAGGCATTTTCGAGACCTCAAACCTCCCCTAATGCAGTGTGCAGTGGCGGTGACTGTCAATGTAGTAATATAGGGCGGCTAGGCGGAGGCGCTTTTACCCCCAACAACCTCCCACTTAAAGGCGAATCTGCCCTAGTGAGGAGTGAAAAGAAAAAGAAAAAAAAGACAGTACAACATGTACACATGTACAACAGGATGAGGAAAGACGTCATCTCATCCCATGTCCATCAACCTCCTGAGGAAGGCAAAGCGCTCTGTAGAGAGGCTTTTCGTGAGCAGATCTGCAGGATTTTGGTCAATCGAGATCTTGACAAGATCAACAGACTTGTCCTCAACGACTCCACGTATGAAGTGATACCTCACCTCAATGTGTTTCGTCTTCGCATGGAAGACCGAATTCTTGGCTACGGATTCTTGGCTAACTAAATAGCACTCATAGAATCCGAATACATTGTAGGGGTAGCATCAATACCAAGGTCAGCAAACCAAACGACCCAACCAAATGGCCTCCTTGCAAGCCTCAGTGGCTGCAATATAGTCGGCCTCTGTAGTAGAAAGGGCCGTGCTTTTCTGCACCCTGGACATCCAAAAAACAGCATCTCCAGCATAGGTGAATACATAGCCGGAAGTGGACTTCCTACTATCTGCATGTTCTACATAATCAGAGTCAGTATACCCCACGACTCCTGTATCCTGGCTGCCATAGCATATGCACATATCTGCAGTGCCCTTCAAGTACCTCATGATACCCTTCATGGAATCCCAATGCTTCTTGCCATGTGTAGCCATATAGCGTGCCACAACACCAACTGCAAAGGCAATATGTGGACGAGTGGCGATCATGGAATAGATAAGACTGCTCATTGCGGATGCATAGGGAATCTTGGCCATCTCGGCCCTCTGCTGATCTATCTGCGGCGGGCAATCCTTCACATAAGAAGGAAATGGACAGCCAATAGGCTTTATGTCCTGCATGCGGAAGCGCTCAAGGACTTTATGAATGTACTCCCTCTGTGACACGTAGAGGAGTCCCTGATGCCTGTCACGTCTAATGCGCATACCAAGTATGTGAGCGGCATGTCCCAGATCTTTCATCTCAGAGCTCTTCTTGAGCTGAGCCTTAAGAGCATCTAGCTCATCATGAGCTTTCCCTGCTATCACCATATCATCCACATAGAGTACCAAAATCAATAAAGAACCATCACGGGCTTTCTTTGTAAAGACACGGATCCATAGCACTCCTACTGTAGCCCTGTGACTACATAAAGGCATCAAACTTATGATACCACTCCCTAGGTTCCTACTTCAAGTCATAAAGACTTTTCTTCAATTTGCACACTAGGTGCTC
Organism: Lygodium microphyllum; assembly: GCF_053477565.2. NCBI lineage: Eukaryota > Viridiplantae > Streptophyta > Polypodiopsida > Schizaeales > Lygodiaceae > Lygodium > Lygodium microphyllum. The sequence goes on along the minus strand of NC_141158.1, from coordinate 52,929,052 downwards.
CCTGTCAGGTTCTGCAAAGCCCTTAGGCTTCTCCATATAAATCTCATCATGCAAGTTTCCATGTAAGAAAGCCATCTTGACATCCATCTAGTATCAATCCAAGTCAAGCTGAGCAACCAAAGCCAAGACTAAGTATAGGGTGGTCATCTTAACCATAGGAGAAAAGACCTCATCAAAGTCCACACCATGCTTTTGCTTAAAACCCTTTGCTACCAATCTAGCCTTGTATGCCAGCTTGGGGTGTCCAAGGGTACTTTTCATCTTGTATACCCACTTGCATGGCAAAGCCTTCTTGCCGGTAGGCAAGGAAACCAAATCCCAAGTGTCATTCTTATGCAAGGAGTCTATCTCAGACTGCATAGCCCTCTCCCAGGAGTGACAGACACCCCTGCGCATAGCCTCATCATAAGCGAAAGGCTCTACTGCATCTGTAACCAAGACATAATGCATCGAGGGCTGAAATCTATCAAGTGGACATCTGTCTCTAGTAGATCGTCTCATGGCAGGTTTTGTTGCCTGCCCAGTTGCCTGTCCAACACCCTGACCATGAGCATCTGTTGAGCTGTAGGCTGTCCAACTAGCTGTGTGGGAGCTCTCGGCTCCTCCTGAAATATAACCTTGCGGATCTCAACAACTCTCTCAGGCTGCCGATGCATCTTGTCTTCATGGAAGACTACATCATGATTGCGGATGACTTTGCACGCCTGCGGATCCCAAAGATGGTAACCCATCTCGCCTGCATCCCCATAACCAAGGAAAATGCATTTGACACTCTTAGGATCCAGCTTACTTCTCTCGTCCCTAGGCACATGGTAAAATGCCTCACATCCAAAGACACGGAGATGCACATAAGAGGGAGGTTTTCTAGTCCATACCTCCTCTGCAACTTGGAAATCCAAACCACTAGAAGGTGATCTGTTTATAACATGCACAGTTGTACTAATTGCCTCAGCCCAAAAGCTCTGTGGTAGGCCTGCATGGCTAAGCATACTCCGTACATGCTCCTGGATGGTTCTATTCATCAACTCAACCAAACCATTCTGGGGGGGGTGTAGGGGGCTGTCAACTAACGCTTAATACCCCTCTCATCACATAACTGCTCAAAAGCACGTGAGATATACTCACCCCCATTATCTGTTCTTAGGCATTTTAGCCTATACCCAGACTAGTTCTCAACCAATGCAAGCCATCTCTGAAACACAGCCAAGACATCGGATTTTAGCTTAATGGGATAAGCCCAAACTTTTTGTGAAAAATCATCTATGAACGTAACAAAATACTTTGCACCACCCATAGACTGACAAGTCATGGGCCCACAGACATCCGAATGTACCAATGCTAAGGGCTCACTCATGCGTGGCCTACCAGACTTCTTATGCGTAGACCTAGTCTGCCTGCCATAAAGACAATGCTCACGTGAATCAAAACATGCATAATCAAGGGGCCGTAAGTACTGCAAACTAGAAAGCATTTTTATTCCCTTCAAAGGCACATGGCCCAAACGGGCATGCCAAAGAGATACATGTGGGATAGAACCTACATACAAAACATAATCAAGGGAAGAAGCGAATATAATCAAGGGATAGAGGTTGCCATCCTTGGCACCTCTCGCAATCACAAGTCTGCCACAAGTGATCTTCCATGCAGAGTCTCCAAAAGATACATGATAACCTACGTCATCAAGCTGTCCAGCTGACATGAGACTGCGTGTCAAAGCAGGTACATGACGTACATCCTCCATAACAAAACTGCTGCTAGAAGGAAACTGCAGCCTAACATCACCAATGCCCACAATATCAAGAGAGCTGTCATCACCCAAGCACACAGAATCCTAAACAGTACGATATGAATGAAACCACTCTCGGCAAGGTGTCACATGAAAGGACGCACCTAAGTCCAAGAGCCAACACTGTGCATACATAGAGTGTATCTCTGTCATGCGAAGCACTAGAAGAAGCTCCAATGATATAATCATCATCACCAACATCCTCAGGCTGCATAACATTGATCTCTTCAATTTTAACACTAGACTTTACAGGCACTATGCTGCGATCAGAAGACTTATCCTGCACTTTGTCTTTCCCCTTATCAAAGCCTTTCATTGCGGAGTTCATGGCATTATGGCCTAATATGGCCCTTTTTCCCACAATGGTGACAAGTAACATCTACATTCCTGCCATGGGATTTGCTACATGACTTCCCACGAGACTTGGACTGAGATTTCTGAGAATCCCGTCCACGGCCACTGCCACTGCCATGCTTTCCATACCCATCATTCCTACCTCCAATTGTCATAGCATGCAACACACGAGAGGCATCCAAATTCTTACGATTAACCTCTTCCTGCAGAAGAGCACTCTCAACATCAGATAATTTCAAGGTAGCAGTAGAGGCACATAATGCAGTGTGGAATACATCCCATGACTCATTAAGAGTACCAAGCAAGAAAAGAGGAGTGACATCCTCTACAAAAGTGATGTCCTGCAAAGTCAAGTTCTCGAGTATAGCATGGAACTGGCTCAAGTGAGCAGACATAGTCACATTCTCCTTCATGCGCAGATCCATAAGCTGCTTCAGCCAATACATCTGACTCGCTGGACTTTTCTTGTCATAGAGATTCTTGATTTTATTCCACAACTGCCATGCACTCTGTTCTTCCTCAAATACATTGTAATGAACTTGTTTTGTGAGAGATAATACAATAGTGGACTTGCATAACTCATCAAGCTCAAGCCATTCCTCATCTGGCATAGTTGCAGGTGGATGCCCGCTCAACCTCAATGGTTTGATCTGCGATTTCTGCACCAACATCTGCCAAATTTGTCTCTTCCTATAAGAGTAATTTATACCATCAAGCTTAGTGATGTTGAAAATAGCATGATCAGTGGATGAACTTACCATAATGCAGGCTAGAAGACTGTAGATAGTTCAAAACTGCTTGCTGTTCACTATAAAAAATGACAAAAAAATCACCAAAATCTAGAGAAAATGGCGAGAAAAGTGTAACCAAAGCTGCTGCCCACCAAATACTAGTGAAAGTACATCATTTCAGAATATTTCAGCATGAAAAATCTATGTCAATCCGGAGTTATATACTTGCTATAATAAATGACAGCAAGGTACTGTGAGAAGCAATTGCTGACCAATTCACTTCACCAAGTCAAGAAATGACAGCCAAGGCATGATCAACCATAAACATGCATAAATCAGCACCAAACAGTCATCAAGACCCTGAGTAAACACCCAAACATGTCACCAAAGCATCCGTTAGTGAGTAGGCATACCCCCTGGATAATAGGGCAAAGTATACATAACACTGGCAAGACCTGACACCAGTAGGTGTATGCTCACAAGAGTGCAAAGCCCAAGCTTAGGTCAAAAGCAATTCCAAGATATCAGTGCATGAACCATGCAACATGTAAGTGTAAGAGATCCCAAAGTCTCAAGTATCTGCAAAATGCTCAAATAGCATAAACCTCCTGCTTAATGATGGTCAAGCATACAAGATGCTCCCACTGGCTCAAAAGGCGGATAAACAAGCTCAATAGCTCAAGCAAACCAAGTCAAAGTACCAAAGACAGGTAACCAAGACAATGCCTCAAGTAGCCAAGGTCGTAATGGAAAAAGCCAAGTCATAACGGAAAAATCCAAGTCAATGTCCAACTGCTCAAGGGAATACTCAAATGAATGTCAAGACGAGCTTAAACAACTGCCATCCACAACCAAAGCATAAAGCATTTACCAAGACATCATAACCCGTACTGGGTAGCCTAGGCATAAACCATGTCATAAATGAAATACCAGCTACAAAGAAGTGATAGTCAAACCCAAATCGAGCTCTAATCTCAGCTCAAAATCATTTCGAAGCATAAACAAGACATGTGGCATAGTCCAAATACATCATGACATCATACCGAGTAGCTGGGAGCACCCCGTGTGACCAATAGGCATAACCCAACTGTAGCATAAATAGCTTCAGCCTTGAAGTTTCCAGCAGCATATAACCTCTGTAAACTGAGCATATCAATGCTCAATCCAAGCTCAAATCCATAGGCAAACCATAGGCATACATTCCCGTATGTATAGGCACCAACCGGGCATAATCGGGCATCACAAATGCCAAGACCTGTAAGCATAAAATTGAAGTAATAGGTGGCTGCCTTGTTTTGGACAGATCTGGGATTGTTCAAAATAGTCAATGGCTGAGCTAAATCAGCTCCAAATGCATCTCACATAAGAGGCATAACATCCACAAGTGATCCGGTATCAATAGACATCAGTAGAAGCATCACATAACCCATAGGCATACAAATACATGCTGTCTCAGACCTTAAATCTATTGCAGAATATTTTGTCATCAAAATTTGGCAAATCTAACATCACCATCGCGTCTCAGTGTGCCAAAAACCCCAATTTAGACTCTTACCTTGCTTGAATCGGGTTCCGAATGCCCGAGATATGACAAAAAGAGTGACTTTTGGGCCAGATTTTGAAACAGGCACAAAAAAAAAATGTGAGCTGGCTTGGGGGTTATGTTGTCCCATGTGTCAACAATGGGGCCCAAAGGGGCAGAAATGTGGACCAAAGAATGCCTACATCATAAGCCTTGATAAGCTGGAAGTAAGATCCAGCTGAAGGAAGCTCCAAGAGGTGTGAGCTATGGCTGCCCACAACCTGTGAAAACCATGTTTACCTAGACCTGTCGACTGAGATAAATCTCTGAAATAATGAAGCAATACCTCAATGTCAATGTCCTGATGGTGCCTCAATAGGCTGGAAAGAAGCTCGGGAAGCCGGGGAGTGACGGGAGCTCAAGAGAATGAGCTATGGCTGATGGGAAGGAGACCCAATGCGAGTGGGGAGTCGATGTGAAGCTGAGAATGCCACGAGCCAAGCTCAAGAGTTGGGAAGCCGTGCTCTAATACCAGTTGAAAGGTGAGAAGGATCGAAGCTTGCACTTGAGAGCTATGGCGGGAGAGCAAGAGCAAGAAAGAGAGAGACAAGAAATGGGAACTCCAACAATCACAATGTGTGACCGGGTGTTCCTTTATTCAAACTGTCACTAAAAGAATAAAGAATAAAGTGACGATGACGGGTGCCCGCCACTTGTAGTGTGCAGTGGCGGTGACTATCAGTGTAGTAATACACGGGTGGCTAGGCGGAGGCGCCTTTACCCCAACAAGTTCCTCATATGCAAGCTTGTAGGAGACTATCTCCAACAACTTATCAGGGACCATGAGCATGGTAGAAAACAACATGCAAAGGCTTCATGAGACCACCTTGATGAAGCTCTCCAATGTCCTGGAAACAGCCCTCTATAATGAATGCCAACATTGAGTCCACTTGGAGGCTTGCAAATTGTTTATGGTGAAGCAACAAGAGCTATTAAGGGAAGCTGTAATGACAACTCAAATGCTTAAATTTAAAAATCTAGAAGAACTGAAAGCCTAACTTGGCCAACACCTTGGAAAGCATGGAGGGGATTCTTCCAATCTAACAATTAAGGCAAAAGGGGTTATGAAGAGTATAAACTCAAGGCACTAGGTCTAGTGCAACTTGAATAGCCCCAACCAACCTCTCCCATTGCCTTAAACCCTCTCATGGTCATGACACCCCCTATGCACATAGCAAACTTATGAGATTTTGACACACAGGAATTCAAGGACCCACCAATAGATGAAGGGGAACACCCAAAGTAGAAGGAGGTCTACACACCCATGATCCATACCTTGTGAGATCGGCCATAAAGAGTAATGGAGCACCCCATCTCCCCCCCCCCCCCCCCCCCCGAGCTTGTAGCATACAAAGAGAAAGAAAACCCCAAGGAGGCTGTGCAAAAATACTAAGAGAAGTAGGAGACCAACCCTATTGGAAGTTTGACTTCAAGGTAAATGAGGAGACCATATTTAGAAAGTCACTTCAATTATGCACAGTACAACTACTTACATGAACAACTAAAAATATTATTGCAAAGTGGCTAGACCCATTAAATGTGGAAGCTTATCAAAAGTCATGCAGGCTTCAAGAACACAAGGGGACATACCTGAAACTAAAGCTTAGAGAAGTATGGCTAGGACTACGAGAATGGTGTTACCCCCTTCTGGAAGGCAATAAGATGGCCTTGGAAGCCTTCATCTATTCTTCAAAGGAAGAGTAGGAAGATCCACTTTGTTGTCCCTACCTAAGAAGGCATAGTCGAGGCTATCAAGAAAATGACCATGGTATGTACAATTTTCTAAGGATCCCTCATATTAAAAAAACCCATGTCAACAGAACTTACGTCTTTTAGCCTATTGACCTAATTCCTTTATTTGTCCATTTTGTAAGATAAGTTTGTAATTTCTTAGACAGCTCCATCCCCACCTAAAACTATCTCCGCCTTCTCAACAAGATCTTCCAACAACCAATAACATTTTATGAAGACGGGCTACCCCCACTCTTTTTCGATATCAATGTTGAAATTTATAGAGCGGCACTAGTCCACCCTCACCTCCACACCTATTATTGCCAACCTATTGTACCTAGTTATTGGAAGACATGGCAAACAACAAGTTTGCCATGTGTATACATCCATTTTGCCCACAAACATCACTACAGCTACAAGAGTACGCTGAGTATGTTCTTACCAAGGGTTATCTCCAATGCACACTTAGGCCATTACTTAAGTGATATATCCCTCTCTTGTACCTAGTCATTTGTTGTGAAAGAATAAGTTTAAAAAGAGCAAAGAAAAAGAAAATAAAAAGCACATGCACATTCATTGAACCTAGGACAATTCCCTAGTCCCTTCCCCACACGTCACAACCTCACGGCACATCAAGGGTGAGACATCCCGGGCTTGTTTGAATGACCTATCATATTGAGGATAGCATCACATCACACTCTTCCACCAAGTAGGTCCTCAAGTGTGGGACAACATTCCAAGTTTACTTGGAATTCAACCTAGCTTCCAGTTGCACATGTACAAGCATAGGGTCACTACACAAGTAGGTAGATAGTCACTATATGAGTAATTAGACACATCCCTTAAGAAGAGCACAAGTGACAAACATCTAACCATGGAGATCCTAAAAAATCATCAACATTAGTGGCTCACATCTATCATGACCCCAACATTGGCCATCGCCTCTTCCTCCTCTTCAAGCTAACTCCAAGTCTCTCACTTCCTTTTATCATGGCACATGTATCTCTTCTTCCATGTCACTCCATCCACCCATGCCATTTCCCTAAGCATACACATTTGAAAACCTTTCACCACTAGTAGCACCATCTAGTTGGCAAAAGTGCCATGGAACTTGCACTCATCTAGGAGGGGGGATAAATGTTAACAATATGACAACAAGAAGAAAGACAAAGAAAACCAGGACTATAAATATTGGTACAAATCTCCAAGAAAACACTTATTTTCATAACATGTGGTGTCGCTATTTTATGATAGTCAGGCTCCTCTCATGCAAATTATACTTAATAGCTAGCATTCTATATCTAGTTTATTCTTTCATCGAGATTAAAGCTTATTTTCATGTAAACAAGGTTGTGATTAGCTTAAAAGGTACCACAAAAGGGATAGGATGTCCAAGGAGAATGGGGAAACCTAACCCTAATATTTTAATATTTTAATAATGAGAAAGAATAGAACAAAATATTTATATATATTCAAATTTTGAGCTCTTACTTTCTTGATTTCATTTTTGTAAGAGAGGGAGAGAGTGAGAATAAGAGAGTTGTGAGAGAGTGTGTGCGTGCATGTAAGAGACCACGCAAGTGAAGCTTTCTTATTCCTTCTCTTGAGTACTCTCTCATGCCTAAGCCCATGCTTCGTTCTTGCATGCAAAGGTTGTAGAGGGTTGAGAAAAAAAGGAGCACATTCATGGGTCATGGAGCTTTGCAAAAGCATCCTTCAAGCTTGAAGGGAGGCCATGTAAGCTCACTACAAGCAAATATTGGCATCGGTGAAGTGTGTGAGAGACTAGGTAAGAGATGTCCATCGTAGTTTGTAGATTGAGCCCTTGAATGGATAAGAAGGTATTATCACCCTCCTTATCTTGGCTTGCTTATTCATCTTTAGACTGGTCTTCTTGCTCACGATCTCTTTTAAGATCTCCAAGGTCGATCTAGGGAGGGTCTTCGAGCCTTTCGATGAATGAGGGGGAAAAGAACTACTAGATGATAAACTTGTGCGATTTTTGGAGTCATTCCACTAGCTAAATTTGGGGATATCTTCGCCTTACCATGGTGGACAAATGAATACCTATTGGAATTGGCCTTGGCTTGCTAGTGGAAGTCATTTGCATAGTTTGCTTTTGGTGTGGGCCATGAGGTGGATTAGAAGAGAAGAAGAAAAAATAACAATATAGTATGAAACAAGAAATGAACTAAAAGAGCTCTATTTATATCAAATCTGGTATTAGGATTTTTTTTGGGGTTGGTGGGGGATTCACATGTGGTTTTACATATGTATCCATTTTTACCCTTCCCTTCACCTTCTCATGCACCATACCACATGTATATTCACTATAGATGTGTTTTTCTACCTTGTTCCTTTTTTTAGGATGCATATATGTGCGCAATTCATGCCTATCAAACTCTCACTTCAAATTTGTATTACATTTTTATCATATTTCGCTATCTAAAAATACTAGCACATCTGCCACCCAACATCTATTTGTAAAAGACTTTAATATTACAACACTTGAACATTTAAAAAATACACAATACTTTAAAGACAGAGATTGCAAAAAATATGTATTTATATTATTGAGGAGAGTATAAGGGGTATTTCTTTACAAGGCTTAGTGGTTTTTGGACTCAATATAGCTCTAGGTTGTTTTCATATGCTTGATTTTCTTGTAGTCTTGCTTACGTCTCTTCTTGGACTCGGACAAAAAACTAGTCTTGATACCCTCTTGCATGGCTGCTTGGCTCACCCCTATGGCTCTTCCAATATCGATGGCTTATAGCACCCTTTCGTGTAGGTGTATACCAAATGCATGCTTCAATAGCTCTTTTTTCACAAAATTTATGTTTATTCGTGGCGATGCTAGAAGTACAAAGCACCTTTGATAGGGCCCTTCAAGGTAGAGAGTTAACCCCCCATATGGGGTAAAAGTAGCATGTACAATGGCAATGTCACCAATCTGGATTCCGCAAATGTAGTGCCCTTTTGAGATATCCTTTTCGAATGCTGGCCCTTCTAACAGCTTGCAAAGCCATCAATGTCAAGCACATGCTACATTGACAAGAAGTTAACTCAAAATACTATGCAAAGTAAAACAAAATGTCTAGATGGATTATTGTTACACTTACTTCTTGCTCATCATCAATAGTAACCTCTGAGGGTTTGCATCGATTGGGGGGGTTTGCTACTCTTCCAAGGGAACCAGTTCTACCACAAAGCTAGCTTGCATTGCTTCAAACTCTTGGGTGCCAATTATAGTGTGCTTTGTCAAGTTGATGGCATCTCAAAGCACCATGATTGTACCATGTACATCTTCAATTTGTGGGTTGTTGTACTCCACAAGAAACTCCTTAGACACGAGGGGAAAATCAACCACAATTACCAACATTTGATCATGCCTCATCCTCTCTTACTCTAGAAAATTTCTCCACGATGAATTATTTGTCGTCGATGAAGACTTTGCTCATGATATCTATGCAACAATCTACAACATTTATCTCTCTTGTGTAGCCTCAACAACCTCTTTGACATTATCTAGTGGTGAAGACTTTGGGTCAAAGACATCTTTTAGCAAGCGTCCCACTTGCTCTCCAACCCTCATTGTGACTACAAGGGGATCCTCACCTTCATTGGGTAACAAAACAAAGATGGGTGTCCTGGGGAGGTAGTCGATGCCATGTTGATCAATTCCATATTTTCTAGCCTACTAAGGAGTGAGCTACTTGAATGAGGCAAGTGTGAGTTTTGCAAAAAAAACAACTTAGTCCTTTACAAAATGACTATGTCCCATTGATGTACTTTAGAATATTGTAGAGCACCCATTCCTCAATCAAATCCTTGAAGTCAATAGTGAAATCTTAAATGTATGTATTCATGTACTCAATAGGGTACTACATGCTCGGACCATGTCAAAATACCATATCGTGAAATTTCATATTAGAACAAAAGACATGGTGGAGGTTTGATCTCACGGGGTGAACGCTGTGCCTTGAAAATATTGCATGAAGCTAGCAAAAGTGCAATCCATGAAGGGAGGATGGATGTAGGAGACAAATGCAAGGGTGCTCGGGAGAGGAGAAGTGGTTGGAGAGTTAGAAAATCGAAATGAGGCCAAGTTATTGGCCTATATAAACCATGGGCTTAAAATTTTAGTTTTAAAAACATCCATTAATTTTTTTTAATAGATTTCAAAAAAGAAAAAAATAACTTATTAAACAACCCAAAGTATACAATGTTAACAAATTAAAAAATTAGTAGATTTTCAAAAAAGAAAAAAATTTAACTTATTAAACAACCCAAAGTATACAATGTTAACAAATTAAAAAAATTAATAGATTTTCAAAAAAGAAAAAAAATTAACTTATTAAACAACCCAAAGTATACAATGTTAACAATAAAATGTACATATAAACAATTTCTTAATATCCATCAATGTATTGATCATTAATTTCTAATACATCCTATGTCTTGCCACAAATTTCAACTTGTTACAAGGCACTCAATACCATATAATGCTCACATAGCCATAGGCATACAGCACCGCCCCCCACCCCCCCCCCCCCCCCCCCAAACTTCTCCATAGCCACATAGCACCCACCAGCTTCTCTCTTTCTTCCATCACCATATCTACCACCATTCTGAAGTATCTTTACTTACATTCCTCTCCTTCTAAGTAGCATTCTTCTTAGATGTCTTCCAACTGCATCTAGATGTCAACAAAAGTGACCTCATGATTCCATATTTGCTATACATAATAAAAGGATGAGCATGGGAAATGGAGAGGAACCTTATTTGAGAAGGATTCATGGTTTACATGTAGTCATTAGTAATAAGACTTCATCAAGTTCATCATCATGGTATACTCCGAAATCATTGGAAGGGCTCAGTGTTTGGGTTTTAGGAGGCTCAAGATAGTGCTCTTATTGCATCAATTCAACATGTATATGCTATCAAGGACCTAAAACTACCTCTCAAGACTACTTGACAATTCTTCCCCTCAAATTGTAAGTTACTATTTTATGTTTTTAACTTTGTATATGTTATTGAGGCATTCACTTCTTCTTTCCTATCAGACATTTTACCTTCTTGTTGAGGGCAACCTTTGAGAGGCTTGTTTGGGGTATACAAAGGTCTACATGTGGATTTGGGTAAGACAATGATGATCAAAAAGTCATTGCAATATATTCTAAATTGCAATTTTTTCTTCCATAAGTTAATTATATAATGTTTGCACCGGTTACTTCATATCATGCTCTTGAATTACTTCCTAGTCACTCTCTCAATTATTTGGAATGGCCCAGTTTTTACAAGTGGATGCTTAAAACATTGAAAATGTACATGATATTCATAGCTCACTGAACTTTGAGAGCTTGATCACATTAAGGTTTCAACTAGCAGCTCTACTTAAACCTCAACTTGCTTATTGTTCTCTTCCAAATCCAAATCAATTGGCCTTCAAAAACTTTCTTCAAGGCCTTTGATACATCAGTTATGGATCAAAAATGAAGAGTCTTCTTGTATCACCTTCATCTATTAAATGAATTCCTTGTGTGGTCATAAGCACATTATGCCAATCTAATAGCACATGAGACCTTGTGGATCTTGTCAACCCATAAATTTCGACCTCCCTAGTGTGTGGAATGGGAAATGAACCAACCAATCATGTGTGCTATTACTAGAAAGCTAACATCTCAACTATTATATACACACTAGTTAAAGTGCATGTGCCATGAAGCCTTTTCCAACTCCAACTATTTGTTACATGGGTTCCTACTCCCTCACATTGTTTCTTGATCAAATATCACTGAGCAAGCTCTTCATGCATAATGCTCCAAGCTCCATATATACAGATAATAATAATAATAATAATAATAATAATAAGATAAGGGTAGATACCTCTCACTCACTGTGTGCTTATTCACTTCCTCATTTTGACAAATAAGCTCAAAGAGACCTTTCGTGCAACCTTTAGTCTTAATATGTGACTTCCTTTTGTTTGTTGTTGCTTTTGTTGCTTTCATAGGTTATTGTATTGGGTTTGTCCATTGAAGTTATGAGAGTTTTAAATCTAGAGCAACTGTTCACACTTGAGGCATGGCAACCTTTTAACTTGGCTTCATCTACTCCCTTAACTTTGCTACTACTCTTCTTATCTCTTCATCAAGTACATATGTCAAAGAACTCATTTTCATTCAGAAATGATATAGAAGAGTCAAAATTGATTTGGATATTTGAATGGATTGATCATTCAACGTCAGCATGTTATTTGTTGGCCTTGAACCATCGATCACTCTAATAATGTATTTATTGTTTTCGAAAGATGTAAAAGATTTGAAATGTTATTTGTATACTTTAGAGATTCATCATCAAACCTCTATATGTAATCTTCAAAAGTATAGCCTTGGAGCACTTGCTTAAAGATCTAAAGTTTTGGGAGATTAAATGTTTAGGAACCTTAATTCTTGTTATCCTAAAACAAATTTGACCTTGTACTTGCTTATGATTTAACCACACTATTGGAAATTTAGTCACACACAATCTTCTTTGCTTCTTATTTTGCACCATAAAGCTTATTGATGGTGCATGATCTAAGTCCATGGCGAGTAAAATCTTAGGCTTAAAGAATCCTTCAACACTTCTGAGTTTTCCCTTATATCTTAAACTTGCTTTCAAGGAAATTGTTGAAAAATTATGCCTTACTTTTGATATCCACATCATTAAAGGATTCAAAGATATGCTCCAATTCCCCAATTAAAAGAAAGGCTATCAAGCCAATACATTTATATATTATCTTAGATCTATAACCTAGTTGGGCTCTATAAGCACCTATCTTCTTATGGTTGCTAGAATCTTTATGTGCACATCCCTTCCTATTGCTTTCACTAATGATGAACACTAGCAAGCATTTTCAAAGTCATATAAGCTAGAGACCAAACTAAGGCCAATATTGTAAAAATAATTAAGCCACTTTGGAGGTTGAAGACATACAATATAAATTTCAATCATTAAAGCAATCAAATTGTTTTAAAGAAACTAAACATGGATCATATATAAATTTATACTGGCTCAACTCAAAACATGACCAAGTGAAATCACCAATATGAAGTCAACTAGAAAAGAGGACAAATAGATTATTCGAATTGTAAAGCCGTCAAAATGGAGATCAAAATGCCTACCGACTTGTTATAAGATTGTGATATAGTCAATAACTCATACAACTTTCGCAATTGTGCTTTCTTTAATGTGCGCTTACAATGACCCAAAGTGGATTGTAACTAAAATCTTAGGATCTATTGCTTTATCCTATGCACCTTTGAGAGCATTAACACATCTTTCTTTTTTCCCACTCCTCACTATCATTCAAGCTCAAACCAATGAGACAGCACGGCAAGGTAGCTCTCTTTTGTCTTAGCTAGAGAGACGTGATAACCAAAATGAATGTATCTTATGCCCATTTTTGCAAGCGATACCTATGCTCTATTTTACAAACGGTGACGTTTAGCAAGTATCTATGCTCTATTTTGCACCCATTTAGCCATCCTTTGTGTTGTTCCGTAAGTATGTCACTTGATTGACACTCCTTACTTCACAAGAATCAAGCTCTTGCTTCAATGGTGTTTTCAGCCTCTGCGTGGTTTCCTAAAATGCAATCACCCACCATCCTCAGGCTCCCTCATCGTACTGGCAGCCAGTGAAAAACAAATAGTTTTCCTCTGTTAGAAGTAATGTGTTAACAGTATGCATAGCGCACTTAGAAGCCTTTGAACCAGTTGACACACAAGATAAACATTCTTTTTAAATTTCCAGCACAATACCAAGATCCCGACATGGATACTACCATATCTGGGAGTTTGACACTTTTATGTTGCTTGTGTGCGTGATACACTACTTACTCTACTAGTTATCTTGTAATGTGGCTGTGATTGCATCTGCCATCAGGATATCAACTTACCAAACCTAGCGTGGGTTAGAAGCTTGAAGATTAACCTTGCATATGCCAAATCTATTAGGTATATTGTGTGTGTGTGTGTGTCTCCATGTGTATTGAATTTGTGACTATCATACAAGAATAGTATGTATGCAAAATCATATTTATGATTTCAAGACAGCTTGAAGGAAAATGAAATTACAAGCCTACAATACTAGTGAGTCACTATACTCAGGCAAAGTAAAATTATGGTTCTCCTTTATATTTCATTTAGCTTTAGTTACACCACTGAAGAGGAAAGACAACATATTATGGACAATTCAAAGGATAAAAAGGGGGATGAGACCATCGATTGACATGGCATTAGACATGATAGTGAGCCACCTGTCATTAGTTTCAAAACGTTTCATTTCCCTCACCTTGCTGGATGCACAAGTGAGCCTTGATAATTGGAATCACTATATTCAAAACGGACAGAAACACATTGAACTCCAAATAACATTAACGATATCTTGACAGTGGCAAAGTGGCAGTACAGAACAAAGTAGTGATTATAAATTAGAGGATCTTGAACACATCTAGCTCTTTTGACAAGACATAGATGATGAGCCAGATTCGATTTTATTACTTTTCTTGTCAGGCTCATAATACATTGTTGCATAGCGAAATGACTCTTCTTTGTTAGCAGGTGTTCCAATAAGTTTGACTTGCTTCCTTTCTCTCATCCACCTTAGCATAATCTTCATGTGCCTTTTTCTTTTGATACCAATTGTCTGACAAGGCAAAAATAGGAAAAAGAAATTAATCAAAAGCCACTAGAAACAATACATCACATGCATACAAGCCATAACCTGGACAAGTTTGTTGGCATACTCTCACATAGTCTCTTTAGAGTATAGATGTTTTGGCCTGACATCCTTCGACAGCAATCATGGCTTCTTTAATACTTTTGCATTGTTCAACCGCAATTATGGCTTATTTAATACTTTGCATTCTAGCATTCTCATAAAGATGACTATAGAAAGAAAGAAGAAAGAAAGAAAGTTATATTAACGTCTACAACAGGCTAAGTTGGCCTATGAGACCAAAATGTTGCATACAAAATGTCTGGGAGATTTCAAAAGTCCTAATGAAGCTAACATTTATGCTATGTTGAACTAAATTGAGTAGGTACAAAATGATATCTAGACTAGATACAATCTAGAGGTACTCCTAGTGTGGTGTGGAACTGCTCCTGGAGTGTTCATCCTAGGATGTCCCGCATGGGTCGGTCTAACATGGAGAGACTAAAGCGGCGGGGCAGGGCCCTCCGATGGTGGCGTAGTATCCCTTGTATCTTCGACATGTGTCTTCTGCGGGGACGGGGGCCGACGGTGTTGAGATATCGAGCTCCACTCGTGATACGCCAGGGTGACCGTTGTGTATTTATGTCACCGACTTGTCAGTTGCAGACGCGGTTGGTACACCGCCCATGAATAATAGCTACATGATAGCTATCCTTATCTACTCTAGTTCGTGGCTCAGTTAGTATGCCACCTTGTTAGTTGAGTTTGGTTTGAGACCCATATATAGGGTTCTTCTATTTCTTTGTACTTGAGTTCTTTTGGCTTACACAACTAAGAAGAGGAAAACTATTTTCAGCCTCCACCCTTGTGTGTCTTCCCCCATTGTGCAAGCAAGAAAGCTTCAAGCGAGACTCCTTCCTTCTCTCCCACAATCTTGACATGGTATCAGAGCCTTGTTCGTGGTAAGGAGCTCAAGAAAGCAAGCCAAGCTCGCGGTGTTCTGGTAAGAGGAGCAGTGTTGCTTTCATTTTCTGTTTTGGGAGCAGATCTCTGCAGGTAGCACAGTCAGAAAGTGCAGGAGTGCATTGTCTCAGGTTGAGACGCCCTTCGCGGTGAAGCAAGAGGGCAGTATATGCTGCGGGCGAGGGCTTTAGCCCTCGACGACCCTGTTTTTTTGATTTGAGGCCATTTCGGGGCATGTTTTGAAGGCGGAAGTTTTCTGCACGCACTCAGGAAAAGGCCCTGTTTTATGCTGTGCGACCACTGTTCTACAGGTCGGTGAAAAGTTACCACAGAGATTGCATCGTATGCTTGTGTGCAGAGACATTGGGAGTTACAGAATCATCCCTGTTGCCTGTTGATGCAAAATCGTCACTAGGAAGTGACTGTGTGGTCAAATACCACTTTCGCCAGTTTTGCAGATTTGCCCTTGTGAGGGTGAAGTGTGTTTTTTGCAGTGACAGAATTTTTTGCAGTGTTCTGTAATGGCATCTGATTCTCTTTCACAGATTGTCACTGAAAAGCTTGACAAGAACAACTTCCAAGCATGGAAGTTTAGAATGACGAATTTCCTTATGGAAAAAGGATATTGGGAATTTGTTGCAGGAAATGAAGAAGAACCAGTTCTGCCTGATGTTCCCAATCAACAGCAAATGCAGGCATTTAAAGCATGGCATGAGAGAGCCAGGAAAGTTATGTATTGGCTGTCTATCAGCATTTCAGACTCTATGATTGTGCATATTTAGGATGCAAGTATGCCAAAGGAGGCATGGGATACTTTGTCAAAAATGTATAGCACAAATACGCAAGCCAGGAAAATGCAGCTCAAGCAAGAGTTGCACAATGTGCAAAGAGAAAATATGAGCATCAACGACTACCACATGAAGGTGAAGAAGATTGCAGATGCACTTGCTTCCATTGGGTCACCAGTGGAAGATGATGATTTAGTTTCTGTGACCTTGAATGGTCTAGGAAAGGATTATGCACAGTTTCGGACATCCATTTCAGTTCGTGAAAGATTTCCTGATTTTGAGGAGCTGATTGCTCTTTTAATTTCTGAGGAGCAAAGAAATGGTGGTGCATCTTCTTCAGGAGGAACTTCAAAAGAAGTTGTCTTCTACTCAAATGCTGGAAGAGGTAGAGGCAGAGGTAGAGGAGGCCGATATGGAGGCCGTGGTAGAAATCAGAATATGCAGCAAACTCAAGAAAACCAGTCCTATGGAGGAGGGCGTGGTAACTCTAGAGGCAGGGGGAGCCAAAGAGGTCGTGGTGGATGGCAAAGAGGCCAAAATGCAAACAGTAATGTTGAATGCTACTATTGTGGTCAAATGGGTCATATGGCTAAAGACTGCTATAAAAAGCAGAATGACATCATGAATGGAAAACTGCAACAAGGAAATTATGCATCTTCTAGTAGACAGGGTGATGACAGAAATGAGCATCTGTTTATGGTGCAGCACATGAACAATTCTGTGACAAGTGCAGAAGAAAGCAATGATGTATGGTATGTTGACTCAGGTGCATCAAACCACATGACAGGTCATGCAGAATGGATGGAGGATGCAAGGAAAATGGAAAAACCAGGATTTGTGGAGACTGGTGATGATACTGCACATCCTATTGTGCAGATTGGAAAAATTCCTTTGTCTATGCAGGATGGAAAAAAGAAATACCTGTCCGATGTATTTCATGTCCCAAATATCACCAAGAATCTGGTTTTTGTCGGTCAAATGGTTGAGCAGGGCTTGCAGGTCAGATTTAATCCTCATGGATGCTTTGTTGAGGATATGAAAAATAAAGGTCGCTTGATAGCAAAAGGAAAGAAGAAGGGCAGAATGTTTACGTTGGATGCAGACATGTCTGAATTGAGTGCAGCAATGTTTGCACATGGGATCGGTGTAGTTGCAGATATTGATATCTGGCATAAACGCATTGGTCATGTTAATGTACAGCGACTTAAATCAATGCAGGCCCAAAATATTGTTGCAGGTTTGCCTAAATTCAAGGTTGCAGAAATGCATAAGGTATGTGAAGCCTGTCAGTTTGGAAAACAGGCAAGGAAACCATTTCCTAGACATGTTCAAGAGAGTAAGAAGCCATTGGAATTAATCCACTCTGATGTGTGGACTACTAAAGCTGCATCTCTTGGAGGTTGCCATTATTTTGTCAGTTTTATTGATGACTATAGCAGAAAAGTTTGGGTGTATTTTATGAAAAAGAAAAGTGAAGTTTTTGGGCATTTCAAAACTCTTAAAGCTATGGTTGAAAAAGAAACAGGCCTGCAGATAAAATGCCTAAGGTCAGATGGAGGGGGAGAGTACCTCTCAAATGAGTTTACAAGGTTCCTGCAGGAGCATGGCATAAAGCAGCAATATTCATGCAGTCATACCCCACGACAAAATGGAATTGCAGAAAGGAAAAACAGGCATATTGGAGAGGTATCTCGTGCCATGCTCAATGAAAAAGACTTGCCAGATTTTTATTGGGCTGAAGCAATTGCTACAGCAGTCTACATAATGAACAGGACTCCCACTGCAGCAATACATGGAATGACTCCAGAGGAGAGGTATACTGGTAGGAAACCAGATATTTCTCATTTGAAAATTTTTGGTTGCATTGCCTATGTACATGTGCCAGATGAGTTGAGATCCAAGTTGGATCCAAAAGCTGAGAAGTGCATCTTTATTGGTTACTCTCTGCAGCAAAAAGGGTATAGATGCTATAACCCTTCTACTCGTAAGTTTACAGTGAGCAGAGATGTTGTTTTTGATGAGATGAGTAGCTGGTATAAACCAGTAAATGTGATTGATGATGTAGATGCACAAAATGGTAATGCTGCACAAAATTCACAGCAGCAGTCACAAAATATTAGTGGACCTGGAGCGTCCTCTAGTAGTGGTTCACATTCTTCACCATGGACAGGCAGATTGAGATCAGGAGAATCTTCTCAAAGTAATGCAGATAGTGGTATGCAAGTATCACGAAAAGGAAAAGAGAAGGTTGATCAGTCCATGTTTGATGTGAATGCAGGTCACTCTTATGTGGATGGTGAATCCAGTGGCTCAGAACAGAGCATTGATGATGAGTTGGGTATTCCTTCTATTGTTACACCTGGAGTAAGGAAGACCAGGGATGTTTTGAGAGCACCTGGGAGTGAACCTACTTTGCGCAGGTCTACGAGAGCTAGGTATCCTATGGATAGGCTGAAATATGATGGATTTACAGCCATTCACTATGCATATATGGTCAAAGTGATACAGGAACCAGAACCCACATCTTTTGAGCAAGCCATGGGAAAAGAAAAATGGGAGAAAGCCATGGATGAAGAAATGGATGCCTTGGAAGCAAATGCTACATGGGAGTTAGTACCTTTGCCTAAAGGTAAGAATGCAATTGGCTGTAAGTGGGTTTATAAGGTGAAGCACAATGCAGATGGTTCTGTGAACAGATACAAGGCAAGATTAGTAGTCAAGGGGTATGCACAAACATATGGCATTGACTATGAAGAAACATTCAGTCCGGTTGCAAGGATGGCAACCGTAAGAGTAGTCATTGCTATGGCTGCATCAAAGGGATGGTCTTTACATCAGATGGATGTAAAGAATGCCTTCTTGCATGGTGATTTGCAAGAAGAGGTCTATATGGAGCAGCCACCAGGTTATGTGCATGCTGTTCATCCTGAGTTTGTTTGCAGGTTGAAGAAAGCCTTGTATGGCTTGAAGCAAGCACCTAGAGTATGGTCTGACAAGATAGGACAGTATCTTGTCACTATTGGCTTTCATATTTCCAAGGTAGATTTCTCACTTTATGTGAGAAAAACAGAGAAATGTATTATGCTACTTGTCATTTATGTTGATGATTTGATTATGACAGGTGACAGTGATGAAGATATCCTTCATGTGAAAATGCTATTGAAGCAGAAGTTTGAGATGAAGGATTTGGAAGAGCTGCGTTATTTCTTGGGCATTGAGGTGATTAGATCACCAAGTGGGATACAGCTCTTGCAGAGGCAATATGGATTGGACATGCTGTCCAAATATGGGATGACATGCTGTAAGCCTATTTCAGTTCCTTCGGAGCAAAATGTGAAGCTGAGCACAGATGCAGGTGAGCTTCTAGAAGACCCTACTATGTACAGACGCATAGTAGGAAGTTTGATTTATATGACTATTACCAGGCCAGATTTGAGCTATGCTGTTGGATTGGTAAGTCAGTTTATGCAGGCTCCAAGGAAACCACATTTGGATGCGGCTAGACGCATACTCAGGTATGTGAAGTCCACATTGCAGTATGGACTATTTTATGAGACTGGGGTTCAGATACAGTTGCATGGATACACTGATGCTGATTGGGCTGGTAGTATCTATGATAGACGATCTACCAGTGGATATGTGTTCTCTTTTGGGAGTGCTACAGTCACTTGGAGCAGCAAGAAACAGCCTACAGTTGCCTTGTCGAGCACAGAGGCTGAGTACAGGGGTGCAGCAATGGCTGCATGTGAGGTAGCTTGGTTGCATAAGCTACTTTATGATATGCATCAGTCTACAGATGGGCCAGTTGTCATTTATTGTGACAACATGAGTAGTATACACTTGGCAAATAACCCAGTCTATCATGCTAGAACAAAGCACATTGAGGTGCATTATCACTATGTGCGAGAGAGGGTTTTACTAGGTCTTATTGATCTAGTTTATGTCAGCACAGAGGATCAGGTAGCTGACATATTCACGAAGGCATTGGGCACAGAGAAGCTGCGCAAGTTCAGAGACCTGCTTGGTGTGCAGGAATTGGGATTGAGCTCGAGGGGGAGTGTTGAGATATCGAGCTCCACTCGTGATACGCCAAGGTGACCGTTGTGTATTTATGTCACCGACTTGTCAGTTGCAGACGCGGTTGGTACACCGCCCATGAATAATAGCTACATGATAGCTATCCTTATCTACTCTAGTTCGTGGCTCAGTTAGTATGCCACCTTGTTAGTTGAGTTTGGTTTGAGACCCATATATAGGGTTCTTCTATTTCTTTGTACTTGAGTTCTTTTGGCTTACACAACTAAGAAGAGGAAAACTGTTTTCAGCCTCCACCCTTGTGTGTCTTCCCCCATTGTGCAAGCAAGAAAGCTTCAAGCGAGACTCCTTCCTTCTCTCCCACAATCTTGACAGACGGGGCATGGGCGCCGGAATTTGCCTCTCGCTGTGGCCATTTCGAAGGTGGTCCCCCGGGGTCGGGAGGCCGGTTGGGCTGGTAGGGGCTCGGTGGTGGGGAGGATAGCTAGTATTTGGTAGAATTCGTTGAGTGTGCGTTGGTTGGTGGCTCCTTGTCTTTGCTTTGTGGTTCGTAGGAGGTGGTCTCTGTGGCGTCGTATTTCCAGTAGAAAGAGCCCCAGGCATCTCTAGTCTTTGAATTCCATCACCTTGGAGAGTGGTCCGAATCCTTCGCTGAATAGACAGTGGAAGCATCCCCGGATTTCATAGTACACTGGGCATCTACAGATATAGTGTTCCTCTGTCTCTGGCTCGAGATGGCAGAGCTGACAGATTCGGTCTTCTGGGGGGAGGGGGTTGGCCCTGTATCTGCCCGTTTCGACCTATAGTTGGTGTGAGGACGTGCGGATCTGTCCGATGGCACTTCTGACCCCGTGAGACAAGTGTGTGTCCATGTAGCTTGGGCAGGTGGTCCGGGGAGATGTGCAGGAAGTGCTCTCGGTAGAAAGCCTTCTTGGTTCCTAGTTCCGACGTGGGGGTCATCCATGTCCTAGCTGTCTGTCTGGATGATATCCATTCTGATGATGCGATTCATCTCCTCTCGGCTGAGCTCCAGGTGTGGGCAGTCTAGGCTGTATTGTAGTGGGGGGAGGTGGTCCATGTGCAGGCCATGGAGCCGTAGCCAGGTCTCTGTTCGGGCATACCAGCACTCAATGTCCCCTTGTGTTGCTAGTTGTTTGGATGACTCCAGGGCGAGTCTGGGGTACCAGTGCCGGGGCAGGTCCCATATTCGGTGCAAGGTCACGGTCTGAAAGAGGGCCTCAGCCGCGAGGGGTGGTGCCCCCAGCTCTACGCAGATGATCTCGTGTGATACGAAGGGCTTGCTTCGGATCATCCGTGAGATCATAAGTATTAAGGATCTCTCCATCTGCTCCCATCCCTCATAGGTGGCCTCCTCCTTAGGCAGTGGCTGATCCTGTGGGGCCCTCCGCCTGTGGTAGAGACTGGACCCCCATAAGGGAACCCCGTACAGGAGGGCTGGCGTGACCAAGGTGTCAAAAAGCCAGAGCTTTGTCTGGGGTTCCTGGAACTGTATGCGGGCACATTGGTTCTCCATTGACCTCAGGGTTGCATAGCCTCGGGTTAGTCTATCTTCTGTTGCTTTATCAGTTTGCCAAATCTCATGTTGTGATCTTGTGATTCTTCCATGCATCTAAAGTTTGTACAGCATTACGTGTTCATAGAGCAGTTAACTCTTAGATATGGCCAAAGAGGTAGACATCACCTTGCATTAACAACACTCAATATCATGAAACATGGTCCTGTTGTAGTTGACTCTCCGATATGGCCAATTAGCTTGGGTTCTCAATACCCAATCTTATAGAACATGTGATTAAGGATTTTTAGCAGCGAAGTCTAATACCATGTGAGAATCCTGCTTCATCTAGCACGACCATTGCCCCTCCTTGTTGCACTACCACCGAAGCCAATAGCTGATCACCGCCCCTCCTATCCCTCGTCTCTCTCAACCTGCACATTTCCTTGCACTCTCAGCCCTCATCACCCCACTCAAGCCTTTCACCTACTTCCGGTTGATGTTGCCACAATCTGCTGCCTCCCTTGCCATCTCCACCTTGCACCCTGCCTACTCAAACTTCGCCACCTACACCTACCAGATGATAGATCTATTGTTGGAAATGGAGGAAGAGAGTGTGTGTGAACACAAGACAAATGAAAGGGTTAGAATGATCGAATGAAAGTATAATATGTCTTACGTAAGTTAGACCTATCCCTAACTCAACTAGAGTTAATTCAACTCTAGAACTAACTCTAAAAGTGGTGACACAACTTATTAATGTAGTTGTATTTACACTACAAACCAACTACCTAAAACATTGGGCATTGCCCATAGAATTGGCAAATTCTAACATCCCCTTATAGTGCCAATATGGTAAAAGTACAGCAAGATCAACCACCAAAGGGTAGCAAGTTCAAGGACTTTCAAAAAGCCTCAAACTTCTCACGAGATGTCTACAACACTCTCCTGTGTAGGGACATATATTAAAAGGGACATATATTAAACTGATCTCTCTTGCATAGCATCTCTCTCTGGCATAACAATAATGTACTTCAATGTGTTTCATGCGAGCATGAAACACAAGATTTCGTGCCACTACAATAGCACTCTGACTATTAAAAAAAAATGAGTGCTTAGACCCTCCAAAGAAATCTGTAGATCAACCAAAAATTTATGCAACTATACACATTCCACTAGTGCGGTGAAGGTTACTCTATTCTTAGTCTCACAAGACAAGGTAGCCACTATAGGTTGTTTTTTACTTAGCCATGAAATGCATAAGCGACCCACAAAGAAACAATGTCCTCTAGTAGACTGCCTAGTGTCTACATTACTAGCTCGATCTGAATCACTGTAAGCCTGTAGATGCAACTCTCTCTCTCTCTCTTTTTTTTTCGTAAAAGAACTCTCTCTCTCTCTCTCTCTCTCTCTCTCTCTCTCTCTCTCTCTCTCGTGGAAAATAATAATGCATGTGACTGAGTACCTTGCAAACATCTAAAGATCCGCTTAACAACTTGTCAATGAATCTAACCATATTCATACGAGATGTAGGAGTAAAAGCTTCCTTATAATTTGTCTTCCTTCTGCGCATAGCCTTTTGCTATCAACCGTGCTTTGTACTTGTCAATTGTACCATCATCTTTACGTTTGAGTTTAAAAACCCATTTTGCGCCAATGGCCTTCTTGCCAGGTGGTAAATCCAAAACATCCCATGTAGAGTTGGTAGCAATGGAGTCTAACTCATCCTACAAGGCATGCATCCAATGTATATCTTGCTAAGCTTCATCCAAGGAAGTAAGTTCATCATCATCCAATAGTGAGCTCATAAATACATACTCATCACAATCATCTTCATAATATCAGCCAAATGTGCCCCCTTTGCATCATGTGTTGCATGTCTAGTAGCCCTTCTAGTGCATTGTATTAAAGGAGTGTCCATCATCAATACCCTGTTGTTGGAGAGTATATGGTGCAGTAAGATCTTACTATAACAAGTCTATCCTACCATTTACAACAAGCACAAACTCCAAAGAAAGTAGAAAAAGACCCTCAAAGACATCACCAATGTCATGGGTGGCTAACCAAAATTTACGAGGCAATCCCTTGCTTTCAACATACAACAAGTCGTTTCCATAAGAGTGTGATTCTTCCTTTCAACATCTCCATTTTGCTAAGGGATCATTCTAACAATGGCTTGATGCGTAATGCCATGATCAAGAAAATATATGTCAAAAGCACGAGATATGTATTCCCCTCCCCCTCTATACGTGCGAAGTTGTTAGAGATTGTCATCCCCTAGACAAGGAGTTAGGCTATGTACATGTGTCTTTTCCCGCCAAGAGTGTTATAGTGTGCAGAGCAGAGCAGCAACCACGCAAGTGCCACATGAGCAGCCACATCATCGCTGCCAGGGCTGATGCCACGTGGCAGTCGCCCAGTACAGTCGAACAGGTCTGCACCAGTCGACTGCATTAATGCAGCCGACCTGGTCATTATTTGGCATTTCTTTCAGCTATATATGGCAGCTCTCCAGCACATTGTTTTTCACTCGTATTTGACAGATTTCAGCTTCCTGGTGATAGAGACAGCACCCGAGGCTGACGGAGATCGAGTTCCTCGAGGCAGAGATATACACAGATATTCTCCCTACACCCATGTATAATTCTGCATCCTTATACAGCATTCTTCACTGCAAATTTTCTGTGTTTCACTATCTCTCTCTCTCTCTCTCTCTCTCTCTCTCTCGTGGAAAATAATAATGCATGTGACTGAGTACCTTGCAAACATCTAAAGATCCGCTTAACAACTTGTCAATGAATCTAACCATATTCATACGAGATGTAGGAGTAAAAGCTTCCTTATAATTTGTCTTCCTTCTGCGCATAGCCTTTTGCTATCAACCGTGCTTTGTACTTGTCAATTGTACCATCATCTTTACGTTTGAGTTTAAAAACCCATTTTGCGCCAATGGCCTTCTTGCCAGGTGGTAAATCCAAAACATCCCATGTAGAGTTGGTAGCAATGGAGTCTAACTCATCCTACAAGGCATGCATCCAATGTATATCTTGCTAAGCTTCATCCAAGGAAGTAAGTTCATCATCATCCAATAGTGAGCTCATAAATACATACTCATCACAATCATCTTCATAATATCAGCCAAATGTGCCCCCTTTGCATCATGTGTTGCATGTCTAGTAGCCCTTCTAGTGCATTGTATTAAAGGAGTGTCCATCATCAATACCCTGTTGTTGGAGAGTATATGGTGCAGTAAGATCTTACTATAACAAGTCTATCCTACCATTTACAACAAGCACAAACTCCAAAGAAAGTAGAAAAAGACCCTCAAAGACATCACCAATGTCATGGGTGGCTAACCAAAATTTACGAGGCAATCCCTTGCTTTCAACATACAACAAGTCGTTTCCATAAGAGTGTGATTCTTCCTTTCAACATCTCCATTTTGCTAAGGGATCATTCTAACAATGGCTTGATGCGTAATGCCATGATCAAGAAAATATATGTCAAAAGCACGAGATATGTATTCCCCTCCCCCTCTATACGTGCGAAGTTGTTAGAGATTGTCATCCCCTAGACAAGGAGTTAGGCTATGTACATGTGTCTTTTCCCGCCAAGAGTGTTATAGTGTGCAGAGCAGAGCAGCAACCACGCAAGTGCCACATGAGCAGCCACATCATCGCTGCCAGGGCTGATGCCACGTGGCAGTCGCCCAGTACAGTCGAACAGGTCTGCACCAGTCGACTGCATTAATGCAGCCGACCTGGTCATTATTTGGCATTTCTTTCAGCTATATATGGCAGCTCTCCAGCACATTGTTTTTCACTCGTATTTGACAGATTTCAGCTTCCTGGTGATAGAGACAGCACCCGAGGCTGACGGAGATCGAGTTCCTCGAGGCAAAGATATACACAGATATTCTCCCTACACCCATGTATAATTCTGCATCCTTATACAGCATTCTTCACTGCAAATTTTCTGTGTTTCACTATCTCTCTCTCTCTCTCTCTCTCTCTCTCTCTCTCTCTCGTGGAAAATAATAATGCATGTGACTGAGTACCTTGCAAACATCTAAAGATCCGCTTAACAACTTGTCAATGAATCTAACCATATTCATACGAGATGTAGGAGTAAAAGCTTCCTTATAATTTGTCTTCCTTCTGCGCATAGCCTTTTGCTATCAACCGTGCTTTGTACTTGTCAATTGTACCATCATCTTTACGTTTGAGTTTAAAAACCCATTTTGCGCCAATGGCCTTCTTGCCAGGTGGTAAATCCAAAACATCCCATGTAGAGTTGGTAGCAATGGAGTCTAACTCATCCTACAAGGCATGCATCCAATGTATATCTTGCTAAGCTTCATCCAAGGAAGTAAGTTCATCATCATCCAATAGTGAGCTCATAAATACATACTCATCACAATCATCTTCATAATATCAGCCAAATGTGCCCCCTTTGCATCATGTGTTGCATGTCTAGTAGCCCTTCTAGTGCATTGTATTAAAGGAGTGTCCATCATCAATACCCTGTTGTTGGAGAGTATATGGTGCAGTAAGATCTTACTATAACAAGTCTATCCTACCATTTACAACAAGCACAAACTCCAAAGAAAGTAGAAAAAGACCCTCAAAGACATCACCAATGTCATGGGTGGCTAACCAAAATTTACGAGGCAATCCCTTGCTTTCAACATACAACAAGTCGTTTCCATAAGAGTGTGATTCTTCCTTTCAACATCTCCATTTTGCTAAGGGATCATTCTAACAATGGCTTGATGCGTAATGCCATGATCAAGAAAATATATGTCAAAAGCACGAGATATGTATTCCCCTCCCCCTCTATACGTGCGAAGTTGTTAGAGATTGTCATCCCCTAGACAAGGAGTTAGGCTATGTACATGTGTCTTTTCCCGCCAAGAGTGTTATAGTGTGCAGAGCAGAGCAGCAACCACGCAAGTGCCACATGAGCAGCCACATCATCGCTGCCAGGGCTGATGCCACGTGGCAGTCGCCCAGTACAGTCGAACAGGTCTGCACCAGTCGACTGCATTAATGCAGCCGACCTGGTCATTATTTGGCATTTCTTTCAGCTATATATGGCAGCTCTCCAGCACATTGTTTTTCACTCGTATTTGACAGATTTCAGCTTCCTGGTGATAGAGACAGCACCCGAGGCTGACGGAGATCGAGTTCCTCGAGGCAGAGATATACACAGATATTCTCCCTACACCCATGTATAATTCTGCATCCTTATACAGCATTCTTCACTGCAAATTTTCTGTGTTTCACTATCTCTCTCTCTCTCTCTCTCTCTCTCTCTCTCGTGGAAAATAATAATGCATGTGACTGAGTACCTTGCAAACATCTAAAGATCCGCTTAACAACTTGTCAATGAATCTAACCATATTCATACGAGATGTAGGAGTAAAAGCTTCCTTATAATTTGTCTTCCTTCTGCGCATAGCCTTTTGCTATCAACCGTGCTTTGTACTTGTCAATTGTACCATCATCTTTACGTTTGATTTTAAAAACCCATTTTGCGCCAATGGCCTTCTTGCCAGGTGGTAAATCCAAAACATCCCATGTAGAGTTGGTAGCAATGGAGTCTAACTCATCCTACAAGGCATGCATCCAATGTATATCTTGCTAAGCTTCATCCAAGGAAGTAAGTTCATCATCATCCAATAGTGAGCTCATAAATACATACTCATCACAATCATCTTCATAATATCAGCCAAATGTGCCCCCTTTGCATCATGTGTTGCATGTCTAGTAGCCCTTCTAGTGCATTGTATTAAAGGAGTGTCCATCATCAATACCCTGTTGTTGGAGAGTATATGGTGCAGTAAGATCTTACTATAACAAGTCTATCCTACCATTTACAACAAGCACAAACTCCAAAGAAAGTAGAAAAAGACCCTCAAAGACATCACCAATGTCATGGGTGGCTAACCAAAATTTACGAGGCAATCCCTTGCTTTCAACATACAACAAGTCGTTTCCATAAGAGTGTGATTCTTCCTTTCAACATCTCCATTTTGCTAAGGGATCATTCTAACAATGGCTTGATGCGTAATGCCATGATCAAGAAAATATATGTCAAAAGCACGAGATATGTATTCCCCTCCCCCTTTATACGTGCGAAGTTGTTAGAGATTGTCATCCCCTAGACAAGGAGTTAGGCTATGTACATGTGTCTTTTCCCGCCAAGAGTGTTATAGTGTGCAGAGCAGAGCAGCAACCACGCAAGTGCCACATGAGCAGCCACATCATCGCTGCCAGGGCTGATGCCACGTGGCAGTCGCCCAGTACAGTCGAACAGGTCTGCACCAGTCGACTGCATTAATGCAGCCGACCTGGTCATTATTTGGCATTTCTTTCAGCTATATATGGCAGCTCTCCAGCACATTGTTTTTCACTCGTATTTGACAGATTTCAGCTTCCTGGTGATAGAGACAGCACCCGAGGCTGACGGAGATCGAGTTCCTCGAGGCAGAGATATACACAGATATTCTCCCTACACCCATGTATAATTCTGCATCCTTATACAGCATTCTTCACTGCAAATTTTCTGTGTTTCACTATCTCTCTCTCTCTCTCTCTCTCTCTCTCTCTCGTGGAAAATAATAATGCATGTGACTGAGTACCTTGCAAACATCTAAAGATCCGCTTAACAACTTGTCAATGAATCTAACCATATTCATACGAGATGTAGGAGTAAAAGCTTCCTTATAATTTGTCTTCCTTCTGCGCATAGCCTTTTGCTATCAACCGTGCTTTGTACTTGTCAATTGTACCATCATCTTTACGTTTGATTTTAAAAACCCATTTTGCGCCAATGGCCTTCTTGCCAGGTGGTAAATCCAAAACATCCCATGTAGAGTTGGTAGCAATGGAGTCTAACTCATCCTACAAGGCATGCATCCAATGTATATCTTGCTAAGCTTCATCCAAGGAAGTAAGTTCATCATCATCCAATAGTGAGCTCATAAATACATACTCATCACAATCATCTTCATAATATCAGCCAAATGTGCCCCCTTTGCATCATGTGTTGCATGTCTAGTAGCCCTTCTAGTGCATTGTATTAAAGGAGTGTCCATCATCAATACCCTGTTGTTGGAGAGTATATGGTGCAGTAAGATCTTACTATAACAAGTCTATCCTACCATTTACAACAAGCACAAACTCCAAAGAAAGTAGAAAAAGACCCTCAAAGACATCACCAATGTCATGGGTGGCTAACCAAAATTTACGAGGCAATCCCTTGCTTTCAACATACAACAAGTCGTTTCCATAAGAGTGTGATTCTTCCTTTCAACATCTCCATTTTGCTAAGGGATCATTCTAACAATGGCTTGATGCATAATGCCATGATCAAGAAAATATATGTCAAAAGCACGAGATATGTATTCCCCTCCCCCTCTATACGTGCGAAGTTGTTAGAGATTGTCATCCCCTAGACAAGGAGTTAGGCTATGTACATGTGTCTTTTCCCGCCAAGAGTGTTATAGTGTGCAGAGCAGAGCAGCAACCACGCAAGTGCCACATGAGCAACCACATCATCGCTGCCAGGGCTGATGCCACGTGGCAGTCGCCCAGTACAGTCGAACAGGTCTGCACCAGTCGACTGCATTAATGCAGCCGACCTGGTCATTATTTGGCATTTCTTTCAGCTATATATGGCAGCTCTCCAGCACATTGTTTTTCACTCGTATTTGACAGATTTCAGCTTCCTGGTGATAGAGACAGCACCCGAGGCTGACGGAGATCGAGTTCCTCGAGGCAGAGATATACACAGATATTCTCCCTACACCCATGTATAATTCTGCATCCTTATACAGCATTCTTCACTGCAAATTTTCTGTGTTTCACTATCTCTCTCTCTCTCTCTCTCTCTCTCTCTCTCTCTCTCTCTCTCTCTCTCTCTCTCTCTCTCTCTCTCTCTCTCTCTCTGTGTTCACTCTTTGTCACAGACATTCGCTTCCGCATTGCTTTATTCTAACATGGTATTAGAGCATTGAAGGACTGGTGGATCTAACTACAGAGGAGTTTTCAGCGCAACACAAGGCTGCACTTTCAGCGTTCAAGTGCGAGCAGGTGGGCTGTGCATTACAACAAGGCTGAGGCGTGGGCGTGCGAAAAAAGAGAAGATTTGCTGAAGCTGTTGCTGTTTTCTTGCTGTTAGAGAAGAAAGAAGGCTGTGTTTTTTGGCCTTCAAGTGTAGATTTTACCTTTTCATCGCCTCTGGCGACTAAATAAGGTTCGGAACACGGAGACAAGAGCGTAGCAAGCTGCATTTTTACAGTCACAGGGCTTTTGCGTTTGTGCAGGCATTGCAAGTGAAGATGTCTACAGAAACTGATGTGGAGTTCCAAGCGTTTGTGGACTGGAAGGTGCCTCTCTTACCGACTCTTCCGTCAGATCAAAAGCTCAATGGTGACAATTATCGCATATGGCGTGTGATGATGTTGGGCATATTGGAGTCTTATGATTTGGTAGAGCTTATGATGGAGGAGATCAACCAGCCCTCGGTGAGAGATGAGTACAAACTCTCTTCCAGTGCTCGTGCGGAGTTCACCAAAGCCCAGTCTCATTGGGACAAACCGAATGCCAAGATTCGTTCTTTTCTTTTTCTATCTTGTACAACAGCCGTGATAGCCCATATAAAGCACTTGACGGTCATCGGTGGCTCGGGAGATATGGCTAGAACTTGACCAAATGTACAACCAGATGACCCTTATGAAGAGGGTTTCTTTGGAGATGCATATGCGGACCCTGTCCGTAAATAAGTCTTCTTCGCTTCAGGAACACATCAACAAGCTTCGGCAGCTTCAAATGTAGGTTCAAAATGCGGGGAAGCCCATTTCCTCCGAAGACATGGCAATCACTTTATTGTCCGAGTGCCACCACGATTCGGTACTTTTTATTACTCTCTTATTGCTTCAGGGTGGGAGTCAACTCTTCGTTGGGAAGAGTTAGTTCCTATAGTCTTGGACCAAGAGGAATAATTGAAGGGACAAAATGCTTCCAAATCGAAGGCATTGATTGGTCAAGCCTCTTAGAAGAAGGGGAATGACCAAAAGAAGAAGGAGGAAAACAAATCCAAGAAAGACAAAGAGAAAGAATCGACATGCCATATTTGTGGTAAGATCGGCCATTGGAAGAAGGATTGCCTCCGTCAAGGACAAGAAATACCAAGAAGAAGAACACAAAGGATTTTAGAGCGGTGCTTGCACCCTCATCAATTGCTTTTCTACACTTAGCGGTCATGGAGAACTCTACACCGAAGACTTCTAATGCTGCAATGACAGCTCCCTAGGCTCGAGAGTGGATCGTGGACAATGATGCCTCACGGCACATGACTCCTTCGACATTAGGTGTTGCCCATTTGAGACCATCGTGTGGGCAGATTCTCATAGAAGACAACTCTTATGTGTCTATTGCTGCATAGGATAAGATGTAGCTGATTCCAAATGGATGTGGTGGTACCCACACTTCCAAGGTATTGCATGTGCCAAGTTTAGGGTATCATTTGCTTTCGGTCCATAAGATTTGTTCTCTTAGTCTCTTCATGGAGTTTTGACAGTGATGTTATTCGAGTTCTTGATCATGGATCGAGGAAGGTTCTCTCTTCAGGGTTTGAGGAGAATGGCATCTACAAATTAAAGTCTTCTTCCGCTCTTACTTCTCTTCTTACCTCTCATACACAGTCCAAGCTATGGCATGCTCGGTTTAGCCACCTGAACTATGAGTATCTTCAAAAGGTGTCGGGAGGATCACTTGTTCAAGGTTTCTTGGACATAATGGTGAGCCAGCAGCCATGTGTCTCCTGCATTCGTAGGAAGCAGCATTGGGATGTGATTCCCAACAAAGCTTCAAGGCAGTCTACTTTACCTATGGAGCTTGTATCTACGGATATTTGTGGCCCGATGAGGAATGAGCCCTTGAAGGAGAGCTTGTACTTCATGTTGATCATCGATAACTAAAGCAGGATGACATGGACCTACTTCTTGACGTTGAAGTCGTAGGCTTTCTCCCACTTCAAGGATTGGCTTCTCTTCGAGGAGAACCAATCGGGCTGGAGATTGAAGACTTTGTGATCAAACAAGGGTGGTGAATTTGTTTCTAATGAGTTTGCTCGTTTTTGTGCGGATAAAGGCATTCACCAGGAGTTTACTAATACCAACACTCCTCAAGAGAATAGCATTTTGGAGCAGGAAAACCGAAGTGTGATCGAGATGGCACGCACCATAATGGAGCACCGACAGACACCTCTATGGCAGTCCACATCCTAAACCGATCCACCACTTTGGTCATTGACAGGATGACACCTTTTGAGGCTTATTTTGGGACTAAGCCTGATGTCTCTTATTTCAAGATCTTTGGGTGTGATGCCTATGTGCACATCCCGAAGACGCAACGTGACAAATTTGAGGCAGCTTCCTAACGACAAGTCTTTGTTGGCTACAATTCCCAATCCCAAGGTTATCGCTTGTATGATCTCGTAAAGCGAGATGTCTATACGAGCTGAGATGTGCCATTCATGGAAGTTTCGGCCACAAAGGGGGGTGAGGAGCACCTCGTCCTTGGAGATCCGTGGGACAATTGGGCTCCCGAGACAGCTACTTTGGAGCCAAAGCCTCTTGATGGAGATTCTTCTTCAAATTCCGAGTCTTCTTTTCCACTAGCGAGTCCAATCAAGATCCCGCCAATGGATGTTCCTGAAACTTCAAAAGACGGGGAGCACCGAGGAGAGATCCAGCCTCCTCCTCGTTGGACCCGTGACATACTTCGTGATTCAGGTATTGAGGGGATCCATAAGGTGTGGGAACCACAACATGGACCACAGAGGTCACGGCGGCAACAAGCACATACTATGAAGCTTGTTTGCTCTAACTACTGTTTGATGTCCTGTGTTATGCAAGATAGAAAGCCTACATCAATGAAGGAGGCTTTACAGTCTGATCATTGGCGGCGGAAGGCGATGGAAGCCAAGTTGGAGGCTATTGAGCGGAATGGCACTTGGTTCCTTGTGCCTCATCCCTCTCATAAGAAGGTAATTGGTGTCAAATGGGCCTTCAAGACCAAGTACCATAATGATGGCTCTTTGGACATGCACAAGGTTCACGTTGTTGCTAAAGGTTTTGCACAAAACCCTAGTGTTGACTTTCATGATACTTTTGCCCCTACAACTCACATGGCAACTATTCGTGTTGTTCTTGCCTTGGGTGGTCATACGAGATGGCCTGTTTTTCAATTGGATGTGAAGTCGGCCTTCTTGAATGGTGATTTCAAGGAGGAGATCTATGTAGAGCAGCCTCCTAGCTTTGGTTGCTCAGATGGGCAGGTTTACAGGTTAAAGAAGACCTTGTATGGCCTGAAGCAGGCTCCACGTGCTTGGAACGAGAAGATTGACTCGTTTCTCCATGCCCAGTTGGGATATCAACGTTCTAGGGCTGATCCGCAGCTTTATGTGCACACTTTTGAGGGTGGTCATGTGTTGTTTGTTTTGTATATTGATGACTTGATTATTGCAGGTGCTCATACTTAGAAGATCGAAGAGACGAAGGCAACCCTACACTAGAAGTTCAAGATAACAAATTTAGGATTTCTCCATTTCTTTTTGGACCATGAGATTTATCAGTCTCAGAGGGGGATTTTCATCTCTCAGCAAAGATATGTACAGGAGCTCTTGGTGACTTTTAAGATGGAGGATTGTTGGTCCATTTCTACTCCTATGGATCCAAACTAGAAGGCCACTTTACACGCAGATTCTTCTTTGGCGGATGCTACTCGTTACCGTCAACTTATTGCCTCATTGATTTGGCTCCTCAACATACGGGTTGATCTATGTTTTGCTGTAGGTCTCTTGGCTGGGTTCATGAGTGCACCTCAACAGGTGCATTGGCAGACTGCTCAGAGGATACTACGGTATCTGAGGGGGATCTCCGACTTCGGGATTCATTATCCAGCAGGTACAAGTGCTTCTGATCTTGTTCTTGCACATTGGAGTGATTCAGATTGGGCTAGCGATGTGGATCAATGACAATCTACTACAAGTTATTATTTTACCTTGGGTGTTTGTGCTATATCTTGGAGTAGCAAGAAGCAGCCCACGGTAGCTCTATCTTCGACTAAGACAGAGTATCGGGCTACATCTTCTACCACATGTGAGACTTTGTGGCTTTGACGGTTGTTGGAGAAGCTTGGCTGCCCCCAAACTCGTCCTACTATCTTGCGGTGCGACAATGATAGTGGTATTGTCATGGCACGAAATCCTATTTTTCATGCCCAAACAAAGCACATAGAGATCCAGTACCACTTCATCAAAGAGAAGCTTCTGGATGCGATTATAGATGTGGTGTACTGCAAGATGGAGGACAATCTTGTAGATTTGTTTACGAAGGTGCTTCCCCAAGCTCTTCTTTGGAGGCATGCCACATCCCTCAGCCTTATGTCTTGTCTAGCATCTGAGGGGCTGTTACAAATTGTCATCCCCTAGATAGGCAGTCAGGCTGTGTACATATGTCTTTTTCCGCCAAGAGTATTACAGTGCACAAAGCAGAGTAGCAGCCACGCAGGTGCCACGTCAACAGCCATGTCATCACTACTAGGGCAGATACCACATGGCAATCTGCAGTCGAATAGGTGCAATCGGACAGTTCTGCACCAGCCAACTGCATTTAATGCAGCCGACCTGGTCATTATTTGGCTTTTTTTTTGTGCTATATAAAGCAACTCTCTAGTACATTTTTTCTCACTCGTATTTGACAAATTTCAGCCTGTTGGTGACAGAGACAGCACTCGGGGCTGACAGAGATCAAGGTTCTCAAGGGGGAGACATACGTAGATATTCTCTTCGCACCCATGTATAATTTTACATCCTTATACAGCATTCTGCAGTGCAGATTTTTTGTGTTTCATTGTCTCTTTCTCTTTCTCTCTCTCTCTTCACTCTTTGTCACGGTCATTCCCTTCCGCATTGCTTCTCTCTGACAGAAGTGTCTCCACTTTTAAGCTAGTTTCAGTCTCAAGCTTTGCCACAAGATGTTTAAAATACATGAATACATCAAATTCGGCCTTCAACTCATACACACATGCATATCGTGAGTAGTTATCAATAAATGTAACAAAGTAAAGATGACCCCCAAGTGCAAATGTCCTCATGGAACCACAAACATTAAAGTGCATAAGTTGCATTTTTCAAACAACACACATTGCACCATCCTTTTTAAAGGCAAACCTATGCATTATGCCCAAAATACATCCCTCGCATACATAAGGAGATGGAGTCTCTAAGAGAGGCTATGCATCTACCATATGAAACCTTTTTAGGGTCATCAAACTACCAAAACTCATATTCTTTGTCTTTGCATGAAAGACAGGATTCCGTGCTAGCATGATAGCACTTCGACTATCACAATGGAGAACAGGTAACTTTATGATGCCAAGCTCCCCCACTAGACATGAAAACCATAAAGCCTCCTTGCATGCCTCACTGGCAGCTACATACTCTGCCTCTGTAGTAGACAATGCAACACACTTTTGTAGCTTGGAGATCCAAGAGACTACTCCTCCTGCGAAAGCAAACAGATGCCCAGAAGTGGACTTCCTGCAATCCGCATGACCAACATAGTCTGTATCCATAAAGCCAACAACCAATGCCTTTTGCTTTCCAAAGCAGATGCACAACTCCTTTGTGCCTTTGAGGTATCTCATAGTACCTTTTACTACATCCCAATGCTTCTTGCCAGGGGTTGCCATGTATCTGCTAACCACTCCCACTACAAAGGCAATGTCAGGATGTGCAGCAACCATAGCATACATCAAACTGCCAACAGCTGAAGCATATGGTATCTTGGCCATTTCAGCCTTCTCATCATCAGATATAGCGCTGTCCTGTACACTGAGTTTCACATATGGAGGCAATGGAACCCCAAATGTTCCCCCCCCCTTCCATATTGAAATATTGCAAAACCTTGGAGATATACTCCTGCTGAGATAGATAGAGTAATCCTTTTGACCTACCTCTAAGTATTCGCATACCAAGAATGTGATTTGTATCACCAAGATCCTTCATGTCAAAGTTGCCATGAAGACTTTGCTTCAGTGAATCCAAGGCATGAGTATCCCTCCCAGCAATCAGCATGTCATCTACATACAAAACCAATATCCATCTGCTGCATTCTTGGTGTACAAGCAGTGATCCACTTGACTTCTATGAAAGCCTTGGGACTGCGTGAATGTATCAAAATTATGATACCATTCTCTTGGTGCTTGTTTCAGCCCATACAAACTTCTTTTGAGTTTACATACCATTTTTTATTTCCCTTGTTCAACAAACCCTTCAGGTTGCTGCAAGTATATATATATCTTCATGTAGATCACCATGTAAAAATGCAGTCTTTACATCCATTTGTATGAGCTCCATATCCCCAACTGCAACCAAACCCAAAATGGTTCTCAATGTAGTCATCTTGACTACAAGAGAGAAAATCTCATCAAAATCAATTCCATGCTCCTGCTTGTACCCCTTTGCAACCAATCTTTCTTTGTACTTGGGTGAGGAACCAGAAGTGACCTTCATTTTGTAAGCCCATTTGCGTGGATGGGTTTTCTGCTCTTTAGGCAACTGCACCAAGTCCCAAGTGCCATTTTTTTCAAGAGATTCCATCTCTGACAGCATGGCTTTATACCATTTCTAGCTGTCATGTCTGTCGCGGTTCACCACAGTCTGTCAACATGACATACTCAACCACATTAATTGCACTAGGAACAAATCTGTCAAGTTGTCTAGTAGCCCTAGATGATCTCCTAACCCAGTGGTCATTGTTTGCTAGCTATTCCTGCAAATTTCCATTTTCAGCATGTTGTCCTGGCATTTCAGCCTGCAAATTAGCATTAACAGCTTGTTGTCCTGGCTGTTCCTACACATGTAATGGCTCATTTTCATGGGCAATAGCTGGCTGATCATTTCCAGCATCATTTCTTGCATTTACAGGTTCATTTACAGTAGGTATTTGCTACTATACAGAGGGCACATTTTGCTATCCAAAAGGTATTTCTTCCCGGAATACAACCCTATGGACCTCCTCAGTCTTTTCGGGATGTTTGTGCATGCAATCTTCCCGAAAGATAACGTCATTGCTGTGCACTATTTTCCTTTTCTCGGTCTCCCACAATTTATATCCCATTTCACCCTCGTCACCATATCCTAGGAAAATGCATTTACATGACTTTGGTTATAGATGTTGTTACAAAGTAGTTTTTGAAAGTGATGACTCCATATTTTCCATATTTACTTTGTCAATATTAGAAGGTCTTGACATGATAGAAATAATTTAGTATGCAAGGAATAACTTTGAAGAGAAACACACTACATGTGAATAGGTCTTTAGTAATCCCACAAGATAAAATACATTGCATGTGAAATACCTTTTGTAGAACCCGAAGAATAGAATTAATTTACTACATGTGGTCAAATAATAATCCAAGGTTGGTTCGCACAGAAATAGGTGTTTAGAGATATAACTTTTGGATCTGAGCAATTTGATCATCTTCATCTTGAGCTATAGGATTTGGTTTATGTTCATGCTCTTGAAGCACATGCGTGACCGCATTTAAATTATGTTGAAGAAGATCGATTTGTTTTTGCAAAGTAATTTTCAAAAGTGGTGACTCCATATTTTTCATATTTACTTTGTTAATAAAAGGTTTTGACATGATAGAAATAATTTATTGTGCAAGAAATAACTTTGAAGGGAAACCCACTACGTGTGAATAGGTATTTAATGATCTTGCAAGATAAAATACATTGTATGTAAAATACTTCTTGTAGAACTTGTAGAATAGAGTTAATTTGTTATGTGTAGTCAAATAATAATCGAAGGTTTTTCTGCACAGAAACAAGTATTTAGAGATATATTTACATGTTTAGACTACCTTGTAAGAATGGTTCTTTTACCTCTTGAAATAGTTAAACAGGAATAGTGTGTGAACACGTTTTTTGATAATGGTCTCCCCTCCCACTTAAAGATTAATTGGCACTACGCAATGAAAAAGGGAGTAATAAGTAAGCTTCTAAGCATACTAGCTTAAGCTTTATGAAGAATCAAAAACGGCATAGAATAAACCCTGAACTCAATGCAAGCCATAGGTGATGTCAGGCCGATTAAATGGTAGATGCATGCTGGCCAACAACAATTTTGAATCCCTTACGCTGGTAGAAATTTAGTAGTGGCATCTGAATGTGAGCTCCACTTCTCTAGGAAAAAACCACTAGTCTATCAAAACCACTAATAAAGTGGTTTTGCAACAAGCTATCAAGGTTTATAGGGATATAGGAGAGAGAGTGAATCCTTGAATAAAGACTTAACAAGTCTTTTCAATCTTTGCTACTTGGAAAAAGTAATATCTTTGAAGATCCCCCAAACTTTAGGAGAGAAACCACTTTGTAAAACCTTCGACTAGTGGATAATAAGGTGTGCCTTGATATTGATGACTTCTAAGCATGGATGGATGACTCCTCTTTGATGTTGATGTGTGGACCAATAATCTTGCTCTAATACCAATGTTGCTTGCCTTCACCAGAATATAGAAAATAATTGAGAATAAAATCAGGGTGAACAAATAGCAAGAGAGTAAAAATTACTAAGAACTTGCACGACATAAGATTGGATACAATGTCCTCCCATGCATGGAGATAAGCACCTTTCCTATGCATGTATTTATAGTATTAGAATAATGTTTTATGCCCAAAATACATTAAAAGTATCCCTTTTGTGTTTCTTACTTTTCTTTACTTTGCATGGCTTGCTTTCATGCAAATAAATCAAAACACACTCTATTTTAATAGCTTTACAACAATAGTATTTTTTCTTCTCTAATAAATACATCAAAAATAAATCTATTGCGCATGTGTGCATGCAAAGTCGTTACACTAATAGGTGTATACAAAATATAATACTTCCAATAATATTTTTCCACATTATATAGTGCATAAATTCTATGCACAAAATTGTCCACTCCAATGTGTCTAATTATCTACTCACCAACCACAACACAACACATATTAGTATCCTTCCATCTATCTACCATGCATAATGTGACCAGTATCACACAAGAATACTTTCCCAATCTCAAAGTATTGTGTCAGGTCTTTGAGTGTTCAAACAACCACATTTTTTGCTACAAAATTGATAGGTTTGTGTTGATTTCGACAGACTATCAACTTGTAAACAACATGTTTAATTCTTTTGAAAAGCAAAGGATTTTTACTTCTAATCATTCTTCATCATTTGTAATGATCACTTGTGTGGTTTCGTGCTAGATCCACTCTAAACTAGTTATTTGACTCCACAAATGCCTTGTTCACATTGGCAAAGGCAAAAACACTTCATTTGGGCATTGTTCTTCATCGATTGTGACTCAATTTTATGTTGGTTTTGAACAAAAACTCAAGGGAAACCTCTTGTGATCTTCTTGATATTCTTTTTATACACAAAAAAATAAAATACCATGCAAGGGGGGTCACACACAAATAAGCACACAAGTGGGATTAACATGCAATGACAAATACATACAGTATTTGCGTGGATAGAAGCACACACAAGAATTTTTTTAAAAAACTAGACTCGTGATGTTGAAAATTTTTCCATTGAAATCTGGTCTTCTTATCATCCTTGTAGGGTTTCTATCAGTAGATGCATAGTGCCACGATAGCAACTTACAACCACGGTAGCAACCAAGGCACAAACCTTGGCATACTTAGCAACGAGGCTACAAAGGCTTCATTAGCACCATTGGTTGTGTACAAGGTGAAAGTTCTCAATGTTAACCCCAATGCAAAGAAAGCAAAAGGAAAATTGAAAATACACAAGACAAAGCGAAAAGAGGTGGCCTAGCTGAAGAAATAGGAGGAAAAAAGGCCAAAAGTGAAAGGACAGTCTTAAAAGTTTAGGGTAAGTGTAAAAGAGGGAAGACATATTTCAAATATAAAAGCACGCTCTAACCCTTGTAAAAGAGCACCATGATTCCTTCTCTATAATTTGTAAATGTAGATGGATATGGGCGAAGGCACAATGCAAATAGGAAGTGAATAGGAAAAGATGACCTAGGCTAAAATGGCCGGGTATGTAAAAAAGGGATGGGTGCCCAAAGGGGATTAGGGTTTTGTATAAAAGGCTAAAAGTGAATGAAGAAGCTCATTCTTGTGTATGACCAAAACTAGCTCTCTTCTTCTTGTTCTTGCTTGCTTGAGCTTGTGCTTGAGAGAGGGAGTGTGAGGGAGTGACGGAGTGACGGAGTGAGTGTGTGAGGGTGAGGAACTGTGGTGGAGATGCTCTCCATGTTTTCCTCTCTTCTTCTTCTCCTCCTCTTCTCTTTTCTTGTCTTATGCACGGTAATGGAGCATGGATCTTGGAGCTTGAGGATCGAGCTTGCTTGAGCTTGCACCTTGGATCGTGGAGCTACTGGAGTGCTTGAGGGAGGAGGCAACTCAATCGAGCATGGAGGTAAGCTCACTATACTCATAGGTGTGAGAGCGCATAGTACGACTATGTGAGAGGTAGCCACTGCACTTGGCTTGAAACACTTGAAGAAATAAGTAGTTCGTGGATCGTGGTAGTTGATCAAGACACTCTTACATTTTGATTTCGTTTCCGAGACCAACACTTTCAAGCTTTGAGTGCTTGTGCACTCCAAATCGAAAATCGATGCTTGAGATAGATAGGAAGCGATGGAGTTGAAGAGGTATTTGATCTCCTTCACATGTTTTTTCATTTTTTTGGATTTAGGTAAGTAGATGGGATTAGTGTAAGCGATTGCTTGTGATTTGGATGCTTTTAGGTAAGGAAAAATCACGAAAATTTGAGAAACAAACAATAGGGTTACTACTATAAACGGGTTAAAACAGGAAGAAAAAGGGGCTTCAATGCGTTGAGATAGGAAAGGCAGAAGAAGGAGAGTGGAAGACTGAAGAACAAGGGGTTTGAGAGGCAAAGAGAGCAAAGGGGAGCTCATTTCTACATTCAGAGTTGAGAGAGAGGAGCTGGACAAGTTGTTTGCAAGGCAACAGTCAAGCAAGGAGTGCTTCAATTTGTGCAACTGGGCACATTTATGGGCTATCAGTGAGTTGGTTTGATAGCTAAATTCTTATTATTTGATCTTGGAGCTTGCTAGGGACTAGGACGAGGCATTAAGAGCATTGCGATAGATTTTTGGTAGGTTTGCATTTGTTTTCACCACCACTTTCAGACCATCTGATTCCCAGAATCGGACCATCAAACTACCTCGAAGTTGTCTAATTTTCAAAATCGGTCACAATCAGATCGTGCAATCGAACAAACCCTAATCATTCCAGAATCAGGTGCCCCAAAAAATCAAACAATTTGACTATCCGATTCGAACGAATTGGACTCGAACAGTCCAGACTTGGATAATCCAGTGCAGCCCAGAATCAGACGTTCAATTCTAGGAATCAAACAAAAAACCTACAAATCGAACGGAAAAACGGAACATCAAATTCTAATAAACTCTAACCTCATTAGACCCTATAGAGACCAAGCCCTAGTTGTAGGACATCCCAATAGATCCTTAGGTGAGTGAAAGGGGCAATAGAGCCAATTGACTTGAGAGTTGAGACCTGACAGTCCAGGAGCAACTGTGATTAGTGACCATACCCCAATAGAGATCCAAATGGACAACGTGAACCTCCTACCCTCCTTTAGACCGTGCTTCAAACATATAGCAAGGACCTAGGTTGGAGCACTGCAAGTGGCCACCACTTGCACGGAAGAGGTAGCACTTGTTGCAGAAATTGATTAAAGGAAGTGTGATCTGCATTGATTGTGATTGAATTCACACATTTTGTCATGTAAAGATTTGGAGTGCACAAGAAAAGCTGAAAGCTTGATTTATCATAGTGAATATTGAGGAGCACCCCACTAGCATCTGAGTGCATGTAACATCAAGGATTGTTTTGAATAACAAGGAATTCACACAAGATAAGATAAGCTGAACAAACCCACTAGTAGGAGGAGACCCCCGGGCATTGAATAGTGGCCAAGGACACCAATCACCAAATATTGAGAGACTTGAATTGTCAAGCCGCTTAGGGAGCAACACCAACATGCATGATTAGGGATGCAACTCTACCCGACTTGATCAATCTAATCAACACCCTAGTTTTCCAAGAAACTAGCAACATGTCAGGAACCATCGCCAACCCGAAAAATGACGAGCTTGACTTAGGAGAATCCCACTCAACATCAAGCAACAACTGATGACCTAGTAGTATGGCATGTAAACCAAAATGGAGCATCATGGTAGAGCAACTAAGGACATCATAGCCGATCTAAAGGAGGACAGAAGGTTGGCGAGGAAAGTGCTGTTAAGAATTGCTACCTATCAGCAAGATAAAGGAGCTCAAAATCTAAGGCAATAATAGAAATACGCAAAGTCCAATGCATTTTAGCACTCACCAATCGAAATAGGACAAGACCAAATGCTGTGAGAGAGAGAGGGCACACTAGAAGTGATCGAGCTTCTCACCAAGCGACTCTTAAACAACATGGCTACTACAGAATAGAGTAGAGTAGCCCTGGCAACTTCATTGTTAGTAGGACTAGGAATCACCCTAAATTCTAGGAGCCAGACCAAGATACATGTGGTTGCTGAGAAACTCGACAAGTATTAGCGTGATAATGACCTGAGAGTTCATAGATGTATTCACTTGGTCCTTATATGAACTCAAAGGATTTGATCCGAGGGTCATGATCCATAACATCCCAATGACTCCAAATGCAACACGAGTTAAATAAGGGCCATACCTAATGAATCCAAAGCATGCACATGTTGTCAAGGAGGAGATAGATAAGTTGTTGAAGGTCAGATTCATCTACAAAATTGAGCACATGGACTAGGTATCGCCCATAGTGATTGTCCTAAAGAAGAACAAAAAGATTTGAGTGTGTGTGAATTATAAAAAGGTCAATGTTGCAACAAAGAGACATAACTATCCACTCCCCTACACTGAGCACATGCTTTAAAGAGTAGCAGAAAAAGAGGCCTATAGTTTCTTGAAAAACTTCTCAAATTATAACCAGGTGTAGGTACACCTCGACGATAGGCATAAGACAACATGTGTGACGAAATGGGGTATGTTTGCCTACATAGTCATGCCATTTGGACTAACGAATGCATCAGCTACCTTTCAATGCCTCATGTGTACCATCTTTAAAGACATGCTTTGGTGAGAATTGGAGGTGTTTGTTGATGATCTATGCTTGCACTCCAGTTGGAGGAAACACATGGGTAAACTTCGCATAGTCCTTGTGACAGTCCTTGAGCGGTGTAGGTCGTATAGCATCTCCTTGAATCCCTTAAAGTGCTAGTCATGGGTGAAGCATGTATGTATCCTGGGGGCATGTGGTGTCTAAGAACGGCATTGCCACCGACTTCTCCAAAGTCAAAGTCATTGTCGATCTACCACCACCCATGAACTATAAGGGAGTTTTGTGCTTCCTGGGACACATAGGGTACTACCATTGATTCGTTCTGAACTATGCATTGATCAATAGGTCCCTTTACAAATTGCTAATCCTATTCAAGTGGACTGAGGAATGCCAACGTGCCTACGAGGAACTAAAAAATTCTCTCAAGACCGCACCAGTTCTACGAGTTCCAAATTGAAACATAACATTCCACGTGCACATTGATGCCTTGAAGTTCACCGTAGGATCTATTTTGTGTCAACCTGGTAAACATAATCTCGATTATCATGTGAGCTTTGCTAGCTAATAACTCACAGATATAGAGATGAATTAGTCCACAACGAAAAGGGAAGGCCTAGCCGTGGCTATGCCCTTTGTCTTCTTCATTGACCATCAAGCCAAACCTTGCGCTACAAGATGCATAGCTACGTGGTTGCTTTGTCTTCTAGAATTTGACTTCTCTGTGGTTGTACGCAAGGGTAAGCAACATTACATGGCAGACCATATGTCCTGCATACCCACAATAGAAGCCTTGGACTAACACCGTATTGGAAAAATGACATAGTCCAAGTCCTAAAGCATGGATTTCTTGAGAGAAATATAGAGAAGGCTAGGCTAAAGCACCTTATCCTTAAGATTCAACCCTATCAGTTAATTGCCAGCCAGCTCTATAGACTAGGAAAGGATGGATTATTGCGAAGATGCGTGTGTGAGCACAAAATGCATGAGGTTCTTAATGAAGCACAAGGCTAGAAACCCCTGTAAATGTGAGAGTTGCCACTATCACCAATATAGATGAAAAGGATGAGGAAATGGTAGAGCTTGCCTACTTACACATATCTGTGACTACCCAAAAGACACGCCTTTCATGCAATTATTGACAAGGGAGCTGACCATAATATCCTTACACACGACTATTGGACCCTCATTGGTCATCCCAATAGTCCTACTCACTCCTAGGAAAGTGAAAAATAATTGTATCTATCGAGACTGAAAGCCTTCCCATGATCTTCTACA
Source organism: Lygodium microphyllum (assembly GCF_053477565.2). Taxonomy (NCBI): domain Eukaryota; kingdom Viridiplantae; phylum Streptophyta; class Polypodiopsida; order Schizaeales; family Lygodiaceae; genus Lygodium; species Lygodium microphyllum. The sequence continues at coordinate 52,884,356 of NC_141158.1, read as the reverse complement.
TGATGCCTAACACCAAGGCCATTGGTAAGAATCGATGCTAGGACGTGCATTCAAGAAACAAGCACATTGCAATGTTGATTATGACTTGCAATGCATTCACCTCACCATTGGCAATGTTCAAATAGTGACAGCTTTTAGTAAGGGTAGCACGGCTCCATTGCAACAGCCTGCACTGCCACTAGTAAAGACCAAGTGCAAGGTCTAAGGAGGGGGGTCGTAACTTGTCCCACCCTGCCAAGACAAACCACCCACAACCTAAAGGAGCCACACCAAGACCACTAAGAAACAGCTCAAATGGGTTCCTAAACGCCAATCGCAGTTGCCTAGAAGCCAAACCACACGAACTCTTAACCACAGAATATCACACCCTAGGCCTAAGAGGCAAAGTTGGCACTACCGAGTAAACAAATAGTCAAGCTGCAATGGATACCCAAAGACCTATTACACACTCAAGGCTATTATGAAGGCAACAACTGGATTTGGTTGCCCAAGACTACGAGTGACACGCATGCCTCTCAATCCAAGCCCTCCAACCCATCTCAACAAAACACTAAGCCAACAAGGAATGAGAAACCAATTGACCGAAAAAGCACCAAACCCCACCATAGAACCTCAATGATCTATCAACCAAAACCATAACTAGTTGCCTTGACCCCACCCTTGTCACCACATGTAATTATCTTAGGGTACTTAGGATTTTTCTTGTGGGAGATTTCGCTCAACCGCCAAGACACACGGACCGCTTATTGTTTCAAGCGTTCCAAGCCGAGCACTAATGGCTACCTCTCACATAGCGGACGCGCCATCCATATCTACGGGTGTAGCGAGCTTACCTTCATGCCGATTGAGTTATCTCCTCTCCTGCACACTCTGATAGCTCCACGATCCAAGTGCAAGCTTCAAGCAAGCTCCATCCTCAAGCTCCACGCTCCAAGCTCCAAATCCGTGAGCAAGACAAGAGAAGAGAAGAGAAGAGAAAAAGAGAGAAGAAGATGAAGAGCTTCTCCTCCCTGGTCCCTCACCCTCACACACTCACTCCCTCACACTCTCACACTCCCTCTCTCAAGCACAAGCTTAAGCAAGCAAGAAGAAGAAGAGGAAGAAGAAGAAGAAGAGGAGACCCACTTTTGGCAACACACAAGAATGAGCTTCTCATTCACTTTTCAACTTTATATACAAAACCCTAAATCCCTTTTGTGCGGTCATCCCCTTATCCCCTTTTTTACATGGCCGGCCGTGGCCTAGGCCCTTTTTCCCATTGTCCTTCTATCTTCCTAGCTTCCTTTCCACCGCCTCTCTACATTTACAAATTGCACGGGTGAGAGCCTGGGGCTCCTTAAATTAAATCATGATGCGCTTGCGCTCTTTTACAAAAGTATTGACTTGCGCTTTTCCTTGTGTGCCTTTTCCCTTATTTAGGACTTTTCTTGCACTTTTTGTGTTTCTAGATTTTTCTTGGTGCGCCTTCATCTTCCGTTTCACTTTTCCTTGGCCTTTGTCTTCTGCTTTAGCTTTTCCAGATTTTCCACCTTGTTCGTCTGACGGTTAACATTTCTCAAACAAAATCCCATGGTGGAACTCTTTTTTTGTCGTCTAATAATGAGGGCCATGCTCCTACCTTCTTTTTGTATGGCCATCCTAGAATATATGAATGATAGCCACTTCACTAGGTGCAACCACCCCTTCCTATCAATGACACCTCTAAATGTATGTGTTAACATAAAAGGCTACTTACAGAGTAGACCCTTCCTTACCAAGTCCCTTAGGCCCCCTTGTAGCGTAACCCCTGAAGAGCATAGGGATGATGCCTAGCATACTTTCTCCCCATGTATTGTGTCAAAAAAAAGAAAAGGAAAGAGAAAAAGAAAGGAAAAAAGGAAAAGAAAAGACAGAGAAGAAGCACAAGAAAAGGATGAAATGGAATTCTCATGTACCATTAACGTACCATAGACACTACACCTAGTGACAATCATGTTCCTAGCCCCTTCCCCACTTTACACTTAGGGCACATCAAGGGCAGGACACACCTAGGGAGTTTGTGCTTGCCTACGGTAGACCTATCTCCCTAAGTCACACCCACAACACCTCCTCTCATACACAAGCTGGGTCCTCAAGTGTGGGACAACACCAGAGTCTCCCCTGCAGCTCTTGACCCAACTCCCAATCTCACTAGCCTGGACACCATACACTACACGATGAGGTAGACACACCCCTAGGTAGTACACTTCCTTCTTCTTTTTCAAGTATACTCAACAACAACAATCAACCATCGACATCTGACACCCCCATTATCCACTTAAATCTATCATCGACCTCTGCAATCTCTCATCCAATTTTGTGATGCTTCTTCTCCATGTCCCATCTTCATGAAGCCCCATCACCAATCCACATGGCAACCCTTCAACCACCCGATCCCTCATCAACAAGTGCCCACAAGTGCCATGGGACTAGCACTTAACTAGGAGGGGGTAATGTTAGCCCCAGTACAAAGAAAGCAAAAAGAAAATTAAAAAGATGCATGGCAAAGTAGAAAAAGGCGGCTCGACACAGCTGAAGAAATAGGAGGAAAAAAGAACAAATGCACAAGGCAACATTAAAATTACAGGGCAAGCGCAAAAGAGGAAATGTGCATTTTAAATATAAAAGTGCAATCTAAATTCTTGTAAAAGAGCGCTAGGCTCCCTCCTGTGTGTGAAATTTAAAAAAGTAGCATGGGTAAAGGCACAATGAAAATAGGAAGGGAATAGGAAAAGAGGACCTAGGCTAAAATGGTCGGGCATGTAAAAAAGGGATAGGTTCCCAAAGAGGATTAGGGTTTAGTATAAAAAGAAAAAAATAAATGAAGAATCCCATTCTTGTGTGTGGCCAAAACTAGCTTTCTTCTTCTTGTTTTTGCTTGCTTGAGCTTGTGCTTGAGAGAGGAAGTGTGAGGGAGTGAGTGTGAGAGGATGAGGGACTGTGGTGGAGAAGCTCTCCATCTTCTCCTCTCTTCTTCTTCTTCTATTCTCTTCTATTGTCTTGTGCACGTCAATGAAGCATGGAGCTTGCAGCTTGAGGATTGAGCTTGCTTGAGCTTACACCTTGGATCATAGAGCTATCGAAGTGCTTGAGGGGGGAAGCAACTCAATCGAGTATGGAGATAAGCTCACAACACTCATAGGTATAAGAGCACATATTGCTATGTGAGAGGTAGCCATTGCACTTGGCTTGAAACACTTGAAGCAATAAGCGGTTCGTGGGTCTTAGTGATTGAGCGAGAAGCTCTCACACTCACTTGAAGACAAAACTTCCTAGGAGGTCACCCATCCCACTATTCTCTACATCCAAGCACGCTTAACGACAAGGCAACTAACCATCAAATTAAGCCTTGGCAAAGAAAGTTTTCAACAGCATGTTTGGGAGGAGATAAAGAGCTTTTTAAGGACCTTTCAACTACCTCTTGGCATTCAATGCCTCTAGATTTCTACCATATTACTCTTGAAATTTTGTAAATTGTTCCATTGTGAATACATTAAGGGTAAGTAGTAAAATTTCTCTCTCAATTTCAAGCATATCACTATTGTAGTTTTGTGAACTATTTCATTGCAAATACATTAAGGGTAAGTAGTAATTTTTCTCTCTCAATTTCAAGCATCACACCATGTCCTCACCTTCATATTCATAGCATGATAAGCCTGTAAATATGCATGAGGATGAAACCATGAATGATTTAGATGATTTAGATACATTTGAACTAATGGACAAGTGATGATTTGGTGCTTTAGTGGCTTGCATGGTGGCATTAGAGAAAAATTTGCTACTCTCGATAAAAATGTTACATATGTCTTGGAGCTTTTAAGGCAATTGGTGCAATAATATTCTTTGGGCATCTTGAGTTGCTCCTAGCTCAACTCCATCAATAGGGCTACATCAAGGCACTAAAGTCTCTTGCTCTCTCGATACACATGAGGTTAATCATACGTTAAATAATATGAAGCCACACATATTTCAAGGAGAGGAACGAGATCATAACAAGAATGTAATCAATATTTTTTTACAAAAGTGGAATGACTTGCATCAATTACATTGTATATCAAATTTTGTTAGAGCCCTTGAGATAAGCCTCACACTTGAGGGATGTTTTATATATTTACTCAATAAAATATATAAGCTTTTAAACATCTAAAGATAATTTTATTTTCTAAAATATTTTCTCTCTCTAGGATCGTTTACATTGCATTTTTGAGACCTCACAACTCCCCTGATGAGTTTTTGGTTATGCCCTTTAGCCTAATTAATGCTCCCTCACCAACTCATGCATAAGATGTGAATTCCACATAGTGCTCCTCTCTAAGTGATGAGCTCAATCGATGTGGAAGGACTTTACCATTGATGATGGATACTTGCATCACAAACGTTGCATATGTGTACCCTCAGGCTTAAGACACATGGCACAAAATTCTTTATGAGTGTTATGATATTCCTAGTGCAAGTCATTCAGGGATAAGGAAGACCTATGTACATGTACGTAGATACTTTTTATTGGGGGTAAAGGTGCAAGTACCTATTTTCCCATGTATTCATTACACTAACAATACTTACACACTTGTACACTATAAGTGGCGCGCCATCACTATCACTTCATTCTTTATTCTTTTAGTGATATTTGAATAATGAAAGGACGGTCACACATTGTGACTGTTGGAGTTCTGACATCCTATGTCTCTTACTCTTGCTCTCTTGCTTCTTTCACCATAGCTCTTGCTTTGGCTTGCGTGCTTCCACTCTAGGATACTCCCTTCACTTTTATTAGTCTCAAATACATAAGGATATTGATAAATGTATTATTCAATGACAAAAGTATTAAGTAACCAAAGCCAAGTGTCTCAAGGTAGGTGGGATTTTACATCCTTTAGAGATTCCTAATGGCAAGTGAAAAAGTCTCTCTATGGATTTTATTGTTAGATTTCCCACTACCAATCGTGGTCATGATGCCACTAGGGTAGTAGTAGATAGACTCATTAAAATGTATAGAGTTATTCAAACAAAGATAACTTTTAAAACTTCTGAATTAGACTGACTATTTGTGAAGAATATTTATTGGCTATATGGATTTCTTGCTAAAATCATAGCCAATTGCAATGATGATCAAAAGTTAATAGCCATTTTTGTAGAGTTGTAATCAAAAGGTTAGATACAATGCTTAATCTAAGTATCACAAATCACCCTCAAATGGATGCAAAAACTGAGCAGGTAAACCAAGTCCTAGAAGATATACTACGAGTATATATAAGCAAAAAAAAAAAACTAATTGGGAAGATTATTTGCCCATATTCGATTCTTACAATAGTGCTAAGCATGTGACTACATGGTTTAGTCCATTCATGCTTATGTATGGATTTTAACCTTGGTCACCAATCATGGTGAAATTAACTAATGAAAAAACCCAATGTGTCAATGACTTTCTTCAAGATCATTTTGATATGCTAAAAGTAGCACGCTTGAATGTTAAAGCAAGCTCAAAACCGCTATAAGAAATATGCAGATGAACATAGATGTATAGTCACTTTTGAAAAATATGATAATGTCTACTTTTGTGTTTCAGAATATTCAAGAATTTTGAAGTCTACAAGAGTTCTTGGGTTATCTCCATCATATTGTGCCCATTTACAATCCTTAAATGTGTTGGTGAAGTTGCATAAAAATTAGATCTACCATCCTTTAGTAGAGACCATCTAGTCTTTCATGTTAGCCAATTGCAAAGGTAACTTGGTAAGGATGATAGTTTGGTGGACCAAGGAGCATTAGTAGAAATTATTGAACCATCAATTCAACCTCATGAACCAAAAGGATCTTGGATTTCCATGAGCATTGTACAACTCATCATGTATGAAAACAAGTTTTGGTCAAGTGGAAAGATAGACTTGAGGAAGGTTCTACTTGGGAGAACATGATTGTACTCAAGAAGCAATTTCCCACTTTTGTTTTCAAGAAACAAAAACTCTTCCAAAAGGGGGGAGCAATGTCAAGACAAGGGTCCTAAGCGGAGATGGTCCCCCATAGGATAGCTTGACCATAGTGCTAATAGCAAGTAATGGACCACTATGCTAAGGTGTTGATGGGTTTAGGGACTCAAGATATAATCTACATTAGGGAACAAGGATATACATAACAGAGGGTCAAGGATAGGCCATTAGTGTGAATGCACTTACTAAAAGATGGTCTAAAAATAGTGCATGGATCTACCTAAAGATACTAGTGCGGTGCTAAAAGAAACTATCATCTTGAGTGGCTAGGAGGTTAATCGAGCTTTTCCTGCCTTCTGTGTTCACTGAAGACAAGACATCTACATGTGCATGACACAAACTCATTTTGAAAGTGTTGTTAAGAACACATTTAGAAATTCTAAGACCAAGACTACTTCCAATCAATTCGAGGATCCAAGTGCACATAGACATCTTTAACTGCTACAATTGACCAATCCATTGAATCTGAAGTTCCTACTTCCAATTCCAAAGTGGAACATACATAGTCACAGTCCTTCGCTATGATTGAATATGTCACTCTTGTTACGAAACAAGCCTCTCATGCTTCTAACTCACAAAAGGATATGAACTCTAGCATTGAGTGCACAATGAATTAGTTGATTCACAAGTCTTATTCTTCTCGGCCAGATTCTTGAGAGCATTTGAAGCCTAAGCTCATCAAGCGATCTATTAAGAAGGAGTTAGAAAAGGTGGAACAATAAGAAGCTGATAAAATGGTATTGACTAAGAGCCCCAAGGAACTAAATGTAACATTGACTTCACTTGCTCAGGCATAGCGATATTGGAGCCCCTACAAAAGAATATAAGCAGCTCTTAGAAAATCCATTGACATAGTAGAGTAAGTAGAATAGGCTAAGAAAATATTGTACTTGGTGTATTTTTACTACTCATAGCACCACCACTCCTTGATGACTATGCTTCACTTTAATACAATCCCAAATTCTTCGACTGGTTTATTCCACTATTGAGTAACACAAAACCAAATCTTTCTCTATTTTCACTACCATGCAAACTGCATCTTCATTGAATATTGTGGAATAGAGTAATGTACATACAACTTCTACTAACAAGGATGCAATAGTAAAAAGTAGTACACTTGAGATTCTAGACCCTAAGATGAAGCTAATAACATCCTTACTAACTCAACCCACCAGTCAGACCAAGCTATGCAAGATGAATCCTAAAACACTTTAGAGAAGGTTGTGCATGCTAGCCTACAAATCAATGCCACAAAACAACATGATTCGTCGACTCATATGAAATATTTTCTAGTCTATCAATCTCCAAGCAGCAACATGGCCAATGATTTGGCAAAGAAAGAAAATTCCTCTGAAGTAGAATAGCTACTCCAATTCGACTCTATATTCACTAGTTATGCCAAGTTATTTGCAATGATAGATTTAGGTCTTGCTGATGATGAGGTGATTCAAGTCACTTCTAACTAGCATTCCACTTGGGAAGAGAGTGAATACCTCTTTTGTAAAAGCCACTTGGTTCAAGTGAATATGCTAAGACCCTACCTCAAAAGTAATTTTAGACATGACTCAAGTTGTGGAAACATCAAGATAACATTACACTAGAAGTCCCAAATGAGTGACAAATCATAGATCCATAATCATCAAGACCTAGTTTCCTCAACATTAGCTTATCTTGGCTTTAACTTCCAATGATCATCTACTTATGATGAGAAGTTGCAAGTTGGTTCATCAACAACCACACAAGTCTTCATCAACAACTTTCTTCAACAATAACTTAATCAACAACAAGGCAATATGCTTTGCATGTCTAGGCTTAGTATTCCATCTTCATTATGCACACTCTAGTGCATAGATCTATTTTTAGAACCAAGTTTACTATCTGCAATCAACCTTCAAATCTCTTATACTTCCATTTTCAACTTTGTAAGACTGCAAGTCTAGTTGTATAACACTCATATTATTTAGAAAATTGTTTTAATCCCTAATATAAGTCAAACAAGCCAATATTTGTACACCAAATATGTTCATGGCAATTGCGGCAATTGTTTTAAGCCCTAGTATAAGTCAACAAGCCAATATTGTACACCAAATACATTGATGGCAATTGCAATTCTAGCAACAAACTAATAGTGGAAGTTTGTGCACAAAATATAGCAAGTTGTAACCTCCATGGACCTCTATGGTAACTAGTCATAGGTAAACCTAATAGCCCTAAGCCACCAAGTTCATTGTATGCAAGTTTAATTTGATAAGACTTAGACAAGAAACTCAGTCCACTTAAAAGAGGCCAGCCAATTGGTGTGTATAGGTCAATGAGGAGGGCCAATGTCATCCAACATGCAACAATCACATGTGTGGAAAGACGCTACAAATGTTGATTGATGTGTTATGATTGATGTCGATTAAACAAGAGAATTGACATGTGCAAATCCTTGCCTTGCACACGTAGGTTTCGAATGAAAGTGCACAAGTCAACCACTTGGAAACCCCAATTGTGAGCAAGGAGAGAGAGCGCCATACCAAGCTAGAAGAGAGAACGCATCAACCTATCATTCAATGCCACATATGCAACACTTCCACTAGTCAAATATAGTACCTCCATTTTTAAGGTTATTGTGATACCTTCAACTAGTTCTAACATGTAAGTTGACACACTTGAAATCATCCATCCACATGACTCATAACTTGATCACAAGGACTCAGACAGGTAGAATTTAGATGCACACATCCTTGCTCTAAATGCTTTCCAAATTGAGTGTGGGTCCCATCACAAGCTAGTCCACTCTTCATGTTCGATATGCCACATAGTATTTGCATGTGTGAATTGACACCCCTTGCCAAATTAGAGTGCCAACAAGTACTAGGGCATTGTGTGGCAAAGTGCCAGTCCATGTGGTATAACTATTGCCTAACAAGCATCTTAACTCATAACTTGATCACAAGGACTCAAACAGGTAGAATTTAGATGCACACATCCTTTCTCTAAATGCTTTCCAAATTGAGTGTGGGACCCATCACAAGCTAGTCCACTCTTCATGTTTGATATGCCACATAGTATTTGCATGTGTGAATTGTGCTAGTCCATGTGGCATAACTATCCCCCAACAAGCATCTTAACTCATAACTTGATCACAAGGACTCAAACAGGTAGAATTTAGATGCACACATCCTTGCTCTAAATGCTTTCCAAATTGAGTGTGGGTCCCATCACAAGCTAGTCCACTCTTCATGTTTGATATGCCACATAGTATTTGCATGTGTGAATTGACACCCCTTGCCAAACTAGAGTGCCAACAAGTACTATGACATTGTGTGGCAAAGTGCTAGTCCATGTGGTATAACTATTGCCTGACAAGCATCTTAACCAAACGTCCTTGTACGATTTTACTTACCATCTTTCAATGAAGGAAAAGCTCTTTCCAAAAACCAAGGTTTAGTGCAAGTGAATTGATCTAAGGTGAACGTTTATTTGGTTAACCTACCAGCATCATGCACAGATTGCCTCAGAGCTTGTATGGCAAATTGCAACGTCTTCTGAGGTCCATTAGATTCGGATAACTCGTAATAAAATTGGTTGATGGCGGATTCCATCTCCCCTGCGTATTGTATTCACATAGGATAGCTTTACTAGTAGTTGATTGCACTACCAGAATGGATGCTTCAGTTAAGAGCAATGACCCTTGGTTAACAGAACTCACTGGTATCAACAAATTGTCCAGAGCAAAACTACTTGCATATGCCGCCATCTTTTAATCTTGATCATGGCAAGAGCACACAAATAGTGTTGTGTAACACATCAAACGTGCACATACCATCTTCCTGTAGGTAAATCAAATCACTGATGTTGAAGAGTTTAGCCTTCAATATCAGCTCATGATGCTCATGATGTACGTATGGGGGTGGCAATCTTTCAATTGCTTGCCAATACCATGACTCATCTTCCTATAGGTTGATTACATTGTAGATGGCAGGGTTTAGCCTTCATGTCTGCTCATGACGTACGTATGCGACAGTGGGCTTTATTGGGATCTATACATAGATGCATGGAATTAGTGTAGACGGCTTATCAATGGAATCAACTACAAATGTATAGCTTCATTGGATAACAATCTAGATGTATGTGGTGAGAACCAAATATAGAACGGAAACATGGGAATTGGGGATTTTCTTCTGTGTGGGTATGTGTGGGAGATGTTCGTGTACGAGACACCAAAATCACCTCTCACATGCAGACCCCAGGACTAAGGTGGTCATTTCACTATAGTATCCCTGGAGCAAAAGCACATACATGAAATACTGCATTGCAAAACATACTTAGTCATGAGCTTAGCGCTCTGTAGAATCGATTACTAAAAAGCTTAATTGCACTGTACACTCAGGATTGTGCATAATGATAAGCTTAGTTGAACTATACACTCAGGATTGGGCATAGTGGCTCGCCGATTGCTTGCAGTGGGCAATGGCACCTCTGATGGAGCTTTGAGCTTCTTGCAGGCAGGAGCTGCTACTGCAGCTGAGACTACACTCTCTGTCAAGGAAGTCACTCTTCAGATGAGGCTTAGTCAACTCCCCACTGTGGTCACTGAAGTTACTAAGGCTCCTGTTTGTAGCTCCTCTGTCCACCAGTAGGGACTCCTTGTTGAGCTTGTGAGAGAGCATGTATATGTATACTGATTTGAAAATCTTGGTATACTTGTTCAGGTAATTGGTGGCTTTACCTTCATTAGGGACCCTCCTTCTGTCAGCTATGTCTTCAGTGGTCAACCCATCTGGTAATCCCATCGAGTACTTCATCCTAGCATCCTCCTTCACTCTTTCACTTTCGATGGGACTCTTGCGCTCCTTGTGAACTTTCAAGTCCCCTGCTGCAAACAAAGACTTCACGAATGATGCAGATGCTATCAAGCTTAGGACGGAGTGTCCACCCTTCTGGTTTCTTTGCTTGATCCCTGTGCAGCTCACACTACCACACTCCACCACCGCTTCATGCTCGAGATTTCTTCTGTAGGCTGGTGCATCATGTGCTTTCCACCTTAGCGAAGGTCGCCGCCATGTTGACGAATGACACTTCACATGATTTTGACCCACATTCTCTTCCATCAGTGTAAGAGCAGGGTCTTGGTAACAGTGAGGGAAGACATTGGCATCTTGGGCCTGCTCCAAGGTTATCCATGGATGATGTGAGTTGAATTCAGGTTTGTTTGCTTCATCAGGTCCTGCTCCTCCTGCCCAATCTGCGACATCGGTTACTACGCTGTCCACCCAAGAGGGGGGTTTACTTACCACCATATCCTGAGTACTGTGCAGGTCTCCTTCTGCAAGCTTCTGGTTAAAATCAAGAGCATACTCTTCATGTTCTGCAGCCTCAAACAAATCAGATGCACTATTGGATGCAGATAGCTGCTCCACCATCTGGATGCGCGGCGGCAAGTGAAGGGGAAGCAGCTGGCCCTTGTAAAACAGGTCATCAGCTGGAGAAATGTAGCTCAGCTGGCAGTCCCCCAGACCAGGACCACTCTTAGAGAGCTTCAAGCTGAACTCAAACTCCCTAGCCTCAGAAACCCAAGAGCTGTCATTGCTCAAGGTGTCATAGGAGCTCCTCTTGGTGCATGTGTCACTGTCCCAATTGAGTGGTAGGGTGACATCCATGTCAAAGAACAGCTCCTTATCATCAATGTCACAGGGGATGTATGGATCATCAAAACAGGAAAATGTGAAAGATTCTTTGGAGAAATTGTCATTGACCTCCTTTGCAAGAATGAATTCCCCCATCCCTGAGAGAATTAGATATGATGATGCTACTACAGCTACAAGGCACTAATGCTGCAGCAATGGCCAGGATTGCAGCCGGATGAGAAACAGAGCAGCGAGAGAGAGAATTGGGCATCTGGGGGAGCTTTCTTTACCAAATTGCATCTCAGCAACCCTCGAAGACGAGGAGGAAGGCCAGTGAGAGAGACTGTGACTGTGACTGTGACTCAGGCTGGCACGTTACAGCCTCATGGCCCTCGATTTGACAGAGGGAAAGTGAGGCCAAATGATTAGGCTTGTGCAAACGTTGGAGATGGCTTGCAGACAAGTGCATAACTCCAAAAAATTTGAGAGGACCTCCTTTCCCCTCTTTCTGTTTTGGTGTCCAGGCACTGATGACAGGATTTCAATTGGTCAGTAAACGGCACATAAAGGCTGCTAATTACTCACCTCCCTTATAAATGCCATATAATTTCACTTTTTCTTCATTTTATTTTCATGATTATTACACATGAATGGATTGGTACCCTCGGGGAAGTGCAACCCAAGGGTGGAACTCACACACCTACAATACTCAACCCACACTCTATCCATCCTGGCTACAACCCCATTGGCTTAATTTCATAATTATACTCTTTGAATTGAAAAGAAGTGCATAGGTTGTTGCACTTAGATATCTCCAATGGGCAAGCCCCCAAAGTGCTAGACTGCCCATCCCAAAATGCACGTTGCCGCAATCCGTCTAGGTTGATGGGCGGCTCAAGGAAGCAACATAGGATCATGATGGGCACCCTCGAAACCCACTTAACATAAACTATTTCCCCTCTTCCTGGCATGTGTAAGGGAGGCAATCTATATGATATCTATGCACATGTTTATTTTATTGCTCATGATAGCATTGAATATGGACAACAAAAGTGTTGTATAAGCTTTTATAAGGGAGCAAGCCTCCTCAATCCTCTTACGTCTTTATGTATTATAATATTCTCTCTTAGAAAGGGCTCTCTTTGCCACATGCTCTAGTCCACATCCAAAATATTCCTACTTATGAGGCTAATACATGTGATATCTCAATGGATAACTTGGATTGGCTCCATTATAGCTAATCGGAAGAATAGCCCAAAGTGGATGACTTGGACTCACTTATTGAGTAGCAATCTTGTGGGCTTCTTTAATGGGTTGTAGGTTCTTTTTTGAATTCGTACAAGTTAGCACTTTTATGAGTCTTTTTAAGGGAGTATTTTTTAATGCATCTAATGGCCTTTAAGTTCACATGTTGAGAAAGGTTTTACGGTTGCAATGGTTGTAGAAAAGGCACAACTAAGTGCATGCACAATTCCAATATTGATGTACCAGAAAAATGTTGTTGTGGGGACCTTTAGTTTAACAATACCCATAGAAAATTAACGAGCATCATGCATGGCATTAATGCATGGATGGTTTACTTAACCACACTTAACTTTGTGTTAGAACTTTTGAAGTTGATGAAGTACCTCCATTTATTAAAAAAGTTGGCATTTTAAAGCTAAGTTTTTGGTGTATGTCTAAGAGAGAGTCGCAATGGCAATGATGTGGCTTTGGCTAACGCAAAAGTTACCTTGAAATTCAACCCTAAGTTAGGAATGGTCAAATTGGAGCTAGTATTATGTGAAGAGCAAGAAGGTTGAAACATGTTTTCCATGGGCTATTAACATCACACATGGAAGGGGTCAAAACATGTCAAGTGTTTGCTTAGGTTGTTTTCCATCATCTCATCCTTTGTTTTACTATTCTCAACTTACCCTAGCATAGCTCTCATAATGGTTTCCTTTTCATGATTTTTATGGGGCTCATAAATTTGTAGACTTCATTCTATGTAACTTTAATATATCACATGCCACACAACATGAGGGATGTGGGAGACTAGCAAATAGAGTCAAAGGCATGCATAGGAAAGGTTGAAATCATGGGTCTTTGACCTCTTGGTTTTGTTTAGCCAAACACCCAACCTTGGTTATGGTCAAGGTCAATAAAAAGATGTAAAGTATCTATTAAATTAAGATCACACAAAATGCAAAATGGTGATGAGGGGTGTTAGATTGGTGCCTACACTTTTTATGATCATGCTGGTATGAACCAAATCATGCTGGTATGAACCAAATGCCTTAGTAAGGGTGGACTACTTGGGTGCAACATTTTTTTCACTAACAAGAGAATATGATACCCTATTAGCAATCAAGCATATATGAGAGAGAGAGAGAGAGAGAGAGAGAGAGAGAGAGAGAGGTCTAAGTAATTTCCCAATGGGCTCTTCTTGATTGAATGATAAAAAAGTAGAGACCTAAGGGTAAGTTTTATAGGCAAGTAGCCTTATTTTCTTGACCCAAATAATATCTAAATATTTTCTAAACTATGCAAGCCACTAAGATCTATTCACACATACATACATAGGCACACTTACACATTTAGGTGCACATGCTAGAGCAAGTTAATACACTAAGTTCCAAAATATCCAATAATGCACAAATCCCCTCTTATGAAAAGAGAATTGAGGACTATGAAAGAGATAAAATTGTACTTTACTAGTTTGTATGATCCCTTGTTAATGATTTGTCATTGAAGTGATAATAAAACATATGCTACATCTATGTGTCAAATTGTAAGGTCCTCTTTTGACCTAAGTTAACATTCAAAACGAGTATAGGTGTGTCGTCTAGGAGGAAGAGGCCAATGCTATGGAGGGCAATCTTATTGCCAAAGGTATGGAGCAAGAAAGACCTTTGACACTTTGGGATGGCTAGTATTATCAAGAAAATTAGGAGTGGGCAATTTTTTTTCAAAAATTTAATATGAAAACCAACAACACAACACCAAGGTCACTTATTAGTCTCTCAAGGTATTGAGCTACTAATAGTGCACAATTGTACATGGATCTGAAGTCGTGCACTCTAGTCCAACTCCATTCTATAGCTTCTAAGAGTTCTAACTATTTCAATTTGGTAAGGGGTTGCAGTTTAGTCTTCCCCTTGGGAACTCAAATACTCTAATCAACTTATACCAATAGCACTCATAAGGCATTTCTAGTAGTTTGGTGTTTTATGAAGAACTTGTGAAAACACAGGATCTAGAGCATGGTAGCTATGGTGGCCCATAGACATAGACTAGATTCATGTAAACATTGACATGACAGAGACTAAGAGACTTGACTCAAGAACAAAAAACAAGTAACAAGTACACTATACTGAAGCACAAACTGACAATGACATTGCATTCATCTCATATGAAAATGACTAGCAAGTACAATGTTAAATAGAGTTGGGTAGGTGACAGGTCTTTCCCTCTATGCCTATGGGATTCATGTAGCCTACATGTCCTCAGCCGATTTGCTCTTATAAAGAGGCAGCATGGATGTGACTGCAAATCTCAACACCCCTCCTCAATCACAATAAGAAGTATAAAGTGTGTAGAGGCTTTAGTGAAAGCAACACCTGCAAAGTATGGGCACACCATAAACATGACAAAACACCAGAGGCTGTCACAGAAAAGACTAAGTGTAGGTACCACAAACATGGTGGACATCAAGAGGCTATAACAAGGGCCTCACAAAGTGTACAGAGGCTATAGTACAAGGCTACATGAGGAGTTTACAAGCTTATGATAGAAGCATTTGGGCTTTAGACATTACAAGGCTAAAACAATCTATCAGAGTAGGCATAGAAGGACTGATGAGGCTTGTCCTTCTCTTGGTGGTCTTCTTCTTCTTCCTTTGCTCCATGGTTCTTTTCTTCTTTAACTGCACCAAGATAGGCCTTCTGGGACCACTTTTTGGCATGGAAGAACTTCTCAATGTGTCCGGTCCTTTTGCAAAAATCACAGAAAAGCTAATCATTCTTGCCTATGTGCCTGTTGTGCCAACATATAACACTTGTTCATCTCTAGAGGTGTATGGTTCTTCCTTAGTTTTCAACTTCTTTCCCTCCTCTAACAGTGATGCCTAGATATCAACAAGCTTAGCTACAAACATCTACTTCCATTTTAATGTTGATTCTTGTAAGATGGGCTAGAAGTCCTTCCATGTAATTTAAATGTGTGGCAAGTGGTGTGCTAGACTTCATGTCAAGCCTGAAAAATTAAATCAAGAGACCATACCTTGATGGCGTAGACTGTACACCAAACAAGGTGTGACTCCAATCTCTTCCATGTATCATGTGAGGTCACATAGTTTTCCACATGGTGGATGTAGCTGTTGTCTAGCTCCAGTTTGATAATGGCATGAGCCTTATCATCAAACTTTTTCCAAGTGACTGCAAGACCTATCTCACGAGGCTTCTTTTCTTTGCCACTTGTAATGGCCCAGAGACCCTTCTTCATTAGGACGAGCTTGATACGTGTATCTACCAGGTGTGAAACCCAACCCTCTTAAAGCGAATTGTCGGAGAGTCCTTGCCCATGTTGGAGTTGCAGGAACAACAACAAATCAGCTCCAAAATTCTCAAATTTCAGTAGCATAAGAAATGATCTTGAGTGTGCTAACAAGCACAAGTGCCCAAAAAGCACTAAGTGACTAGTATCAAGGGATACTTGTGGAGCCAGGTGCTTGGAAAATCTTCAACAAGTCTTCAAGAACTTCAAGGATCTTCAATGTTATATTCCCCTCCTTGATTTTATGCTAGAGTAGCCCAAAAAATCTTAGATCTGATGTAAGCCAAAGCTAACACAAGTGACAAGATTCACTGGATAAGTGTAAAGAGACACTGCCCTTGAATCTTCTTGAAATGCTTCCAAATCTGCCAAGAACTCTCCTCCTCAATGATTTGATGTGAGAGTATGTGCTAGAACTTTAGTATTTAGTCACATCAAAGTGGTAGTGGACTGATCTAAGTGTCAGGAGAGAGAAAATGAAGTAAAGGACGAGGTTGGAGTTGAGAATGGCTATGGAGTCTTTTAGGGTTTAGAAGGCATGACTATATTTTTAGCTATTGCAACACATACATGAAGTATTACATGGAGATTCTTTGTGAGGAGTAAGCTTACTCCATGGGCTCCAAATGCCCTATGCAAGTCATCAAGATTGCACTGCACATAGGAGCTGCCAGCTGTACGACAAGAACACACCCAGATCTGGTGACAAATTACAAAATGGTGAAGCTATAAGTCACCAATGTTAGGGATTGTGGTGTTGAGATGAAGCACCATGATGTGTAGAGCAATCCCTTAGAGAAAGCATGTAAAGTTAAGGCCTGCATCAAGAGTTTTGAGAGTTCTATCAGAGGTAGATATTGTGTGGCTATGGCTGCCATGGAAGGTTGATGAAGATAGAGTTGAGAAATGAGGTCATTAGTTAGCCTTGAGCTAGGAAATGATGGAGGAAAGCTGAGAGAGGACCTAGGACATGCTAAGCCATGCTGACTTGCACTCTACACTCCATGTAGTTGTGCCCACACTCATCATCCTCCCCTCCACATATTAGTTTCCTCCCTCCATGTAGCAACTATATGTGATGACAGATGATTGAGCTTTCTTTAGGCCTATAAACTTATCTAAAAAACATTTCCCTTGTATCAAATATCTAAGGTTTAAAGTAGTATTTTTGAAAAGGGGCTTTTCACATGCAATAAAGAGTTTCAAATTTGGAGCCCATTAGCATGATAAGGTTTGGGGCATTCTAAACCTAAACGAGCTTTTCGTATCAAAGGGACGATATTTGTACTTGAAATCTCAATGTCGGCTGTATTTCCATAAAAGCTTTCCTACATGCATGTATGCATGCATAAGTGTATATGATGGAACTTAACTACATATGTACATACATTCATGCGTACATGTGCACATATATTCATGTACATATTTAGTACACGCATGCATAGAAATTTGTACATGCATGATGCACTTATACATATGTGTGTGTGTGTGTGTGTGTGTGTGTGTGCGTGTGTGCTTGTGTAAGTATGTGTGTGCAAGTCTTTAGATGTTGTTTGCTTCCATTATGGGAAGCTTGGGCATGTTCAAAGAAAATGCTTTAGATGGATTAGAGAGCAGCAGGGATAGAGACATACTCGACATGAGCAGAGAGTCAGAGATACAACAGATGCAGTAGGTGTTACCACTCTTACTAATGGTGAGGTGCATGCAATTACCCATGATGATGCAGTTGAGCATGTACTCTTGTCATCTTGTTTCCCTACAGCTTACTTGCTCAGTAATCAAACCTATGCATTTGATTGGCTTTTGGACTCTATGGCATCTTGTCATGTTACCCCTCATAGAGCATGGTTCTCTTCTTACACGGAGCTTGACGGATGTATTGATTTGGGCCTTGAGCAGTCTTATACTATTGTTG
Source organism: Lygodium microphyllum (assembly GCF_053477565.2). Lineage (NCBI taxonomy): Eukaryota > Viridiplantae > Streptophyta > Polypodiopsida > Schizaeales > Lygodiaceae > Lygodium > Lygodium microphyllum. Next base: position 52,866,282 of record NC_141158.1, on the reverse strand, counting down.
GTACAGGGGATATACACCTAGCTTTGCCTAATGGGACTTCTCTTATACTTAGGGATGTTTTCTATGTTCCCATGCTCAATAAGAGCTTGAATCTTGTCAGTCAGTTGCATAATGCAGGATATACTATTTCTCTTCAGGATAGGTCATGGAAGATATGTCGTGGTTGCTTGATTTTGGCCAAAGGTTCTAGAGTTGGTTCTCATTACCCAGTGCATGTCTCTCATGTGGGAGATTCTATAGTTGCAGTTATTCGAATACCCCATGCATTGTTATGGCATTATCACCTAGGCCATATGCACCACAGAGAGATGGAGATCTTGTCTAGTTTAGACTCATTGTTGCCTCCTATGTCACTTACAGATCTTGGTGCTTGCTTTGATTGTACTCTTAGTCCTTGCAGAGCCCCCTTGACTTATGGCAATTGTACGAGGCTTGCTCCTCTAGATCTTGTCCATTGTGTAGTATATGGACCTATGCCTTCCCAGTCACTTGGTGGAGCATTGTAGTTTGTGACCTTTGTTGATCATGCTACCCATCGTGTTTGGGCTTTTCCCTTGGTGCAGATTGAGGATGCTGCAGTTATGCTTGACAGGTTTATGGATTCTGCTAGTAGTAGGCCTAGGTGCTTGCCAATGGATTATGAGAGTCATGCTCTCTCTCCCAGCTTTCAGATTTCTTGTCAGCAGTATGGCATTGATTTCTTGTGCCCATGGTATTATGGGATTGCTCATGGCATGTACCTGACCTTACAGGCAAAGGTTGCTTCTATGCTTATCACAGCTGGGTTGTCTTATGGCTTTTGGGCTGAGGCTCTTATAACGGCAGTCTTTTTGGTTAACAAGATGCCATGATTGACCTTGGATGGTATTACACCCCATGAGGCATGGTGTGGCATGTAGCCCTCCTATGATTACTTAAGGATGTTTGGCTGCATGGCATCTGTACGTATGCCACATGAGCCTATGTCACGTAGATGTATCCTCCTTAGTTATGGAGATGGTGACTTTAAGGTCTACAAATTATGGGATTTGGATGCCCATCAGGTCATACGCAGCCATCATGCTATCTTCTATGAGACGCAGATACCTCTCAGGCCTCTTGATGAGCGTGCAGTACGCTTTATGACTAATTTTGCAGCAGCTATAGTGCCATTACAACAAGCTGTTTATGCTGAAAACGAGGCACTTATTGGCCGAGATGACATAGCTATGCATAGTAGTCAGGGTTAGGATATTGGTGGTCAGTTGTTAGACCCCTTGTAGGCTCATGAGAGTCGTTTTCTTATAGTTTTGTAGGCTGGACAACCAGCCATATGTCAGCCTTCTGCTTCGCTGAGGCCACATGTAGTCTTGAGACCCCGTTGGACGAGTGTCCGGGATGTTGGCTCTCTTTCAGTGATTGAGTCTAAAGAGTTTGATTGCTCTTCGATGTGTTGTATGCGCTACAGTGATGCTATGCACGACTCAGATGCTTTACAACAGTGCACTGATGAGTTGTGCTTGCTTTATGAGAAGCATTCTTGATTTGCTCCATTGTATGGAGCTGTAGATCGCTTATCTCCTGGATGTCATGGACTCGGGGATGCTTGACTCTTCTTTTGCAGAGGTTCTCGACACTTCTTGCATAGCTCGCTTTCCACTTGGGCGTTGGGTGAGATGCCATGATTCCTCACCTTATCTTTTTTTCCCTTTTCTTTGTTTTCACTCCCCAGCCACATTGGCCTTTTAGCGGGAGGTTGTTGGGGTAAAAGGCCTCTGGCCCTGCATGTGTACACTGTGACCACCCATTCTTTATTCATATATAATATGATAGTGCAATAAGGCTATCAGTTCAATTGGATAGCACCTACATTGTGTGTGCTCTTCTATCTCGTATCTTCCTCTTTTCCTTCTTCACTGCCATTGCATCAGCAACATACAAGGTATTTTCGGGAATAAATTTACTTGTTCAAAGATCTTTTTAAAGCTTAAATTTACGATCTCAAAATGGAAAACAATAAGGAACTAAGCAACCAACTTGCGAAGTTCAATTCTTTAGTCCATTAGGTCACAAGCCTCAAGATTGCCTAACGATCAAGATAAAACAGTTGTGCTCCCGAAAAGCTTGTAGAATGTCATAGAATTCTAGTCAACTATTGAAGTTTTTTGTGAGTCTCAACCACTTTCAAGAATATGGTTCCTTTACTTCTTCAAAAGGATCAATGCATGAAAGAGGGACAAGCCTCTATAAGAATCATTCCATTGAATTGGAAGGTTTGTAATGACTGTATAAAGTGTTGCTATTGTAATTGCATCGAGTGGATGGAAGCCTAATGTTTCTTGTAAAACTTGTACTTGGGTCTCTACTTTTTTAATCACTTAATCAAGAAGAGTGCATCATGCAATTCCTCTCTCTCTCTCATCCAATATTATAGTCTCAATCAAGCTTGATTGCCCATACACATAGGATAGTCATCCAATTTTTATAAACCTGAAAACTCTATTTCATGTTGTAACTTCCAAATAGGGATGTAACTTTGTATTTTGGAAATACATAAAAACAACTTTCCATGTGTGAAGTTATCGATGATCAATCAAGGTTGCACCACACATAAGGAGCTACTAGACTTTACAATATCTAACAAATAAAGGTGACATTATTTTTGAAAAGTAAGGAGCTAAAGATGAGCCACATGGTGTCTACTTCAGTCACTAGACTTTCAAAAAGTTTTACAAGTTGCTACATTTCGCATGTCCCTTGTAGTTGCCAAGGTATTGCTCATTAAGCAATTAAGTATGCAAGGGCATTATGCAAAGTAGCATAACTCACTAATATTGTGTTTTAGAAAAGTTTAGGCATAACATGTGTGCAGCATGACCCTTAGTGTGTAAACGAAGATGTATACCCATTGCCCAACCCCTAAATAGACGCCACTTTGATAACGAGACTCATGGAGGCCTCCCCTAATTCGTAAAGAACGGTGCCACGTGTGGATGTGAGAGACAGAGAGAGAGAGAGAGGGAGGGTAAGGCATTAGGCAAGTAATATCTGGGACCTAGAAGATAGACAGTAGTTGGGGAGTGTGCTGTGCACATGCATGAGTTTCTGAGAGAGAGAGAGAGAGAGAGAGAGAGATCATTCCAGTATGGAACTCAGATCTGTCTCACTCGTGCATGCCTTGCCTTCCCTTGCGTCTTTATTATTAACTCAACACTGTGGCCGCTGGCGTGTTTGGCTCAGAAAGAGGGAAAGGAAAAGGCTGCAAGACGGCTCACGAGTCACAACATGGGTGCCTGTTGCTGTATATATCTCGTATAAGCATGCTTGCGCTGCGCGCATGTGTGCGTAGCCTACTTATTGCCACCATGTACATCACATATATATATATATATATATGCTTGTACAGGTCCCAGGAGGGATGTATTGGGGTGGGGTGATTGTGAAAGGCATGATCCTATTGGATGGAGCGGACTTCTTGCACACAAGAAAGAAAAAGACTAATGCCTTTAGTATTTCGCACAGAGCCCTGCAAGCGGCTCTTTATACGTACATAAAATATCCACCAACGTACCCGATACATTATACCCTGGTGAGACACAGACACAGACACAGAGAGAGAGAGAGAGAGAGAGAGCGCCTCTCATAAGGGGAGAGTCGCGTCACTCTTGCATTGGCAGCTGACCCATCACCCTGCGCCTGCCATCCTTTTGCAACGGTGTAAAGGTCACATCTGGTTTCACACCACAAAGATCTGCCTTTGAATTTTGTCCACTGAACTGTATCTAGCCTTATCACTCTTTGCCAACGCAAACCTTTCATCTAACCCATAACTTCAAAGGGTAAGCCAACCTTAGATCTAGCCCATAACTCTAAAGGGCAAGCAAAACTTAAATCTACACATAACTCTAAAGGGCAAGCAAAACTTACATCTAGCCATAACTTTTAAGGCTAAGCAAATCTTAGATCTAGCCCATAACTTTAAAGGACAAGCAAAACTTAGATCTAGCCATAACCCTTAAGGGTAAGTAAACTGTAGATCTAGCCCCCATAACTCTAAAGGGTAAGCATAGGGTTGTGCTATGGACTAACTTACAATTTGTTAACATCTTGCAAGTCAAGTCAACCTCGTGTGGCATATCCTTAAACTTTTATTCTCCAAGCTCACTTTACTTGCTAGGCTAGGCTTCTTGAAATTACTAGTCAAGTCTTATGGTGGTGGGGCCTTAAGGTAAAAGCTCAAATACAATATTTTAGGGAATTGATGCAATGACCTTTTGTTGAATGTCTTTACCAAAATATAAGCAAATTCACCTCAATTTTACCCAAATATACTTAAAATGGCCTCAATTTTACTAACTAGAGAGCATCTTTTAAAATGTTCAACGGTTTCTTTAGAATCTTATAATGATTGAATCGTGAAGTTGGTTGAATGTTAGTTCCATCGATAGTGAATTCAACTAATATCCAATGACAAAAAGACATCTTACTTCACTACCCATAACTATGATTCAAAACTAGGAAATTTACGAAAAAGTCCTTGGAGTGACCAAAATTCCCAAATAGTCCTCATAGTTTCACAATTCCTAAATCAATCCTATGAAATAATTTGTTTTTGACATCAATATAATAAATCAAGTCTTGTAATTAGCTTCTACTTAAGATATTATGGATATATGAAGGCCAATTTGGGAATTTGAAAAATACATGTGAGATTTCGAGGATTTTCCAATATTTTAGGGTCATTTTGGTAATTTTCCCATAAAATAACATATCCAACCCTTTGGTTTGGAACTATCTTAAGTTGATAAGGGTTCCGCGAACATTTTCAGTTGGATGTGCTTCTAAAGATACATTTGCTCAATTAAAATGTTTAGATAACTACGCTTCCTTCATGATTAACCCTTAAAACCTTTGTTGCCCTCAAAAGATGTCGAAATAAAGGGACATCTTCTTTAAGGTTGGGCATGCTTGGACATTATATGTGGACCATCTTGGTTGTAGAAAAGCTTCATGCAACTTATCCATTATGGTCTACACTCAATGTTTAGAACTTTTCCTACGAGCTACACAAACTTAACCACTATGCCCCACAATGAAGGGAGGAATCAACATCATGCTTGCTCACCACTTGCATCTCTCCTTCTCAATCAAAGTGTGGCTTTCTCTCATAGTGAGCTTGGTCCCATCAACACACCTACCATGCTAAATTGAATTGTTATTCTATGTTTCATTTGATTAAAATAGAAAAGATTCTTCACTTACAAAATGTCTTAATAGTCCAGTATTAACGATTATGTTATGAGCTTATTATTTACACCCCCTTTGAATGGTCCAATATTGACGATTATGTTATGAGCTTATTATTTACACCCTTTGAATGCTTGTTGCTACACAATGTTAATAGTCTAATGGTCCCATATCCATATTGTGGCGATAGTCTCAAATATTATGCAAGGTCAGGATGCCACCATTGATATAAGTCATCATTAATAGAAGTGTGGCATTTGAATGGTAATAATTGTATTATGGGCACAAACCTCACATTTTGTTGAGGCCATCATTTTTAGATGAAACCTTGGCTCGAGGGTTGTTGATCATTGTGTTTCAATAACATATTTAAAATTCAACTAACAGTAATGTTCATAATGGCTCTTAAGACTCTCCTTCCCTTCCTTGAGTTTAGAAAATGAAATGAGAAGTTTTCTTACTCCCTTACCTTGGATTGAAATTTAAGTAAAAGTGCCATATTTTCAATTTTAAATGTGAGACCCATGACAACAAGAACTTTACCAACTAATTAAGCAAGTAGACTAGGAAATCATTTTTCTTTCAAATGTGATTATGAGTCAAAAGCAACATTTCCTCAAAAGGTCACTAAAGGACATGTTCCATGTTTAAAATATGCTAATGGTGTATATCCTTAGATAGTGGATGCTCTAACATGTCCAATGCAATCAACATACAATCTTTTGTATTCATGCATGGGTTTGTGCATGTATGTATGTGTATGTGTGATATGAAAAAACATGTAGCGCAAGTGGTACCATTTTGCATTTCTAACAAAAGATATCATGTAGACATGTATAATAAATCATGGAAATGAAGAAGAGACTAAGATTGATGGTGCACATTGTTAGGGCTTGAATTGCATCATCCACTTACTACTTTTTTTCCTTAGTACTTGCATGTGTGTAGGCACATAGAATTAGCATATGTAGAGTGACCTTGGATGTCATCTATACTACACTTCGAGAGGTGTCGAAGCACCAAGGACCTCCCGAACACCTCGCTTCGAAACCAAACCAAAGTGCCATTAATTACTCACCCAAAGTGAACACATCAATCTCTCATGATTGGGGGCAAAGAGAAACATATGTGGTCTCTTTCCACCACCTCATCCTGTCTCTCTCACACTCTCACTCTCACTCATAGGCATCTAGAAGCAAAGAAGTTAGGAGCAGGTAGCAGTGTGCAAAGGGCAGCAATGTGCAGAGGGCATCAGGGCATCAGCAAAGCATGCAGAAATAGGTCAGCAGTCCTCTCTCTCTCTCTCTCAGTATCTCTGTGTGTCTATGCTGCAATCCTCCATGAATGTATGTGCCCTGTCATTCGACTCTCTCTCTCTCTCTCTCTCTCACCTGGGATGTCACCACTCATGCAGAGGGATTGTAGCATGTCTGACTGCGACGACGGGGTGCCCTACCATTCGACTCTCTCTCTCTCTCACGCAGTCATCGTCTCTTTCTCTCTCTCTCTCTCACACAGCAGTCTAACTGCATTGCAAGTCATCTCTTTCCACTCGTGGACTCTCTCTCTCTCTCTCTCTCTCTCTCACGTAGAGTGGAGGAGCTACTCCAACCTTACCATAGCTGCAGAGATGGAGGGCGCAAGCCTGCATGAAGTCTGTGAGACAGAATCTAATGCAGTTTGATGGCATTGCAAGAATTCTGTGATGGTAGATGTTGACGCAATCTAACGGCACTGCAGGTCATTTCTTTCCACCCATGGACTCTCTCTCTCTCTCTCTCTCTCTCTCTCTCTCTCTCTCTCTCTCTCTCTCTCTAGCAAAGTGGCGGAGCTGCAGACGGTGAGTGCACACATGCACATACACACGCACACAAACATACACGCACACACATGCACACATGCATGCATGCACGCACACACACACACACACACATCTCTCTCTCTCTCTCTCAAGCAGAGTGACAGAGCTGCTGTGGGAGCCTTCACTCAACCGCCAAGACCCATGGACCGCTTATTGTTTCAAGTGTTCCAAGCCGAGCACTAATGGCTACCTCTCACATAACCGATGCGCCATCTACATCTACGGGTGTAGTGAGCTTACCTCCGTGCCGTTCGAGTTACCTCCTCTCCTGCGCACTCTGGTAGCTCCACGATCCAAGTGCAAGCTTCAAGCAAGCTCGATCCTCCCGCTCCAAGCTCCAAGCTCCATTGCAGCGAGCAAGAGAAGAGAAGAGAAGAGAAGAGAAGAGAAGAGAAGAAGAGAGGAGAAGATGGAGAGCTTCTCCTCCTCAGTCCCTCACCCTCACACACTCACTCCCTCACACTCTCACAGTCCCTCTCTCAAGCACAAGCTCAAGCAAGCAAGAACAAGAAGAAGAAGAAGAAGACGAGAGCTACTTTTGGCCACACACAAGAATGAGCTTCTCATTTACTTTTCAACTTTATATACAAAACCCTAAATTCCTTTTGGGCGGTCATCCCCTTATCCCCTTTTTACATGGCCGGCCGTAGCCTAGGCCATTTTTCCCATTGTCCTTCTATCTTTCTAGCTTCCTTTCCACCGCCTGTCTACATTTACAAATTGCACGGGTAAGAGCTCGGCGCTCCTTGAATTAAACCATGATGTGCTTGCGCTCTTTTACAAAAGTTTTGACTTGCGCTTTTCCTTGTGTGCCTTTCTCCCTTATTTAGGACTCTTCTCCTTATGCATCTTTGTCTTCCGTTTCTCTTTGCCTTGGCCTTTGTCTTTGTCTTCTGCTTTAGCTTTTTCAGATTTTCCACCTTCGTTCGTTTGAGGGTTAACATTACCCCCCTTCTAGACGAGTGCCAGTCCCATGGCACTCACCGTCGTAGGTAGCAGGCTGTAGCATGCACCGAAGACGTGGGTGACAAGGACACCTATGGTTTCAGTGGAGGAGTATTGGTGGTGGTGTGGCAGAAGGTCCTGGGGGCCTGTTGGTGGCCAAGGTGGTTGGTGGAAGGTTGTTGGAGTTGGTGGTAGGGCTATTCTGTGTTGGGGATTGCATTGATGGCCAGTACAAGTGTTGGTTTGTTGGGGATTTTGTGCATGACGATTCTTTGCGGGCTTGTCGGATGGTAAGGGATAAGCATTCAGAGTTGGGTGTTGATGAAGAGCGAATGACACTTTCGTTGGAGTCTTCAACACCTGCAATTAAAAACCTCTCATGTGGTCTCTCCGTAAGGGTAGTGCTAGTCTTCTCTATTGTGCACAAGACGTAGTGCAATTAGTTTGGGAGACAGATCAAACTCTAAGCAAGCTGAGAGTATTGTCCTGCACTTGAGAACCCAAACTATGTATATACTTCGGTGCAAGTATTATGTAAGTGCTCGTGCATACTTAGATATTACGTAGTTAGAAGACCGTGGGCTAGTTTCTCGTAACAATGTGTGGATGAAGCAAAGTTGTCCATGTTGAGAAGATGTACACGTGAAGGTATATGAGACATCCTTTGCATTGTGATTGCACGACGTAGCATAATTGAATACAGGGACACCGCACTTTCGATAGAGCTGGAAGTTATTGGACTTGCTTGATGAGGACGGTGTACTTTTCATGGCCAATCGTGTGGTGCTTACCACCACTGATTGCAATGGTACTAAGACAGAGTGCAAGAGAGAATTGTGCAAGTGGGTCAGGGTGATAGGTCTAACCATAGGCGAGACAAGCTTCCTAGGTATGTCCTACCTAAGATGTGCCCTGAACAATTGTGGGTGATGCTAAAGGGCTAGGGGACTAGGGACGGAGCCAGTCGACCAAGGTCACTGGACGTACCTAATTTGAGGACCCCTAGGTGTTGTGCTGTGATCGTGGATGCTTCTTATATTTTCGTTCGTTTCTTTTTTTTTTCTTTCTTTCTTTCTTTCTTTCTCTTTTTTTTTGTTTCTTTTTCTTGTGCTTTTTTCTTTCTTTCTTTCTTTTATTCTCTTCTCTTTTCTCCTTTTTTTTTTGGACTTGGCTGAGTACAACCATTACAATATGTTGAGGCTATTAGCCTTTGAATGGGTTGGAAAATGTCAAGCTTCAAAGGCTCAGGAAATGGATATTACAGTGATGATTGTGCCTTAGCCTCGTTGTTAGAGAAGCAGTTGTTGAGATGGGGAGATACACTTGAGATATTGCAACCCTCCTTGCGAACACACGATGTTGGTACAATTGAGGTAATGACAGTCATGAGCCAACTATAGAGCTTGACCCAGAAAGAGAGCGTAGCTCATGAATATGCTTTGGGCCATGTGATGTGGGCGGTCGGCAAGGGTGATTTTTGCTTTCGGCAGCGTGGCTTTGCCGCAGCTCTTGCGGTGATCGGGCATTGAACACTTTTGCACAAAGACCTGTATCATCCTGTACCACTCGTCACTTCATGAGAGTACATGCATGGTATATGCCGCAACTATAATAAACCAGTGCAACATAAGGAGACATCACTTATCTGAATTCTATGGTGTTGACTTAGATATTTATCACCTACGCTTGATTAGCTTTTTCTTTTTGCTAAAGACATGAAATACATCAAACACGGATATGAAAAGTTCATACAATTGGGAAACATGTCAACACTTAACCATTTGAAGACAAAGAGTCCTGGCCAGGTAGCTTTTAATAAGCCTTTATACAACATGGGGCTACTCTATTTGTACGAGGCGGGGCAAGTCTAGGTGGTCGGGCGATTGGGACTCTGCTAGTACGGGCCTCCTGTGGGGTTGGGCAGGGAACATGTCGGCTGGGACATGAATGGTGTAGTCCAGGGCAGCAACCATTTCCAAAATTTCTTTAAATAGTTCATTAAATTCTTCCCTGTCTCGGGCCGCCTTTTCTTTTCGTGGGCACCTGGTGCCGCCCGAGCATACGTTGGGGGTCTGTGCAACTAGCGTTGCCACCTGCTGTGCGTTTCTTTAAGTCTCGACTCTCTTGGCCCGAGGATTCTTCAACCTTCGTCCGGGTCAGTGTCGCTTAGGCCCTCACTTCTTTGCATATTTCTTGAGAGTGGGCACATAGTGTACTGGGGGAGGGGCGCGTGCTGCATGCTCCCGTCGTCTGCGAAGAGCGTCTCTGCATGCCAGATGTCCGTGGTTCTCCATGCGTTCCTTCTGGAAGCATGACTAGAAGAGAAGGCGCAGAACGTATTGTACTCATTGTAATGGTGTCCCTCTAGCCTCTAACTACGAGCAGTTCTTGACTCACGCCGAGTTACATCGGTTGGTGGTCCTACGTTTGGAGGGCTCATCCTCGGAAGGATAGGTCGAGAAGGGAAAAGTGTATAGAGAGGGACTGCGCCCTTCTTACATCATGAGGGACGTTGGTCATGGTTTTCCATGGTGGCAATGTGGGTGCATGCCCTTTGCCCGGAGGCAGACATGATTTGGTGAAAGGGGGACCGGCCTAGCGTAGCCTATTGGCCCCGATTCTTCTGTCTGCGCTTGGGTTTTTATTGCTTGTGTGTGTTGATGATATTTATACAGTGTTACAAAAGTCATTGTTTGTTTATATACATATCCATGAGTCCATGTCGCTTTACGAGGATAAAAACCAATTGTAGAACTCCGGATTGTACTGGAGTGTGGCACATGCATCCAGCACTCATGGCAGCTTACTCAGTACCAATAGATATTTTGCCACATCGAGCAACATGGACCCTTGTCCGAGTCTACTGGCAACATGTAACTCCTCCTCAGTGAGAACCTTATCAAGCAGAGGGTTTTCTTGGCTTTCAGCCAAGTCCTTGCCCCGAATGGCAGTCAGCACTCGAAGGGAAGTTGGTGCCACATAGGTTGGGTCCCTTTGGGATCACCATTTGGCCAATCGCTCCTCAGAGACTATTATGATCTGAGCCACTAGTTCGGCCATTACAACGAGGAGTTCGCACCAACGTTGCTCAAATTGACTCTGGCCTGTTGACAGTCGCTTTAGTTGCTCTATGTCTACGAGATTCGATCGACAGAGCACTTCATTGAACATGACGGTTAAGCGCAGTTTGTCAGCCTCCTCGTCAAAGATGAGTCACATGAGTTCATGTAAGAGCTTGTTATAGTGCTCGTCAAGATGTTCTTGCTCTTCCCAAGATAAGGGGAATGGCAGTATTCTTCGAGCCGCTCCTTAGGGAATGCGCCCATGTCCGCAAGGACGTAGACACGTGCGAACACTTTGAGCTTAGCATCCAACTCAGTTAAGCATTCTGTGACACTTCTATGTTCGACGAGGGCTTGCTTGGTTGCTATCTCATGCAAGGTTCTAGGAGTTTGCCTAGGCTTTAGCATAGCTGGGGGTTCAGGCCTATGTGAGCAAGATTGATCAACGCTAGGATTGCTCATGCTCTTGGGGCTTCCATGTTTCTCTTGAGGCTTCGTTATTGCGTCATGGTTCCCCTTGGGTGTGACTGGTGTGAATTCGTCATCCCATCGTGACAGTGTTGTATCCACTCTTGATTGGTCGATGTGAGTTCTATTGTCGGTGGATTGAGTGTTGAAAGCAGCTGTTGATGGCAACAACTGCTTTGATTTTTCAGAGCATATGGATGTGTCTGAGGTTTCACCGCTATTAGGAGAGACATCAATGGATTCACTGGTGGATGGACTTGATGCTTTATTCCCCAGCTCTCCAGCGCTCTTGGTCTCAACGTCCTTGGGGTCCACAACCACCTGCAACTGTTGTTGTTTTCACTGTTTTCTCCTCTTTTTCTTGGTCAGTGCAGGTGCATCTAATGGCTCAGGACCTTGGGCTAGGTCGACTGCTGATGTGCTTGGTTGGGCCTTAGCATTTCCCTTCTCTAGTGTGTCCTCATGGGACCTAGTTGTGGCCTGCGGAACAGCCTTACCAGGTTGCGTGGGTACAACTGTCTCCCTTTTGGGGGAGTCTATCTCTTCCGCTCATTCCCCTATGCTCAACTCCTCCAGCCCAAGTTGTAGGTGCTTTGGAAGTGTTGGAGTTGTTAAGGAGGTAGGTCACGACACCTCCTTCACAAGTAAGCTACTAAGGACACATTCCGTAAGGGGCGTTGTCACGGCCAAAGGCTGTGACTATTGGGGTCCCTGATTGGAAGTAGTGGTGGCCAGCACAGTGGACGGCTACCATTGGTGGACTGCGGTGTCAAGTCCCTAGGGCGATCGGAAGTGGTCGTGTCTTTTTTTGCCTTTTGCGCATTCACTTGTACAGATTGAGCAGTAGCACGAGGCTGCTGCTACCGTGCTTCCCGTATCCATTTAGGTGAAGAGGATGTGGGAGATTTGGGACTCCCACATGGGCTTGGCACTGACTGGAGAATTTGCTCGTGATTGTTAGACGATTCTACCATTACCTTTATTTAGCAATCAGCCTTATCATGTGCAATGTTGTGCATGTGGTGCTTATTATCCTCTTGGAAAGTCAAAGGCTCCTTGGGCACTAGTGGACCTAGTGTACACTTGACAGTTACCTCTGATATCTGCTTGCTAAGCACGCTAGACTGAGGATCTACTTTTTGATAGGTCATGTTTGGTTTCTTGACTTCAATCGTGTGGGGCTCAATCACTCCCATATTTTTGGTTCGAGACTTGGATTTTTGTTTAGGTTTCCTCCTACGCCTCTTTGGTTTTGACATAATTTGGGTGTCTGAAAGAGGTGGTTTAGCAAGGGGTTTTGGTACCCAAATCCATCGGTTGCCTGCATAATACCCTTGAGCACGAAGCAATGCCTTGGATATCCATTGTGGCGTTGTGCTAGCTCTCCATCGATGCCTTCACCTATAAGGCTTGGGCTTCTTTCGTGGTCTTCTACGATATTTGTGAGTCCAAACCCTATCCTTGGCCTTGTCTCCTAACCTTTTTGTTTCAAGTATGGCCTCACTCTTTTCACTGGTTCTCTTTGTTCAACCTACGCTTGTATTAACTCTTTCAACAACTCCTTGCTCTCATTACCAGGCTTGCTTGGTATGTCAGAATGCTCCTTGCCCTTCCCTCGAGGTTTGGTGAGGTCACCCTTGCTAAAAGTCGTGATTATCCTCACACCTGGTAGTGTTAGGTGTATCCTCTGTGCTATATAGTCGGCTTCACACTTCGTTGCCCTTTTGAAGGGCCTTCCTAGGAGGATTTCCTTTCCACAATTCTTGCTATTGGGTGGAACATAGAACAGGACTGGCAAGCTTTCTGTTTCAATAGTTACAAGGATTCTGCACTTCTCTAGAAGTGCTTGTGGGTGTTCCCCGTAAGGATTAAGAGTTGCATCAGTCGGTTTGAGCTCTGGTTGACCTAGTAGAGTCCATGCTTCGTAAGTCAAGATATTGAAATCTGCTCTTTCATCAATGAGAGCATCAACACTATGCTCTCTTTTTGCGGTGAGTTTGACCCTAAGATAACCAGGTGGTACTATGTCTTCAACTTCCGAGTCTTGGCTTGTAAATTTAAGCCTTCTAATAGATGCCTTTGAGTCCCTAACTGCACAGTCAGACGTGGATTCTCTACTGAGGTCTTGGGTCATTTGTGCAACGCTGCTCAGAGTACATCTATCGTCAGGACTGTCATGTCTAGTCATCCTCGCATTGATAGCTTGATGATGTTGCATTCTGCTTTGACTAGACGTAGTTTGAACACAATGTACATGTGTTCTTGTGGTATGGGATTTTTGCCCTGGATGGCTAGGTTGGCCCGTTGAGGTTCTAGGGTCTCTGTTTCTCTCTGTTCGGGTATGGGCTTTTGGTTGCTCTTTTAGAAGTGAGGATCCACACTCGTGTAGAGCCATTACTACGCTAGGTTCTAATTTGGAGGACCTGTCACGACGCGCGTTTTCCCTCCAACCTACTTGGGGGAGGTAGCCCCCTCTACGGGGGTTCGGGGGGGCAGTCCCCCCGGCCCACAGGGCCGTTATGGTAAAAGCCATGCACAATTTGGAGGACCGTTTATAGCCAAATTTTGAACCACGTGCTCTAAATTTTAGCCCAGTGATCGATCTGTGATGTGCCTTTAGCTCTACGGAGCCTTTGGGGTCAATCTCGGGGTTTAGATGTGTCAAAATTTGTGTTCTAGATACTTGTTCGATTTTGACAATTTTCTATCCGATTCTCAGATGTCCAATTTTCAAGAGTCCGATTATCAGAATCGGACGTCCCATTTCAGGTTGGTCCGATTGGTCCAGTGGTCCGATTTTAGTCACGTCCGATTCTGGGACTCGGACAAACTGGTCCGATTCTAGACTGGTCCGATTCTGGGAATCGGATCAGACAGGGTGGTCCGATTGCCTCGATCGGATGAGTGTCCGATCGGACAGAATGGTCCGAGTGGTCCGAGTCCGAGTGTCCGAGTGGTCCGAGTTCCAAAATCGGACGGGTTGGTCCGAGTAGTCCGATCGGACAGGATGGTCTAATTGGGCAGTTGTCTGAGCGTCCGATTATGGACTGGTCCGATTCTGGACGGGTCCGATTCTGGGACTCAGACGAGCTGGTCCAACTACGCGGCCGACGGCCCGCGAGTTGCACGTGATGCCTCTAGGCTGACGTCTACTACATTGAATCGTCCAGTGCCTTCCAGATAGGTGCAAGGCACTACAAAGGAATGCCAGACATGCCTAGAATCACTGTGGTGCTCGAATCAAACGGCACTCCAAGGGTCTGTGTCCCTATTTCCCTGTTTTAGCCTGTTATACAGCAATAGAAAACCCTACTCTTTGTTTCTTTTTCTTTGTTTTTTCCTATCCTAAATGCATACAAATCACAAAGCAATCACCTACACTACTCCAACATGCTTTTCCAAATCCAAAAAAAACAAAAACCTACTTGTTAAGGAGATCGAATACCTCTTTAAACTCCCTCACTTTCTACCTATCTACCTCAAGCACCGGTTCGGGAAAAACCCTACTCCAATGCTCGATTCGAAGCGCCAAGCACTCAAGGCTTGAATTCGTTGGTCCCGGCAACGGAACCAAAATGTGGGAGCTTTCACTCAACCGCCAAGACCCGCGGACCGCTTATTGTTTCAAGCGTTCCAAGCCGAGCACTAATGGCTACCTCTCATATAACCAACGCGCCATTCATATCTACGGGTGTAGTGAGTTTACCTCCGTGCCGTTCGAGTTACCTCCTCTCTCGCGCACTCCGGTAGCTCCACGATCCAAGTGCAAGCTTCAAGCAAGCTCAATCCTCCCGCTCCAAGCTCCATTGCCGTGAGCAAGACAAGAGAAGAGAAGAGAAGAGAAGAAGAGAGGAGAAGATGGAGAGCTTCTCCTCCTCAGTCGCTCACCCTCACACACTCACTCCCTCATACTCTCACACTCCCTCTCTCAAGCATAAGCTCAAGCAAGCAAGAAGAAGAAGAAGAAGAAGAAGAAGAAGAAGAAGAAGAAGAAGAAGAGCTACTTTTGGCCACACACAAGAATGAGCTTCTCATTCACTTTTCAACTTTATATACAAAACCCTAAATCCCTTTTGGGCAGTCATCCCCTTATCCCCTTTTTACATGGCCAGCCGTAGCCTAGGCCCTTTTTCCCATTGTCCTTCTATCTTCCTAGCTTCCTTTCCACCGCCCGTCTACATTTACAAATTGCACGGGTGAGAGCCCGGCGCTCCTTGAATTAAACCATGATGCGCTTGCGCTCTT
Source organism: Lygodium microphyllum (assembly GCF_053477565.2). Lineage (NCBI taxonomy): Eukaryota > Viridiplantae > Streptophyta > Polypodiopsida > Schizaeales > Lygodiaceae > Lygodium > Lygodium microphyllum. The sequence goes on along the minus strand of NC_141158.1, from coordinate 52,850,475 downwards.
TTACAAAAGTTTTGACTTGCGCTTTTCCTTGTGTGCCTTTCTCCCTTATTCAGGACTTTTCTCCTTGTGCGTCTTTGTCTTCCGTTTCTTTTGCCTTGGCCTTTGTCTTTGTCTTCTGCTTTAGCTTTTCCGGATTTTCCACCTTCGTTCGTTTGAGGGTTAGCAACTGCAAGCGGTGAGTGTAGGCCTATAGAAAGTCTGTTAGTGATGAGGAAGGCCCGTGCAGCTGGCTATGGTGCCACAACTGGCTATGGCTATGGCGATGACCTAGAGTTGGTGTCATCTCTCTCTCGCATCACAGGCCATAATCTCTCTCTCTCTCTCTCTCTCTCAGTGCACCTCATGGACTGCATGGAATGTAGGCACCACCAGGAACGGGAGGCGTGTGTTTCGGGTGGCTCGCTTTATAGGTGGCCCTCCAGCACTCAGCAAGGTTCGGGTGGGCTATTGCGGCCCAAGGTTCTAATGGTGATGTACCAGCTGACGGGGCTGTAGGTCCACGTGGTAGGGAGCATGTTTCAAGCACTGGGGGGACTCCTTTGATTGCCCACCTGGGCACCCACTATAAGGACACTCCTTTAGCCACCCTCCTGGGCATCGAGTGGTTTGTCCTCCTCTACAACATGCACATGCATGCACACATGCACACGTGCACATGCAGGTGCACATGTACACGCATACCCACGCACAGGCACGCCCACGTATACACACACGCACATGCACACACACACACACACACACACATACACAGGGAGGGATGGAGAGAGGGATAGTTTTGTTTCGGAGAGAGAGAGAGAGAGAGAGAGAGAGAGAGAGAGAGAGAGAGAGAGAGAGAGAGAGAGAGAGAGAGAGAGAGAGAGAGAGAATGTTATTTTAATTGTTTAGTTGGTTAGTTAGTTAGTTTAGATTTTTTAAATTGTGTGTTTACCTTAATTATTTAGTGTTAATTTAATTTTTAATCGATTGGTTGGTTATTTAATTATTTATCTTATGTTATTAGTTTAGTTGGTAGGTTAGTTGTTAACAGCTTAGTAGGTTACTTGTTAATAGCTTAGTAGGTTAGTTGTTAGTAGCTTAGTTATTTAGTGGTCAGGTAGGTTAGTTTAGGGTTGTTTACTTTAATTGTTTGGGGTTAGTTTAAATTGTTTTGTTAGAGAGAGAGAGAGAGAGAGAGAGAGAGAGAGATGTATTATTTTAATTATTTATTTAGTTATTAGTTAGTTTAGATTATATTGCTTCCGTTGATGTGTAGAGCTAGCAGCGGTGGCAGTGGGAAGCATTGGAAGATAGCGTGTATTCAAATTTATCATCAATTTTTGATGGGCGCGTATCTTAGGCATGGCGCCTATATTTTGTCGCGCTTATTTATTAAAGCGCTTGATATTTATTTATTGTGCATGGGTGCATGATTTAAATACTTGTATTGTACATTGTATTTGGGTACCGCCTGACTTCTTAGATGCCCATTAGCTTTAATTCTTTATTGGCACAAAAGCAAACTCAAAAGCTAAAGCGTGCTATTTTGTAATTTGGGCTATTATTTGAGCTTGAAGATGAATAATATAGGAAATACATGCTTTGTGGAGCGCTCAGACAAGGCATGGGAAAAGATTGCACCCAATCGGTCTCTTGTTCATGTCATGCAAGCTTTCTTTATTGATTTGTGTGCAAAAAGTAGAGTTCTTTTGTTCTTGGGAACCTTTTGACGCTCACTATGTGCGCATACGGTGATCAATCTGTGCACCAGTGGTATCAGAGTGAAGCTGAGATCTAGAGCTTCCAATCGCTTACCATCTTGCATGAAGGCGGAGCTCCTGGAACGAACGAGCTCTACAGTCAATTTCATTGCGAATGGTCGATACCAGTGCGTTGTCGTATTGCTGCGCATTCGAGGTGTGGAAACCACCCAAAAGTTGTGCATGAGATTTGTTACTTTGTACATACTTTGACGTAGACGTTGTGCTTTGCTTTGCTTGAACATTTTCCTTTCAGTTGGTTCATGATTCAATTTTACAGAAGAAACAAGCGTAAGTTCCTTAAGAGGCGAACTGTTCTTCCTCACAACTGAGAATGGAACGGTGGATATCTTGTTTATCCATCTCTTTCTACATTACACACACTTGATGCTCACACAGCAGGTTGTTATTCATTTGCCATTGATCCGACTGGGAGGTACTTTGCAATGGGAGTGCAGATGTTCTTGTGAGTCTTTGGGGACTTTCTGAGATGCTTTGTGTTCGTACTTTTACCAAGCTTGAAGCAAAGCAAGAGACCTAGAGTTGAAGGGACATGCAATGTGAAGAGGAAAAGATGCTGCTTTTCTGTGTGTAAGAGAGGAAAGTGTGGCTAAATAAGTGGGCTTTTTCTGGTTCATAAAAAGAAAACAAAAGGGAAAAAGAAAACACTAATGAAGAATGCTAAAGAGGGATTTTCAAAAGAGCTAAAGAGGGAGGGAAAAAAAAAGCGTAGGTGTCAGAAAAGGAGGAGAGGAATCACACGAATAGGAAGGAACAGAGCATTGGAGGGAGGGGAGTGCTCTGCAACTCGGGGGGGAGCACAGTCATAAGAGGAGCAGTGTAGTCTGCTGCATTCCTGGGAAAATCTATTGTCCTTAACCTTAGCCTGTGAATCCTCATCAATCGTAGCCTGCGAAACAAGGAGGAGATTGACAGAATCAGGACTGCAGACCTGAACGTGGAGAGGAAAAAGCTAACTATGCTTTGTAGATGGAGTGCTGGAGCCTTGTGCAGACGGAGTGCTGAAGGGGAGTAAACGACGGAAAAAGCTGGAGAAAGCTCTGAATGCAGACGGAGTGTTGAAGTCGTGTGCAAGAGAGAGGATTGGAAGAGAAACTGTGAAATAGAGGAACGAGGAGGAAACAGGGGAGAACGAGAGAGAGTGGAGGGACCTTCGTATTGGAGGAGGATGATCCTCAAGGTCACGGCTCTAGAACATTGGTCTTCGTGGTCTCGCTCGTAGCTATGACGGTCCTCGCAGTCTTGATCCACATGACCCTGATTGACATACTTGCTCTTCAAGAATACTTCCAAAAAAACACAAGAAAACATGCTGCACTGGGTGTGCTCCGCCTGTCCAGGGCCCAATGGTGTTCAAGGTCCGTTGGTGCCAACTCAAACGACAGAGGTGTAGCAGTGGAGATGAGGTGATTCTGGGCAGTGAGGCTGGTCTGCAATATGCCGTAAACACAGCTTGTAATTAGGCGAGAGAGAGATCTACAAGCGTAAGTCGCAGAGTTCAGCCCTGAATATAATATTCGACAGAGGATGTTTTCAACCAGAAAGCGGACAGAGAAGATTAAGACAGGAACTGGAATAGGGATGGTAATCTGCAGTTCAAGAGGGCGATTTCGGAAAACGGTGAGTTTTGGGGGAATTTTTACTCGAGAAGAAGAAGAAGGATCGATGAAAGGTTTCGTCGTCATCTGCATTACGGCTGTGGGGAATTTGTTTTTCTCAGAGACTTTGACGAACAGAATGTTTTGACTACGAGGAGGAGTAGGTTTGGTATTGAAGGACGAAGTTCAATGGTGATGATCTTCAGCGAACATAATACTCGACAGAGGATGATTCTAACCAGGAAGCGAACGAAGAAGAACAAGAGGATGGAGCTTGTAATGGGTCTCCACCCTTCTGGTTATAGTTGAATGCGTCTTTGTTGGAGCCATGGCGTTCTTGTGTCAGATATCATCATCGGAACTCCAATCTTAACCAGTCTATATCTCCTGTGTTCTAGCCTGCAGGACAACTATGGTGATTCATACCGACCCTGCAGCTCGCAGCGTCCATGGGACCAACCCTCAGAACCTGGTTGAGAAGATTCATCGCTCTAAAATCTACCAGAATACCTATTGAAAGGAACAGTGCTTCGGCCTTACAGCTGAAACATTGGTTGATAAACTGATGGAACTAGTGATAAACCGATGGAACTAGACCAATTGTGTGGGACTGGTTAAGTTACATCAGGGCTTGTTATTACCCATGGCATATTTGCCCTTTGTACATGGATTCAGAAACTGAATTGACCAGAGCTTTATCATTAGCATCAAACACGGAAAAAATCTCAGCACAATTCAATGCCCAGGAACAGGAATCATCTAGCTGAGGATGAAGGGTCAGCTATTAAACTTTTCCATTCTATCTACTCCGTTACCAAAGCATATTGATTATTCTGACATCAATGCTGAAAAAGGGAGAAACATATGATACATATTATCAGAATTCTTCTATGTTTTTGAAGATAGTTCATTCAATATAAAAACAAAATTCTATATGTTCATGTACATTTTTGATCTTCCCAACTGATCAACATCACAAGAAGTATTTGTTGTCATAACAGATTTGACTTCGTTTTCTTGCTTGATTTTCTATCCTGAAATTTATCAAGGACTTCTGAAGTTGCGACATTGCTTTCCAAACCCTTCGACATCTTTGGTGAACCCGACGTGAAAGCGTCGCAGAAATTTCAGGACGGGAGATACTTCAGCATCTATTTCAGCTTCCTCTACAACTCCAGCTACGTCTACTTCAGCTCCATCAATGACTGCTGCGTCAATACTTCAACGGAGGATCTAAAACAGATTTTGCAGAATATGTCCATGTATATGCAGCTCCAAAATCAGCAAACACAATTGTATATGCAGCAGCAACAACAATTGCATCAACAACAGTTGTCTCAGCAAAGGCAACTCTATTTGGAGCAGGAGAATGCAAACAGTGCGACTAAGGCTATTGAAGCAGTTGAGAGTGAGAAGAAGCTATTTGACGGGCGTAATGTTTCGGCATATTTGAAGACATATGAGATCAAGATGGGGTTTTTTGGAGTTCCTGCTGGACTTATGAGTAAGTACTTCCTTCGTCTTGTCACACCTGCTTTGAGGACAAAAGTGACTGATCTTTTTATTCAAAATACACATTGGCAAGATTTTAAGAAGGCTCTAAAAGAAGAATACTTCCTTGAGGACTTTGGTATGGCTACTCGGCGGTCATTCCGAGAGTGGGTCTACATGCCAAACAAGGGTCTTGCTGCTTCGGAGTTGATTCGAGAATTCAAAGAGAGGTATAGTCAGCTTGATGCTATTGAACAAAGAGCATTGGATGTTGAAAAAGTTGAGCTTTTCTTGCAAGCTGCAGATCCTGCTCTTCAAGAAGAATTGGGTGAGCTTCTTGAAGATCGCACGAAGCCTATGGGTCTTAAAACTGATTGGCAGGATGCTCAGGATGCTGTCTCGACTTTGACCAAGAGGAGGATATGGAAGACTCGCCTACAGAATGGTTCCATGACACCTACACCATCATCTGCTCCTATGCCTACTTCTATCCCTGTTATTTCTTCTCCTCCTCAGCCAGTTTCTTGGCCTATGCCAGTGCCTACTGTTTCTACTCCACCTATTCCTCCTGTTCCACGACCGATGCCTACACCTTCTGCTCCAAAACCATCCGCTCCATCGGTGCCTACCTCTCTTGATGACATAATCAAAGGCATCACAGATTTGACACTTGAGTCAGTCAAAGCGGAGTTGGTGGGTAAGTTGAAGGAGCAGTTTGCTTCAACTGTGCCTACTACTTCTTCTAGTGCTCCTACTGCACCTAGGAGTGCTCCTAGTGCACCTAGGAGAGATCGGAGATGTATTTGGTGTGATAGTACGGAGCATCAGCATTGCAGGGATTGTGACTCTTTCCAGGATGCAAGGAGGCAAAATTTGGTATATTGGGGGCAAGATGGTAAGATTTGGTTGACTGAGACAGGAGCTCCACTTGCTACCAACTTTGGTAAAGGTGGAATGAAAAAGTTAGTGGAGGATATGGCTGCGCGTACTTCTTATGTGACAGCTAGAGGTGATGCTTCTGCATATGGAGTACAGATTGAGAAGGGATCAGAGACTCAGTCAGTGCTATGGACTTATGCTATGGAGACTGCAAACAAGGGGAAAATTCAGCAAACTGTTTTGACTAGTGCAGGCTCTAGCATCATATTAGAGACAGGTTGGGACTTGCCTGTTGACATGCACTCTATTTATGCTTATTTGGCTAAATCTCATGGTGCAGATGTATTTGTTGAGGAGAAGCGTAAGAGGGATGAAGAAAATCCAAGTGCAGCTAAGAAGACTAGAGGGGGTGAGTTTGTTACTCCACCTACTGCAGGACCGTCTTCAAGATCAGGGCCAGATTGACAGATGGAGAATGCTCAAAAGAGAGAAAAGAGGCAAGAGCCTAGAGAGAGAAAGCAGCCAGGATTCAGATTGATGTCCGATATTGAGACATCTACAGACATGAAGAAAATCTTTAATGATAAGATACTTGGCAGTGAGGTGACTTTCACTATTTCTGAGATTTTGGGCATCTCAAAAAGAGAGTTTCAGGATCAGTTTCAGGAGGTCCTGAAGAGGAAAAGACATGCATTGGCTACCACTGACACACAGGGAGTTTTGATTGGAGAGTTGGATGAGGATGATGATGAGGTTATGGTTGATAATGCTTCTGTTTTGCCGCAGGTAGAGAAGAGGGTTCAGCCTATGCATTATGTTGAAATTGATGAGCCTGTTTTAATACCACGTAGTCACTTTTTGCGGAGCCATTGGGCTAGGGCAACTACAGAGATGATGGTAAAGGTTGGAGAAAAACAGGTGCCTTATGTTGCATTGGTTGATCATGGTTCAGAGATTAATCTCATAGTTTGTGGAGTTTATGAGAGTAACAGATGGCCTATGGATGTAGAGCATGGGTGGCGTATGAGAGCCGCCAATAACACTGCAGGTGATTTATATGCTGCTTGCCCTAGTGTCAGGGTTTCTATTGGTGATGTAGAGGAGGATTTTCATTTCTTTGTGCAGGATTCATGCTCTTATTCCATAATTCTTGGTCAGCCATTCATTACAGAGATGCGCATGGAAACAAAGGTCATGGATGATGGATCTGCTTATGCACGGATTCGCAGTAAAGATGGTATGAGAGCAGTTCAGTTTATCACTGTATGTGTGAACCATGTTAGAAATAGGGATACTCTCAGAGATGCACCCTTGCCCACTGTGAGGGATTCGGGTTTTCATTAGGTACCGCCGTTTCGCGAGACGACGGTGGTACAGAGGAGAGGAGATTGGAGTTCTCGCCTCCTGGCAGCAGTGTTTTCTCCTCCGGTTATGTTGGGATTTCAGCAAACAGTTCAATGAGTTATCAGAAGACTTCTAGGTTGTCTAGAGCTGCCAGGCAGTATATATGCAGGAAGGAGAAAAATTTGAAAAATGCAGGAATTTTGGAGGATGATGAGCACATAGATGGGATGTATGACAGTGTGATTTGTGCAGATACGATGACAGAAATGGGAGATATGCTGAAAACTGATATGCTGAATTATCATGGTAATGTATTAGTGCAGTCCCTGGACATGTTTCATGAAATTGTAGATTTTATGTCACAGATTGAGTTAGAGGCTGAGGTAACTCAGCAAAGAGTGTTGAGTGCTGAAGAAATTCAGCAAACAGAGTTTCCAGCTGGTTATGATCAGCTTTCAGTGAGACAGAGGGCTGAAAATTTTCAGCCAATAGAGTTTACTGCTGAAATATTTCAGCATTCAGAGTTTGGGGCTGTTCCTATGCAGTCCATAGAGTAGAGGGCTGAGAATATTCAGCCATTGGAGTGCAGAATTGCTGATTTGCAGCAAGGTTTATGTAATGCAGAAGAGCATAATGAAGCCAGGGTTGACACGAAATACAAAACTGTGGATAAGAAGGTGAAGCCGGTTGCTGTACCGCTTCCACCTGACAGTGATCAGCAAATAGAGAGGGCTGCTAAACAGCAAATTTTGAGGAATCTGGAGCATATTGGTCATAAATTTTCAGCAGAGACACTTGCTGAATTGAAAATTGGAAATGGTGATTTCTTGTTACCCATGGAGAAGCAATGCTTTCAGGAGATGCTTGAGCGTCATGGAAGGGGATTTGCTTTTTTCCCACATGAGATTGGATGTGTGAATCCTGATATTGTTGCTCCTATGGTCATTTTTACTTTTCCTCATATTCCATGGAATCTCCGACCTATTCCAGTGCCTAAAGCACACTTGCCAAAGCTGATTGATTTATTGAATGAGAAAATCAGGATGGGAATCCTTGAGCCTTCATCTGCACCATACTCAAACAGGTGGTTTATAGTTCCAAAGAAGAATGGTACTCTTCGATTTATTCAGGACATGCAGCCAGTGAACAGAGTTACTATCAGGAATGTTGGTATAGGTCCAGTTGTGGATGAGTTTGCAGAGGCATTTGTTGGACGTGCCATCTATTCTTTGGGTGATTTGTATTCAGGATATGATCAGTTTCAGCTGGCTTTGGAAAGCAGGGACATAACCACCATGAGAACTCCTATTGGGCTTGTCAGGATGTGTACCTTGCCTCAAGGTGCCACTAATTCTGTTGCACATATGATGAATGCCATGCATAAGGTCCTTCGTGATTACATACCTCAGCTTACTATGCCTTTCTTGGATGATGTGCCCATTAAGGGGTGTGCAGAAGAAGAGAAGAATGAGAGCCTAAATGAGCAGGGATGCAGATACTTTGTGGCTGATCATATTTCAGCATGTGAGAAGATTTTGGCCAGGCTAGAAGAAGTGGACTTGACACTTTCAGGGCAAAAATCTGTTTTTGGAGTGAATGAGGTTGTCATTGTTGGGCATATGTGTGGATATTATGGCAGGAAACCCTCACCTGATAAGGTGAATGCTATAGGCAAGATTGCAGAGTATTGTTCTACTACTTCGGAGGTACGGAGATTCATTGGTGCTTGTGTGTTTTATATGATTTGGATGCCTCATTTTGCACACATAGCAGATTGTTTGTATCAACTGCTTCGAAAGGGGCAGAAATTTTATTGGGATGAGAGCCACACTAGAGCCATGCGGAAATTGAAGAAGTTATTGCAGAATGCTCCTACTCTCGGGAAAGCGGATTATAATTGTGATAGGCCTATTGTATTGACAGTTGACACTAGTCCAATTGGCATAGGTTGGGCTGTGGGTCAAGATGATGCAGATGGAAATAGGTATGCTATTCGGTTTGGGGCGAAAGTCCTAAACGAAAGACAGAGAAGATATCCGCAAATCAAGAGGGAGTTATTGGGGATTGTCACGGCTCTCAAATGTGACAAGGAGTACTTTATTGGAGCTTCAGTTGTGGTAGAGACAGATTGCTTGCCATTGATTGGTATGATCACGAGTTGCTCTACTCTGGATATAGCCATGTTGAGATGGATTGCATACATTAAGTCATTAAATCTGGAATTTAAACACATAGCAGGGAAGGATAATCCAGTGGCAGATATGTTGTCTAGAGCCAGATATGATGATGAGGAGACTCTACTTGCAGAAGAGGATGATGCAGAAATTTCAGCCACTATGGTTGATCATGTTTGTCATGTCTATGATATTGTGGCTTTCATAGAAGAACTTTATGTTGGAGATTGGTTGCAGATTGGCAGGTACCTTAGTACACTAAGCAAAAGAGATGAATGGACAGATGAAGAGTTCAAGAAGATCAGAAGGAAAGCTTATGTTTATTTTCTCAAGGACAGATTTCTTTGGAAGCATCCGAAGAAAAGAGGCGGATTACCTTTGCGGGTTGTCTGCGATAGAGAGACACAGTTACAGGTGATGAGGGAGTTTCATGAGAGTCCTTGGGCTGGTCATAGAGGAGTATGGGCTACTTATGAGAAAATCAAGGAGAAATATTGGTGGAAAGGTATGTACAGAGATGTTTCTCACTTTGTTGAGACTTGCAGAGATTGCCAGATGTATTCAGTAGTGCGTCATAGAGATGAGCTTCATCCGACCTATCCGCTATGCATTCATTATAAGTGGGTAGTTGATTTGGTTACCATGCCTATGGGTCTATGGCAGATGAGATACATTGTTTTGGCTAGAGAGGATCTTACTAATCATGTTGAGGGCAGATCTTTGAGAACGAAGAGCACTAGTGCAGTGTGTAAGTTCTTATTGGAGGAAATTTTCTGCAGGTATGGTTGTGTGGGTAAGATCACTGCGGATCGTGGTGAATTAGATGCAGATGAAGCTAGGGAGTTTTTCTCTCAGCTAGGAATCAAATTGGCTCTAACCACATCATACAATCCAGAGGGAAACGGAAAGAGTGAAAGAGGGCATCCGCCGATAGTGAAAGCATTAGCCAAAGCATGCAGAGGACGGATTGGAGAATGGCCGAGACTTCTACCATTTGCTTTGTGGGCTGATCGTACGACTCATAGTGTTACCACAGGATATATGCCTGCAGAGTTGATGTATGGTCAGAAACCTGTTATGCCGATTGAGACTTGTGCTTTGACTTGGTCAGTTTTACCTTGCCAGGAGGATTTGACGAGAGAGGAGCTCTTAGCTCTTCGGATTCGACAGTTGGAGAGGAGACCTGAGGATATTCGGCTAGCTATTGACAGGTTGAAGGTTGCTAGACTAAGGAATAAGGACAGGTTTGACAGTAGGCATCGCTTACGGCCTAGAGCAATAGAAGAGGGAGATTGGGTATTGGTCTTTGATAGCAGCCTTGAAAATCAGCATACTGCACTTCGGAAGATGGTGAAAAGATGGTTTGGGCCGTATATAATCAGACATGTCTTTGATAGTGCAACATATGAGCTGACTGAATTGGATGGGACAGTGCTTAGAGTGCCTATTGCTGGAAAAAGAATCAAGATTTTCAAGAAAAGAGATGATGAGGATTATGCATTGGAAGAATTTTCAAGAGAAGAGCAACGACAAGAAACTCCAATGGAAGAGACAGATGATATGGCTGATAATCTTGTTGATCTATCGGAAATGCATAATGAAGAGATTGATCTGTTTGTGGATCTTGATGATAATGATAATGGGTAGTTGGCCCATCCGGAGGATGTGCAGGATTATAGGGGGTGGATGTCGTATTGCTGCGCATTCGAGGTGTGAAAACCACCCAAAAGTTGTGCATGAGATTTGTTACTTTGTACATACTTTGACGTAGACGTTGTGCTTTGCTTTGCTTGAACATTTTCCTTTCAGTTGGTTCATGATTCAATTTTACAGAAGAAACAAGCGTAAGTTCCTTAAGAGGCGAACTGTTCTTCCTCACAACTGAGAATGGAACGGTGGATATCTTGTTTATCCATCTCTTTCTACATTACACACACTTGATGCTCACACAGCAGGTTGTTATTCATTTGCCATTGATCCGACTGGGAGGTACTTTGCAATGGGAGTGCAGATGTTCTTGTGAGTCTTTGGGGACTTTCTGAGATGCTTTGTGTTCGTACTTTTACCAAGCTTGAAGCAAAGTAAGAGACCTAGAGTTGAAGGGACATGCAATGTGAAGAGGAAAAGATGCTGCTTTTCTGTGTGTAAGAGAGGAAAGTGTGGCTAAATAAGTGGGCTTTTTCTGGTTCATAAAAAGAAAACAAAAGGGAAAAAGAAAACACTAATGAAGAATGCTAAAGAGGGATTTTCAAAAGAGCTAAAGAGGGAGGGAAAAAAAAAAGCGTAGGTGTCAGAAAAAGAAGGAGAGGAATCACGCGAATAGGAAGGAACAGAGCATTGGAGGGAGGGGAGTGCTCTGCAACTCAGGGAGGAGCACAGTCATAAGAGGAGCAGTGTAGTCTGCTGCATTCCTGGGAAAATCTATTGTCCTTAACCTTAGCCTGTGAATCCTCATCAATCGTAGCCTGCGAAACAAGGAGGAGATTGACAGAATCAGGACTGCAGACCTGAACGTGGAGAGGAAAAAGCTAACTATGCTTTGTAGATGGAGTGTTGGAGCCTTGTGCAGACGGAGTGCTGAAGGGGAGTAAACGACGAAAAAAGCTGGAGAAAGCTCTGAATGTAGACGGAGTGCTGAAGTCGTGTGCAAGAGAGAGGATTGGAAGAGAAACTGTGAAATAGAGGAACGAGGAGGAAACAGGGGAGAACGAGAGAGAGTGGAGGGACCTTCGTATTGGAGGAGGATGATCCTCAAGGTCACGGCTCTAGAACATTGGTCTTCGTGGTCTCGCTCGTAGCTATGACGGTCCTCGCAGTCTTGATCCACATGACCCTGATTGACATACTTGCTCTTCAAGAATACTTCCAAAAAAACACAAGAAAACATGCTGCACTGGGTGTGCTCCGCCTGTCCAGGGCCCAATGGTGTTCAAGGTCCGTTGGTGCCAACTCAAACGACAGAGGTGTAGCAGTGGAGATGAGGTGATTCTGGGCAGTGAGGCTGGTCTGCAATATGCCGTAAACACAGCTTGTAATTAGGCGAGAGAGAGATCTACAAGCGTAAGTCGCAGAGTTCAGCCCTGAATATAATATTCGACAGAGGATGTTTTCAACCAGAAAGCGGACAGAGAAGATTAAGACAGGAACTGGAATAGGGATGGTAATCTGCAGTTCAAAAGGGCGATTTCGGAAAACGGTGAGTTTTGGGGGAATTTTTACTCGAGAAGAAGAAGAAGGATCGATGAAAGGTTTCGTCGTCATCTGCATTACGGCTGTGGGGAATTTGTTTTTCTCAGAGACTTTGACGAACAGAATGTTTTGACTGCGAGGAGGAGTAGGTTTGGTATTGAAGGACGAAGTTCAATGGTGATGATCTTCAGCGAACATAATACTCGACAGAGGATGATTCTAACCAGGAAGCGAACGAAGAAGAACAAGAGGATGGAGCTTGTAATGGGTCTCCACCCTTCTGGTTATAGTTGAATGCGTCTTTGTTGGAGCCATGGCGTTCTTGTGTCAGATATCGTCATCAGAACTCCAATATTAACCAGTCTATATCTCCTGTGTTCTAGCCCGTAGGACAACTATGGTGATTCATACCGACCCTGCAGCTCGCAGCGTCCATGGGACCAACCCTCAGAACCTGGTTGAGAAGATTCATCGCTCTAAAATCTACCAGAATACCTATTGAAAGGAACAGTGCTTCGGCCTTACAGCTGAAACATTGGTTGATAAACTGATGGAACTAGTGATAAACCGATGGAACTAGACCAATTGTGTGGGACTGGTTAAGTTACATCAGGGCTTGTTATTACCCATGGCATATTTGCCCTTTGTATATGGATTCAAAAACTGAATTGACCAGAGCTTTATCATCAGCATCAAACACGGAAAAAATCTCAGCACAATTCAATGCCCAGGAACAGGAATCATCTAGCTGAGGATGAAGGGTCAGCTATTAAACTTTTCCATTCTATCTACTCCGTTACCAAAGCATATTGATTATTCTGACATCAATGCTGAAAAAGGGAGAAACATATGATACATATTATCAGAATTCTTCTATGTTTTTGAAGATAGTTCATTCAATATAAAAACAAAATTCTATATGTTCATGTACATTTTTGATCTTCCCAACTGATCAACATCACAAGAAGTATTTGTTGTCATAACAGATTTGACTTCGTTTTCTTGCTTGATTTTCTATCCTGAAATTTATCAAGGACTTCTGAAGTTGCGACATTGCTTTCCAAACCCTTCGACATCGTTCCTAGCAGTCAAGAACCCCCTTCTGCACCCTCTGATCGAAAGATCGGCCTCTGTAGGTGAAGGACTGGCCAGCCAAGCCTCTTCATCAAGTTGTGATACACAGATAAGAAACACTAAACTCCATAGCCAAAAGATTTAAAGCTTTAACACAAAGCTTATTAAGCTCAATAATAAGCTTATTAAAAAGCTTATCTCCTCGAATTATTGCGTCTGTCGGGAGTATCTTTTCGCTACCGTCAATTCCATCGCCAACATACTGACGTCCTCAAAATCACGATTAGTTTCAATTACTAAAGCTTCTTAATACTCCAAGTCTTCTAAGCAATCCTGCAAGTCACGAAAGTTACAAAGATAATTAAAGTCTTCTTCAATAACTATTTAAGAGACAGTTCACACGCAGAAGCACAGAATCAGTCTATTGCTCTCTAGTAGACCCTGTTCACACTTGCAGACTTGCTGAACCAGTTTCAGCAAATGCAGGAGTTCATATGCAGTTTATACGTAGTTTCTACGCAATATTATTCTATTGGATGACGGTTATGACAACGAATACCGCAATTGCAAAGGAGAAATACTACAAAAGCCAAACAAAATATACAAGCCTTGTATGCCCGCCTTTGAGCTACGCTCATCCCACTAATAAGATTTCGAGAGTGTGAGGTCTTTTGGATTTTGCAAGATGATTGAACAAAACATGGACGATCTTATGGTGGCTGAAGGTGATTTACCCGAACCAACGAGATGGAGCAAAAGTTGGATTTGAGTATGATGCAGCTCGAAGAAGAACGAAGAGCCCGACAAGCTTTGCAAGTTCAATTGGCCAATTTGCAATGATCTACCACGACCAAGATGGATCGCAACTCGAAGATATTATACGATGTACCATCGATGCGACACTTGAAGCCCAATCCATTTGCAAAGAAACAAAGATAAGTAAAATAAACTTCAAATTTCGTACTTTCAATGGATCATGCGATGGAAAGACTGTACTTTCTTTTATCAGTGAATTTGATGATTAATACTTCCATGAAGAAACATATGCTGAGAAAGACAAAATTAAATGTTTCACTAACCACTTAGTTGATCGAGCATCCTTATGGTGGACTGTGGTCCGCAAGAGCGTTGATTGCCCTACTACATGGTAGACTTTTCAAAAGAAATTTTTGCAAAATTTCCTTCCTCCTCAATTCCATGAAAAAGCCATCAAGCAATGGGATCTTCTATAACAAAGAGATCGCGAACCTATTTCCCAATACACTAAACGTTTCTAGAATGCTCTACTGCAACTACGTAAGCTCAAAGATGTACCTGAAGCAACTCATAAACGCAAGTTTATGTCTGGCCTACTTGGACATTTCTATGCGGAAGTCAATATGTTCAAGCCAACAACCCTTGAAGATGCAATTTCCTTGGCTCATGACACTGAAGACAAGATTCACGAAAGAGACAAGCGACCACAACAATTTCCAACTAATAGTAATTTTGGTTCCAAACAATTCAATTCAAATTTTTGAAGATTCAATCAAAGTCATTTTATTCCATCTTCATTCCGTAAAAATTGGACACGACCACCTACCTTGCCATCAAACAACAATCCAAACCCTAAGCCATCCTCACAATCAAATCCCAACATTCCTAAACTTCCTGCCATTACCAATAATGTATCTAAAGCCAAACCCATAGCTTGTTACAAATGCCATCAACCTGGACATCTAGCAGCCAATTGTCAAACTAAAAAGCCACCTGTCCATATCAATTATCTTGGAGTAATCGAAGAAGAAGAACGTGAGGAAATGCCGGACTTTACGGAAGATGATGACGACATTGGTACTACTTCGGATACTTTGCCAGGTATGCCAACTCCCCATTCTTTGTTAATAATGAAATGTTTTGTGCCTGGTAAAGAAAAGACTATTTTACATGATGATGGGAGCACACATGACTTTATTTCTACAAAGTTAGTCAAAGAATTGAATTTACAAACTGTTTCTACATATTATCGCATCAAGGCTGCATTCCTAGGAACGAGATATAATGGAACACAAGAGGTGCATAATTTAAAAATTAAAATTGGTGAATATATTGAATGAAAAAATTTCCTAGTTGTACCTTTGCAATCTAGTGACATTATCTTAGGAATGCCTTGGCGTCATCAATACAATCCTGACATAGATTATTCTACGCATTCAATTAAAATTTATTTTCAAGGAAAACAAATCACATTGCATGGTATGCACGCTTCCAATAAATTTCCACTGCTTACTCATACTCAGGCTAAACGTGCATTACGTAAAAGTAGCAAATCTTATTTAATGGGTGAATGAACTTCAAGCTAAAGAAAAAAAAATGCATCCTAGGCATACACAATTTCTTGCCTAATTTCAAGATTGTTTTGCTGCTGATTTACCACCTAGATTACCACCTTCACGTCCTGAAGATCACAAAATAGATTTAATTCCTGGAACACAACTACCATGTAAAGCACCATATAGACATAACCAAATTGAACAGAAAGAAATTCAAAATCAAATAGAAGAATTGCTTAATAGAGGATTACTTAGACCTAGTAGTTCTCCATTTGGTGCACCTGTTTTATTAGTGAAGAAGAAAAATAATACTTATCACATGTGCATTGATTATCGTGCCCTAAATAAAATTACTGTTAAGAATAGATATCCGATTCCTAAGGTAGATGATCTTATGGATAAGCTACAAGGATCTGCCATATTCAGTAAGATAGATCTTAAATTAGGTTATCATCAAGCAAGATTGTACAAATCTAATATATTCAAAACTGCATTTAGAACACAATTTGGACACTATGAATTTCTAGTTATGCCTTTTGGTTTAACTAATGCACCAGCCACATTCAATCGCATGATGAATCGCATATTTTTGAAACATCAACATTGTGTCATAGTTTTCTTTGATGACATATTAGTATACAGTAAAAATGAGAATGAGCATTATGAAAATTTATCTTTAGTTTTTAAGTTGTTAAAAGACAATCAATTATATGCTAATCCAGAAAAGAGTGAATTCTTTCAAACAGAAATTGAATATCTAGGACATATTATTTCATCAGAAGATATTAAAGTCGACCCTAAAAAGATAGAAGCAATTTTAAATTGGCCCATACCAAAAAATGTGCATGAATTACGTTCTTTTCTAAGTTTGTGAGGAATTTCTCATTACTTGCATTACCTTTGACAAAACTTTTAAAGAAGGGTATTGTGTATAACTGGTCTGACAATCAACAAAAATCATTTGATTTATTGAAACATGCTTTAACTCATGCTCCTATATTACAACTACCTGACTTCAATAGACCATTCTTCTTAGTAGTTACTGACGCTAGTGGATCTGGAATAGGAGCCATCCTTATGCAAGATAATCATCCCATAGCCTACTCTAGTTGTAAACTCAAACCATTTGAACTTAAATATTATACCTATGATAAAGAATTGCTAGCTGTAGTACAAGCCTTACGTCAATGGAAACATTATTTAATGGGATCTGAATTTATGATCAAAACTGACCAACAAAGCATTAGACATTTCCTTAGTCAACCACAAATATCTGACCGACACATTAAATGGGCCGCTTTTATTCAAAGTTTTCATCCCCTTATACAATATCAACCTGGAAAAGAGAATGTTGTAGCTGATGCTTTGAGTAGAAGACCGACAATTCATAATATTTCTGTGATATCATTTGATTCCCTTATCCCTATGAAAGATACTTATCATCAAGAACTTACTTTTCAAGCTGATTGGAATAAATTAGTTGCAAATAATTGGATTCCTATTGATTCACTATCTTACAATAATGGATTCATGTTTTATGAAAAAAAATTATGTGTGACTGTTCCATTTCGATCATTTGTTTTGTATGAAATTCATTGTCCTCCATATCAAGGTCATAGAGGAATTATATCTACTTTGCGTACATTGACTGAAGATTTTTATTGGCCACATATGGACACTGATGTATCTAACTTTGTATCTGAATGTTTAGTTTGTCAACGTTTTAAAAGACACCATGGTAAACAATATGGTTTATTAATGCCATTATCTATTCCATCACGTCCATGGGAACAGATTTCATGGATTTTATCACCGGTTTACATAACACTAAAGCTAATCATGATATGATTTAGACTGTTGTAGATAGGTTTAGCAAACAAGTATATTTTATTCCATGCAAGAAAAATTTAACTTCATCTCAAGCTGCTTAATTGTTTTTGATTTTTTTTTTACTAATCATGGTTTACCAAAAGTTATTATTTCTGATTGTGATTCTAGATTTTGTGATAATTTTTGGATTACTTTGTTTGCTAACTTAGGAATAAATATTGATTTTTCATCTGCATCTCATCCTAAAACAAACGGTCAAACAGAAGCAACTAACAGTACTATTTTAGATCTTTTACGCGCTTACACCATTTCAAAACCACACACATGGGATACACATCTACATTTACTTCAGTTTGCATATAATAATACACCACATACAGCTACAAAGAAAGCACCATTTGAAGTTATTTATGGATATAGATTGCCTACACCTGTTGCATCATTATCAAACAAAATTCAAACTGCTGATGATATTGCTAACATGCATGCCACTATTTTTGATGAAGTTAAAGATATGATTGCCAAAGCCCAACAACCATATACAAAACAAGCAAATAAGAAAAGACAGGCTATGAATTTTAAAGTTGATGATTATGTTTGGTTACACATAGAAAAACGAAGATTACAAAGTGTAGATAAACACCCAGTTGTGAAATTAGCACCTAGATTTTATGGACCATTCAAGATCATACACAAAATCAATGTCAATGCATTTAAACTAGAACTGCCACAACATTGGAAAATCCACAACACCTTCCATATCAGTTTATTACAATCTTTTAGAGGCCAATTACCTGTACACCCTGTTTATGAAAACCCTCCTTTGTTAGATGATGAAACTGAAATCCTTGAGCTTGAAACTATTATAGATACTGACTTTATGACCACTAGAAGTGGTCGTAGATATTCTAGATATTTGGTCAAGTTTAAAATTCATCCTGTTGAAGAGGCCTAATGGATGTACGCTAGAGATTTAAATGCTTTCCCCACTCTGTTAGCTCCACATTGAGCTAATAGCAATTGAGGTCAATTGCTATCCCACCCCAGAGGGTATGATGCCAGAAGGCATATTCCACGGTGGATTTCGTGCCATGGTGGCTTCCGTGAGGTTTTGCGGTGGATTCCGTAAAATTTTATTACCGAGGCTCATACACAAAGTGGATTCTTTGTGTGAGAAGTCGATGGGGATGCCTATTCTTTTCGGACGTTTTGTTAATTTTATGTGTACATGGGTGATTCCATAGCGGGTGATTTCGCAAAATACATATTTAAATTAATAAACATTTATGAGTTTAGAGTGTGCACTCGTAATAAATTAAGGCTATGATTGATTTCTAACCAATTTATTTATGTAGCTGAAGACTGCTAGATATTCACTTTTGTCGGTTTAATTGTATTATTTTTCTAACAATTGTGAATGCTTCAGTTGATGTGTAAGCTAGCAACGGTGGCAATGGGAAG
The DNA here is from genome assembly GCF_053477565.2 of Lygodium microphyllum. Taxonomy (NCBI): domain Eukaryota; kingdom Viridiplantae; phylum Streptophyta; class Polypodiopsida; order Schizaeales; family Lygodiaceae; genus Lygodium; species Lygodium microphyllum. Next base: position 52,831,366 of record NC_141158.1, on the reverse strand, counting down.
CATTGGATGATAGCGTGTATTCAAATTTATCATCAATTTTTGATGGGTGCGTATCTTAGGCATGGCGCCTATATTTTATCGCGCTTATTTATTAAAGCGCTTGATATTTATTTATTATTTTTGTATGCGCATGGGCGCATGATTTAAATACTTGTATTGGACATTGTATTTGGGTACCACCTGACTTCTTGGATGCCCATTAGCTTTAATTCTTTATTGGCACAAAAGCAAACTCAAAAGCTAAAGCATGCTATTTTGTAATTTGGGCTATTATTTGAGCTTGAAGATGAATAATATAGGAAATACATGTTTTGTGGAGCGCTCACACAAGGCATGGGGGGAGATTGCACCCAATTGGTCTCTTATTCATGTCGTGCAAGCTTTCTTCATTGATTTGTGTGCAAAAAGTAGAGTTCTTTTGTTCTTGGGGACCTTCTGAGGCTCACTACGCACACATACGACGACCGATCTGTGCACCATATATAAATTATTTAACGTTAGTTTAATTTTTTATTGATTAGTTAGTAAGATTATGCATGTGAGTTTATAGATTTAGTTTAGGGTTACTTTAATTTTTTATTAATTGGTAAGTTTGAGATAGAGGAGGAGAGAGATGTATGAATAGAAAGATGGTAAGTTAGTTATTTAATTATTTATATTTGTTTAGTTTATTATGTTATAGTAAGTTAGAGATAGAGGAGGAGAGAGAGAGATGGTAGCTTGGTTAGGATTCCTTTGATCGCCCTCCTGGGCACCCACTACAAAGACACTCCTTTAGCCACCCTCTTGGGCATCAAGTGGTCTCTTCTTCTCTACCAAAGAGAGAGAGAGAGAGAACATGTTATTTTAATTGTTTAGTTGGTTAATTAGTTTAGATTGTTTAAATTGTGTGTTTACTTTAATTTTTTAGTGTTAGTTTAACTTTTAATCGATTGGTTGGTTAGTTAATTATTTATCTTATGTTATTAGTTTAATTGGTAGGTTATTTGTTAGTAGCTTAGTTAGTTAGTGGTTAGGTAGGTTAGTTTAGTTGTTTACTTTGATTAGTTTAACTAGTTTGGGGTTGTTTACTTTAATTGTTTGGGGTTTGTTTAAATTGTTTTGTTAGAGAGAGAGAGAGAGAGAGAGAGAGAGAGAGAGAGAGAGAGAGAGAGAGAGAGAGAGAGAGAGAGAGAGAGAGAGAGAGAGAGAGAGAGAGAGAGAGAGAGAGAGAGAGAGAGAGAGAGGTGTTATTTTAATTAATTATTTAGTTAGTTAGTTTAGATTATTGAAATTATTTAGCATTCATTTAATTTTTTATCGATTAGTTAATTAATTTATAGATTTAGTTTATGATTACTTTAATTTTTTATTGATTGGTTAGTGAATTAGTTTAGTTATTTAATTGTTTATACATATTTAGTTTATTATGTTATAGTAAGCTAGAGATAGAGAAGGAGAGAGATGTATAAATAGAAAGATGTTAAGTTAGTTATTTAATTGTTTATACGTGTTTAGTTTATTATGTGATAGTAAGTTAGAGATAGAGGAGGAGAGAGAGAGATGGTAGCTTGGTTAATTCATGGTTAGGTGGGTTAGAGTACATTATTGTGAGATGGTAGCTTGGTTAGTTAGTGGTTAGATAGGTTAGTTAGAGAGAGAGAAAGAGAGAGGGGCCGGTGAGAGAATAATAATAATTGTAAGTTAGTTATATTTGAGCTATAGGTTTGGGAGGTGTCAAAGCACCAAGGAGCTCTCGAACACCTGGCTCCCAAACCAAACCAAAGTGCCATTAATTGCTCACCCAACGTGCTCATTAATCTCTTATGATTGAGGGCAGAAAGAAATGTAAGCAGGCGGTCTCTTTCCACTACCTCCTGGTGTCTCTCTCACTCACACTCACACTCACTCTCACTCTCACTATGACTCACTCTCACTCACAGGCAGCTGGAAGCAAGACAATCCTCTCTCTCTCTCTCTCTCTCTCTCTCTCTCTCTCTCTCCCCTAAGATGTCTGTGTGTCTGTGTGCTGCAATCCTCCATCAATGTATGTGCCTTGTCATTCGACTCTCTCTCTCTCTCTCACCCGGACTTGGGACGTCACCATTCGTAGAGGGATTCTAGTAGGTCTAACGGCGGGGTACCTTGTCATTCAACTTTGTCTCTCTCTCTCACGCATTCTGACTACAGATCATCTCTTTCTCTCTCTCTCTCTCTCGCTCACATAGTCTAACGACACTGCAAGTCGTCTCTTTCCACTCGTGGGCTCTCTCTCTCTCACTCTCTCACTCTCACGCAGAGTGGCAGAGTTGCTCCAACCTTGCCATAGATGTAGACGACCAGTGTAGGCCTGCAAGAAGTCTACGGCGGTGTCTGACACAGTCTAATGTAGTCTGACGGCCTTGCAAGAAGTCTGCAGCGACTGTGGAGGCTGACGCAGTCTGACTAGGCTGAAGATAAATATCAGTATGGGCCCCAGATTTTCGCGGACGTGTCGGTTCTTTCCCAGTGACTTGTCGGTAGCTTAAATTTTTATATTTATTTGAATAATACATTTCGATAATGCAAGCTTGACATTGTCTTCTCACGCGGGCGCATGGTTCTGAGCGTCTGCCTCTGACAGACACGGAACAAGGTTCGAAACCCGGACAGTCAGTCGAGGAGAGACCAAACCTCATTTTAGGGGCCTTTTTAATCCGTGGGACCCATAATTACCTGGTACAGGTTGAACCCGTCGAAATCTGTGGGGCCCGTGCTGAGATATATCCACAGCCGTCTGACTACACTATAGGTCATCTCTTTCTGCCCGTCGACTCTCTCTTTCTCTCTCTCTCTCTCAACAAGTAGAGTGGCGGAGCTGTAGAGGGTAGGTGCACACACGTACTCTCTCTCTTAGGCAGAGTGATATAGCTGCAGACGGAGGGTGCAGGCCTACTGGAAGTCTGCTAGTGATGAGGAAGGCCCCATGCAGCTAGTTGACCATGGCGCCACAGCTGGCTATGGCTATGGTGTCGGCCTGCAGTTGGCGTTCTCTCTCTCTCTCTCTCTCTCTCTCTCTCTTGCATCGTAGGTCATCATCGTCTCTCTCTCTCTCTCTCTCTCTTTTGCATCGCAAGTCATCATCTCTCTCTCTCTCTCTCTCTGCGCCTCGTGGACTGTGCACTGCAGGAGCCAACGAGAGTGGGACTCAACAAGGTTCGGGAGGGCTGTAGCGGCCCAAGGTTCTAGCGGTGAAGTATCAGCTGGCAGGGCTATAGGCCGGGGTTGTTGGCCAATGTGGCGGGGGTGGCGGGGCCTCAACACTAACTCCCACGGGGTCATAATGACCTCGGGGAGTTGGGATCAACAGCTCACGTTGATCCCCCTCCTCACGACCAATGCGCCATCGTTGATCCCACGAGGATTAAACCCATCCTCAATTGGTCGTCCTGCCCGAGATCATAAACCAGACCTCCCCGGAAAAGTGCGCCGTTGATTGGCAGTCTCCTACGTGTCCGGCATGCGAACTGGAGCGCCTTAACTCCTCATTATTGGAAGGGCCCCGCAGAATGTGCCGCCGCCGTTGAACAGGGTGTTATCAACCCCTGGGAACATGCGAAGTGCCAGATCCCAGTTCATCCCTCCCATTTGCTCCGTCTATTTGCTGGTTCGTGAGCTCTCTCTCTCTCTCGTACCCTGCGGCTCCCTGCGGCTCATCCCTCCCGCCCAGCGAGCTCGCGTACCTTGCGGCTATCCCACCTTGCAGTTTACTCCCAGCACCCTGCGGCCCTCGCCCAGCGAGCTCCTGCCCAGCGAGCTCCCACCACCCTGCGGCTCACGTTCCACCACGGGGTTCATCCCTCCCGCCCAGCAAGCTCCCAGCACCCTGCGGCTCCCGCCCAGCGAGCTCCCGCCCAGCGAGCTCCCACCACCCTGCGCACATCCATCAGCACACGAATGGCCTCGTGAGCTCCCAGCCGACAACTTCATCCCTCGGCTCTCTGCGGCTGGTTGCCTCCCAGCTCGGTGGCTTCATACCAACTCGGCGGTTGGTTCGGGTGTTTCGAGACCCACCAACGGACCCATTCGGACGCAAGCTGGTCTTCATCCACGTCAGCAACTCCCAAGTCCACGATTGTGTCTCCCAGAGTGTGCATCCCATGCCCATTCGGATGCGTGCTGGTCTTTATCCACCGTCTTGTATGCGCCTCCATCTTGTATGCACCTCCGTCTTCATTCCTCCCACAGTCGGTGAGACCGTGACTCAGGAGGCTGCAGTGTGACCGTGACTCAAGAGGTTGCAACATCTCGGGAGGCCCAATCGTCTTCATCAGCGTGACGCGTGTGTGGGAGGCACTATCTCCCGTCTCAGGCTCAATCCTTTTGTAATATTTCACAACAATCTCAAAATAATGCTCTTTGGATGCATAACTCCTGTTGGAAGAGTTTGTTGATTATTATCTATGTTGCTTACGTCGCAATCATTTTGCAATAACCATATGTGCTCTGTCTGATACGTGTCCGCGCCTAAGTGTGATAATCATGCATGCATTTCCTTTAAGCTTGTATATTCGATTGATATATAATGTATACTGTGGCTAACATATATATGAACCCAATAAATGAATGTGAGAATAACAAAGGGAGTTACAACTCTATTTATGTCACTAAGCTTACAATCATCACTTAGCATTCAACCTCTTTTGAACCATGCCACTTTGTGGAGAATGGGTTGCGCTAAAAATTTAAGATAACCAAAAAGGAAAGCTAAATCAAATTCAAGTTTCTAAGATAAACTATGATGCATGTGCAAATTGTGAAAGTGGTTTTGGGCTCAAGCTTTGAGGAGGTCACAACTACATGTTTTCATAATTTAATTATTCAAGCACTGCTTTCCTTTTTGTTTTTCTAAGAAAATTAATGGTCTTAGATTTAAGTAGCTATTGGTACACCACAATAAATTAGCTCTACTTCTCTAAAGTTTGGGCAAGAGATAATACCCTTGCCAATTACATGTGGTTGTAGAACCTCAATCTTGGTTCCAGCTACATTAATGAGACTATCCTTGATGTAGTTGCAAGCCCACCAATCATCACTTTTAGCTTTTTCCATGCCCCAAAATCTACTAAATGGTCAAATTTGGCAATTATACATGTGCAAAGCACAGATCTACCTATAGATCATCTATATAGGTCAAATTTGGCGAGTATTGGGAATGGTATGAATGTGTTGAGTCTCAATCCTTCGCAAAAATTATTGATTGGAATCCTATAAGAAGCCCAATAACCATGTTACAATGTCAAAATATATATTTGCACTAGGAATAATAAGGCAAGGCACTAGTACTTGGAAGTGTTGTAGTGACGTGATAGCTTGGTGAAGAATTGTTGATAGTCTACCAATTTTTTGAATAGAGCTTTTTTGGTATTATTTTAGGTTAGAGACTTCCGCAAATATCGAGTTCGTGTCTCGATGCTCAAAGCTCCGTGTGGATGTCGATCGGGCTTTGTTGGATGCATTGCGGTGCGTGGAGGAGGCATCCACCCGTACCATGAATTTGTTCGCCATGTAAGTTTGTTAAACTAGTTTTAGCTCTATTGGTTGTTGCCTGATGATTAGGACTAGGGGTTTTGTTATTCTACTGAACTAATTTGTGCTTTTATTCATAGTTGGTTATTGTTATTGTTATGGTTATTGTTATTTTATGGTTATGGTTATTGTTATTTTATGATTATGGTTCTTGTTATTTTATGGTTATGGTTATTGTTATGTGTATTTTATGGTTATGGTTATTTCATAGTTGGATGGAGTATTTGATGCCGAGAGAGCACGTCCATGATGTATGCTTTGTGGATAGTCTGTGGTTTCCATACATCAATATGGTTGAGCCACAAGACGATAGTGTTTCGTTGAGGAATTACTTTGATAGTTGTGATCCCACGATGTCCACCTTTATCTTTCTGCCTGTGCTTGAGAGGTTAGTAGTCCCTTTATGCATACTTATTGTAAATGCTTTATCATAGCCCTTTGATGCGCTAGTTTTAATAGCATTCTTTGATGTGCAGGTCACATTGGTCTCTTTTTGTGGTCTTCAACCCTTTGCTAAGAAGGGTTGAAAAATTACCTAGTGATCATGGAGCCATCCTATGCCTTGACTCCTTGGAGTACACTGATTTCACGGCATGTCTACCTTATGTGCACAGGTATCGTAACATTCTATATGCACCCATGCTTTACGTTGTGTCACATATGTATTATGTTCATCTCTTTTGTGTCTATGTTTCAGGGCCTTGTTTGCACTATCAAGGCTTTGTACTGACCCAGTATGCGCAAGGTTTTTATCGGACGTGGAGAAAATGAAGCTCATCCACATTAAGGTATGTACTAAGAATGTGGCAGTACTACTGTCACTTGGAGATGTAACATAGAGAAGTTAACATAAAGATGACTATAATCCCTTTTCGCAGGCCCCTCGACAGACAAATGCGGTGGATTGTGGATTTTATGTGATGGCTTTCATAAGACTACTCATCGAGGGTGGTGTGGTTGGGAAACCAACCAAAAACTGGGTAAGCCTATACTGGTATAAGTGCTTTTGCTATGCGACTTTGAATGGTCTTGTGTGCATACGTCAATCCATAATCAACTTTTTGTATTGCAGTTAACTAGAAAATGGTTCAATGCCACCTACATTACCACTTTGAAGGAGGACCTTTACCAGTGGGCGCTTGGAGTGTTGGAGATGTGATCTTGTGTGGTTTTAGTCAATTTGTGACATTTAGCTAGATTGTGGCAGTCATGGACTTATGGTCTCACTTATGGTCATGTACTTGGTTTGTGGCAGACATGTACTAAGATTTGAATTCATGGTTCTTTTTGAACTCATGCATCTTTTTGGACTTTTTCTGATTCTTTGTGTGGTATAGAAATCATTAATTGATCTTATCTCAATGTTACTAATCTCACGATTCAATGTTACTAATCTCATGATTTAATGTTACCAATCTAACGATTTCATTGCACCATAGCACTTCATTACATTATTCCATAGGATTCTTTGTTTAGAAATCATTAATTGATCTTATCTCTCTCTCTCTCTCTCAAATTGACCATAGTATCATGAATTGAACTCATAAACATTTGCTTATTTGGTTGTGTAGTCACCAATGATTCAATGTTACTAATCTCACGATTTAATGTCACTAATCTCATGATTTCATTGCACCATAGTATTGCGGTTACATTATTCCATGGGATGTGTGGTTCAACTTGCTTTATCACATGTGTCAACTATGCTTCCCAACAATGCACCCATCATTACTAACTTAAGCTATCAATATTTGCGCAACTCTTTAAATATGAGAGCATGTCACATCTGGATTACATGAACATGTAGTGATAAGAAATAACCTGTTGGATGTGTTGCCAAATATACACACTAATTTCTAAATAGTAAAATCATATAATTATCCAATACGACACTACCATAAAATCCAAAACACCACCATTAAAACTAGCTAATTCCAGCAAATAGAGCAAGATAAAATCCAGGAGAACGTTATCCATTAGATGGAGAATCATGTGTACAGTACAAACATTCTGAACCTAGATGCCAAGACTTCTGTGATCGTGGACCCATCAGGGAACGAGAGAGAAAACTGACGCTCCTCATTCTCACTGTTGTAGGTGCAATACAAAATACGACAAGTGCCAATGTAAGACTCACCATACAATCGCACCGCCTTGCCGATCAAGATAGAATCCGCTGGATGAGGAGCATACCACAGGGATAGAGGGAGTAGTGCATGGCAAGTATTGCATGAATACACTGCGAGAGGGTCCACCAAAAATGTTTTGGTGTAGCAATGAGGACAATATATCCGCGGTTTTGGGCTAAACCTTACACGACCCCTCCCTCGTTGATGCTTGCGCCTTAACACGCCTGTAATAGATGGACGCTTGGGTTGTGATGAGGACTCCCCCCTCTCATTTGGACGATGACGATGATCCTTGCCATGCCCTAGGCGCGTCTGTGTCACATTTTCCTGGATCTGATAGATCCCGCCCTTTTTAGGCATGTCAATCTCCTGTGGTGTGAAATGTGAACAAGAGACTCTTTAGCACTTTCCAGTTGGCGCATACAAGCATCCATCTGTGCCGCTGTGTAGGATGGAATCCCATCCTCGATCCTTTGAAGGAGGTCTCTAAAGTCTGCGATGGAGGACACGAGTTCCCCTTCCTGCACGCCACCATCGGAAGATGATCTCTCCAATCCTGTGATTTTATCGCCACCTGGTCTTTCCTTTATGTCGTCAAAGACATGCGCACTATCGATGATGGGGAGAACCTCATGAAGGTGAGGAAAATAGCTCTTCAAGATGAGCCTCAAACCATGAAGATGTTTACAGTCAGTTGACCAATCAGGGCAATCACAATAGTTTGATTGTACACTTACATGATACCATTTTGCATGTTGGGTGGTGCTTGCTATTTTAAACAACATGGTCCCCTCGTTAATGACTTGAAGAGAGGAGGGATCTTGCTCATACCGCTGAAGAATCTTCTCCCCTGCTGCCAATCTAGCCGTATGACTCTTGCTTGACCCATAGACTTTGAAGCGCTCAGAATCAGCTGGCATAAAAAACATGTATAAGACAACAATGCGTTTTAAGGAAAGGTCAAATGTGCAAATAGAAAGGAAATTGACCACATTACCTATCTCTTGCTTTTGCTTGAAAAACTCCAAAGCCGATCCACCCATTCTAGAACCCGACGATGAGTCACCAACAAGGGCGTGCAGCAGATCCAAAATGGACCTGTTGATCCTAGCATCAAGTAGAGTGTACTTGATATATTGCCAAAGTCTCTCGATGAGGTTTGTTGTGTCGACATTGCCATGTGGAAACATGCGACCAAACTTGGGCCATCTTGCATGCCAAATACAATCTTTCCCACACCATCCATTGGTAACGTATCGGACCACATTTGGATGAGCGGAATAACGATGAAGCAATTGCTCAAACATATCATCAAACTGCGACTTTGTAGGGCAATGCATAAGATTGGACAAAGAGGCATACACATGATCGCGCTCATTTGTAGGGACCTTGATTCACGCAAGAACATGTAAAGTACTCACTGTCAAGCTCATGGAACTCACAAAAAGGCAATGCTTAAAAGTAAAATGGTATTGAAAAGGTGTACCTGTGGCAATAGATTTTCAACCCATGCTTTCTTTGTGTGGAACCAGCATAGAATAATATGGCATGCTCGTTGACGTTTGTTGCCACCAAGGTGGTCAGTGGTCCAACAATAAGGGTCTTCCAGAACAACCTTCGAGAGCGCCTCCAGCTCTGGCTGGGACTTATCAATCACCAGGGCAGCAGGGCGAATATCTCCCATCCTAGAGAGGACTAGTCTCATGGTGATTTGCAAAGCCATAATCTCTTGGTTTGACCCATTGTCACTAGTGCATAGCATAAACCAAATAGGGATACCCACCCCATGTTGGTTTGGTAAAACCGCCGCATAAAGCGGAAGACCAAACACATTGGTCTTGAATGTGCTGTCGATTGCCCAAGCATTGTTATTTGAGAACCTCTTACTCATTTGCAACATCCACTCGTCCTGGACTATCAGTACGAATGGTTTGTCCTTGTCCTCTATGGCATGAGGATTGTATGGTTGGCAATAGAGTACCTAAAAGACCATGTAGATGATAGTATCAAATAGATGTACTAATTTTCACAGCTTATAAACATTTATGAGAATATGTCAAATACCTTGTTTTGATCTCGTAGACGGAGAGCCTCCAAATACATTGCCATCCAATCATCCTTCGAAAGTTTGCCTGCAACAGGATGACACATAGAACATTGACGCTCAAAGCAACCTAGTACCATAGACAGAGGCTTAGAAGGTAGCATACCTTTAGTTCGAATTTGATATGATAGTGTCTGTACCTCTCTTGGTATCTTGATATGATAGTGTCTGTACCTCTCTTGGTATCATGAAGAACCTATAAATGACACGATCCAATGGAGAGGCATTTTTCAAATGAAACCGCTCCTTGCTAAGGCTCATCTTCGCAACGTGCCGACATGTCCCAATGTCAAACAGGTCATCCTTGCAACAATCAATCACAGTTGGATGCACCGGCAAGTGATACAAGTCGGCACGAGATCCAGGTACATGACCCTCGTGTAGTCCATGGACTCGTATAGTGACATCATGGAGATCGTCTTTGTACTCGATTTGCACCTTGAAAGGGAAACCACATTTCTTCGACGTTCGCAACCTGCGGATTTGGGAGCCCTTTCGAGTTGCTCTACCACTTCGATGACATGCATATTCCACTATTGTCTTCCCTAAACCATGCTTTTTGGTTGAGCGAACCTTGCCCAACCTAACATTGTGTTCAAGCATGATTTCTTAAAGCCTCCGCTCAACAAGAGATCTATCTACAGTAAACTCCAAGATGGGTGCTCTTCTTTCTTGAACCTTCCCATGAACGAACAATGGGCCTTTATAACCACGGGGCCTTGTGAACACCTTGCAAGTACACCCACTGATGAGATCTCTCACATACGCAAGAGGAATGCCATGCCTTCTCAAGTCAGTACACCACGTGGATTTGATGGAATCAATTGTGACATTGATACCCTCGTGAGCACCTGTAACCTTGTTTATGTGATTTTCAAGGAATATGCTCTCCCACTCCTCTATACATGCAATGCGCAATGATGGCTCCGATTTCAAGGCCAATGTAATGTATCCATCGCCATTTCTACCAATGCAAAGACCTTCTCTGATTCTTCTCCACTTCTTCAAGTCGAGCAACTCCCTCCTGTGGAGTTGCTTGAGCACCTCCAATGTGATGGCCTTCTGCCCGCTCAAATCACTGACCATCAAGCTGTAAGTCTCTCTATTAAAAGAGAAGTACTTCGATGAGGTATAGGTAGTTGGGCTTGGTGCATTGTTAGTGATTTCTTGTGGTGCCGAATCATTGTCTCCACTTAAGAAATCAAGCATCTCAACCTCGTCGCTTGATGATCCATCTAATGTCTCTTCATCCGTGTCGAGATCATCGATCTCAATGTCGCTTTCCATAATCCATGCGTGTTGACTACATACGTATATATCACCAAAACATCATTCCAATGCCACAATGCATCCAATGCAAATATGAGAGGAAGAAAGAGAGAGAGATATGCACCTTGTAGTGGAAGTCATGACCAAGAAATCGTAATATGAACCTCAAACCTTTGTATGGAATATGGGCATCCAACCTCGATTCACAACAGCACACGAATGCGTGTATGCGCTTGGAATATGGGCATCCAACCTACAAACCTCAAACCTTTGTAGTGGAGCTTGTATGCGCTTGGAATATGGGCATCCAACCTCGGTTCACAACAGCACACGAATGCGGCCTGCGTGCAGGATTTTCCTGTGGGTAATACCGAGAGCTTTTCGGCTTTCGGTACCAGGTCAACACAGTTTACTTCAATGGCTGGGTTTACTTTAATGGCTGGGTTTACTTGTAGTCCACGATTCAAAAATACGTATCAGAGATAGTGGGCCCCGCAGAATCTACTATCTCTTACTGCCAGCCCATGCCATCAATTTCAACGACTGGCGGTGCATTTATAGTCCTGGATGGGTTTACTTTTGCATGTGGCAGTGAACATCCCCGAATTTCGAGACGCCGTTGCTTCGTCAGATCCAAGTTTCCGGCTGGTTGGGTTTCTATTTGCTGGTTGGGTTTTGTTAATCTGGATGGGTTTACTTCTGCATAAAGTAGCGGCTCTGATGCGAGCCTTTTTTCAGGATCAACGTGAGCCGTTGATCCCAACTCCCTGAGGTCATAAAGACCCCGTGGGAGATAGTGCTGAGGGTGGCGGGGAGCATGTTTCAGGCATGCGGGGACTTCTTTGACCGCCCTCTTGTGCACTCCCTACAAGGACATTCCTTTAGCCACCCTCCTGGGCATCGAGCGGTCTATCTTGCTCTACCACAGAGAGAGAGAGAGAGAGAGAGAGAGAGAGAGAGAGAGAGAGAGAGAGAGAGAGAGAGAGAGAGAGAGAGAGAGAGAGAGAGAGAGAGAGAGAGAGAGAGAGAGAGAGAGAGAGAGATTTAGAGGGAGAGAATATGTTATTTTAATTGTTTGTTTAGTTAGCTAGTTTAGATTATTTAAATTGTGTGTTAACTTTAATTTTTTAGTGTTAGTTTAATTTTTAATCGATTGATTGGTTAATTAATTAATTATATTATGTTATTAGTTTAGTTGGTAGGTTAGTTGTTAGCAACTTAGTAGGTTAGTTGTTAGTAGCTTAGTTAGTGGTTTGGTAAGTTAGTTTAGTTGTTTACTTTAATTAGTTTAGTTAGTTTGGGTTATTTACTTTAATTGTTTGGGGTTGGTTTAAATTGTTTTGTTATATATATATATATATATATATATATATATATATATATATATATATATATATATATATAGATGTTATTTTAAATAATTATTTAGTTAGTTAGTTAGTTAGTTAATATTATATAAATTTTTTAGCATTAGTTTAATTTTTTATCAATTAGTTAGTAAGATTATGCGTGTGAGTCTAGGGTGATTTTAAAGATTTAGTTTAGGGCTACTTTAATTTTCTGTTGATTGATAAGTTAGAGATAGAGGAGGAGAGAGAGAGAGACAGTAGCTTGGTTAGGACTCCTTTCATCGCCATCATAGGCACCCGCTAGGACACTCCTTTAACCACCCTCTTGGGCATTGAGTGGTCTATCCTCCTCTATTGCACACACACACACACACAGAGAGAGAGAGAGAGAGAGAGAGAGAGAGAGAGAGAGAGAGAGAGAGAGAGAGAGAGAGAGAGAGAGAGAGAGAGAGAGAGAGAGAGAGAGAGAGAGAGAGAGAGAGAGAGAGAGAGAGAGAGAGAGAGAGAGAGAGAGAGAGAGAGAGAGAGAGAGAGAGAGAGAGAGAGAGAGAGAGGTTGGTTTGCTTAATGCGGTTTAATTTATTGGTATTTTGGTTTGCTTAGTATAGTTTTTTTTGCGGGATTGGTCATTGGGGTAGTTTTTGACAACTATTATTTAGGTTGGTGATATCTCTCTCTCTTTCGGGTTGTAATTTTGTTTTTCTATGTTTGTTAGTTTATTTGTTGTTGTTATTGGTTTGGTGTGTGGGTTGGTTGGGTGGGTGGATACGTTAGTAGGTTCTGTCTTCTTTATTGTGAGTTAGTGAGTTATTGTAAGTTTGTGTTTATGTTGGTTGGTAGGATGGTTGGTTGGGTGGTTAGAGAGAGAGAGAGAGAGAGAGAGAGAGAGAGAGAGAGAGAGAGAGAGAGAGAGAGAGAGAGAGAGAGAGAGAGAGAGAGAGAGAGAGAGAGAGAGAGAGAGAGAGAGAGAGAGAGAGAGAGAGAGAGAGAGAGAGAGAGAGAGAGAGAGAGAGAGAGAGAGAGAGAGAGAGAGAGAGAGTGTGTGTGTGTGGATTAGTTATATATTGGTTTTATTAGTAAGAGAGTAGATTGTTTTATGTTTATGTTTAGTTGTTATTAGTTGGTAGAGATTTCATTTTTCTTTCATTTTCTTTTTCACTTATTTTTTCTTTCTTTTTTCTTTCTTTTTATTTTTTTAAAATGATAAGGAAGCATATTAAGTGGCACCCCATTCATGGGCAGAGGCCAAGCTATTGGGAGGCTTGAGGGATTTGCTTAGGAAAGCTTTGCTCTATATATAGTCCTTGAAGTTGATTCTTACATTGAGGGGCATGGTGGAAAAAAATGGGTGGTTGCAACTAGTGAATCTGCTACCACTAATGTCTTCTAATAAGCTCATACAATATGTTAGCAAAAGGGTGGCTCCCATAATGAGGCGAGCCATTGCATAACTATCTATCCCTGCATTAATGTAAAAAGAGGGTCAGTAACCGCTCTTCCTCTATAGTAGGCTTTTGTCTTAGTAGTGTGCTCATTGCACTGGCTCCCCAATCCCTAGCAATGCAAGTTCTTGCATGATTAATCAAGCCATGATCAAATGGGCTTTTTGTTTCTCTACTCCTAAGATGATGCTAGGTTTAGGCACCATGGCATGGAGCTTGTGTTTAAGTGCTCTCCTTATTACCAACTCTAATTTTCTTTTGAGTTCCTCGATTATCTATTTCTCTCTTGACTAGGTGACATTCAATACTGTGTTTAAGAAGACTTTCTACTGCTCCACAACATCCTTGTCTCCATAGCTTTAGCTTTGCTTTTTGCCATAATACATTCACTCTTTGAATGGGTCAGGTAGTAAGCCAAGTCTTTAATCCTATTCTCATTCTTAGTTGCCCATTCTTTTGCCTTCCCTTTCATCAACTCCACTCCTTGGTTTTGGGATTGGGCTAGGATAGTGATTACTTGCTCTTACTCTCGCCCCAATGTATTCATATGTTCCTTCTCTTGGTTTTGGCACTCTACCTATTCCCTTAGGATGGCTTGCGCGTGGAGTGCTGTGTGAAGCTGGCTATGCAATTCCGCCATCTCCTTATTTATTGCTCACCTTGTGCATTTGCCTCTTGTAGCTCCTTGGATAGCTATTCTCTTTATTGCTTCAAGCTATTGATTTCTTCCTCAAGATGTTGCATGTCCTAAGATATCATAGCACATTATGCCTCTAGGGCAATGCAGCTCTCCCTTTCTTCATCATACAGGTCTTCTAGACTTTCTTCACCTTGCATTGCCTTTAAGGCCTCTTTTAATGCCATCACCTCCCTGGTTACTATGGTCATTTGCCTCATTTTTTCTAGTAGGTTGCAAAAACATTCCTTTCTTTGTCTCAGCTCTTGACAAGCACGACCTTTCTTTCTTCATTCATCTTGTCTCTTTTTGCACTCCTCTTTGACTTTCCTAGATTCTTTTTCCATCCTCCGTAATTCTCCATTTTCTTTAGTGGTGAAACTAGTTCTTCTGATAGGAATCTTTAGCATGATTTTTCTTATTTTCCCTTGGCTTGATGGTTCTAAGGCCTACTATTTGCTATCTATCCTTTCACTTGAGGTTTCTTGTCAATTGAGTGGGGTGGTCGACTTCTTTCTCCTTAGCAGCTTGTTCTACCTCCTCTTATAGGACTATGTTGAATTCTTCCTTCCCCACATTCCCTGTTGAGAATGAAATGGAATGGCTCACTGGAGTGGGGATGCTCTTCTTGGGTTTGCAACCATTCAAGAGTTTTCTATACTACTTCTCTTTCCATCTCCTCTAAGGCTTCCTAGATTATGGTCATGAGCACCCCTCCAGACCCTATTATTGATGCCTTGGACACTCGTTTTTTCCTCTCTGGCTTTGTTTTGTACCCACAGACTCTCCTTCTGCTGCCCTTGGCACTATTGCTAGCACCTTTGCTGATGCCTAGATTGTTTTTCAAACATAAGCATTCTAGTTTACCTCATTTAGGGCATTTGCTACAAGGCTTTCAAGCAAGGGTACTCCTATTCTGTTCGTAAGGGTGTTATATCTTTAACTAGAGAAGAGGGTATGGACCATCTTTGCTTGCAATAGTCTAATGGTGGGCTTAGGAATATCAACTAGACCGATTCCATCATTCGTATAACATTTCTTCTTTATCCATATCTAGCATCCCATAGACATCCCTCTTCAGCCTCTTCTTTGGCTTGTCCACAAACCCCAAGGCCTTCTCCATGATCTCCAGGCTAAGTTTGACTTCCACCCTTCTAGTGGCATCTCCCTATCTAATTATCACTGTGCCACTATTTTTTTGGGCATCAAAGGTCTTTAGGAACTTAGTGCATTTTCTATGATCTATGTCTTGGCCCACCTTCTCTAGGTACTTAGCAAGATCGCACTATTCTATTATCCCCCTTACTGCCTCTTTTGATATCACCAGCTTCCCAAAGTTATGGATACTATGGCATTTCAGCTAGTTGAAGGTGCGTGTCTCCATGGCCGAAAAGCCATATTTTCTTTGTTCTTTCTCTGAGAATGGAAGCTTGTTGGTTTTATCTTGCTATGCTACCATTTGGGTTTCTCTCATTGCACAACAGCCCACAATGAGTTCTCCTTGAAGGATATTTATTGCATAACATCTAAAATGATTAGAAAGAACACTATCATATGGTGAAATGTATAAATCACAAAATGAGAATTTCCACATCAATCAATCCATACATTCCACACAAGGATTTCATGGAGAATTTTTACTAGAAAAAGAAGAAAATTCAATTCATTTTTTCTTTTGAAGTTCAACTCCTATTTCAATTTTCATTTTTCATTTGCCTTCCACTTTATTCCGTCCCACTTGAAAATGATGAAAATCCTTCTTAGGATTGTGGAAGTAGAGGTGTAAGGGCCTTTAGCATGTCCTTGGTGTGCCTTATTATTTCAAGAGCCAATCATAAAACTTTGAGTTATACTCTAGTGTCCCATGACAGTCCATATCCTATGGATGAATGCTCACCTATGTGGTATAAGTCAATACGTTCACCCGAGTTGATTTGTCTTGCAATGTGGAGTTCCTCCTCCGTTAGGATCCTATCCAAGTATGGATGTAGCATGATAGTGTCTTCTAATGCCCGATTTATTGTCATTGTTGATGCCTAAATGAAGTTGGGGCTACATACGCTTGGTTATACTTGGAAGTCTTGATGGCATGTTGTTGCTTCACATTGGTTATGGTTTGATAACCCTCTTGTGCCCATGAAATGCATATACCACTTGTGTAAGAAATTGGACTCATAGTAAACTAATCATTGGAGCTCAACAAGTTTCTATTGTGGCATGTGAATTTTTCTATTCTTGAAGGATGTGATTAAGTGTTGGCTTAAGCCCTATTCTCTCAAGATTTCATTGGGAATCAACTCTTTTGCGACGGTGAAGGTCTTAGTGAAGATGAATACATATAATGCTTCACAGAATAACCACTGCAAGTCAGCCTCTCCACAAGGTACCTAACTGTCTGTGAGTGTCTAAGCTGTGGTGCAATACTCAATTCCCCTCTCTCATGAGGCAGAATGTACTTGTTTTGCCTAGTGCCAGGTGTATACACAGTCGGAATACCAAGCTCACTATCTAGACGGTCAGCTGAGTCATAGCTTGAAGTCATCCTACCAGGTGTCATCACACCAAATGTATTATCAGAAGCTTGTTCTTTTCCTTTGTTGTCCACCACATCATATCTCCCCCTCACTAACATACTAGTGTTAATGGATGGTGAGCTAGAGCTCCGCAACCTCCCTGTCGAAGTAGATACTACCGTACCACTAGGACTTGTCAATGCAATACTCTATTGCGAATCAACTATAGAAGCATGTGTAGAAGACATATCCGATGGCACTGCAGTCAGTGATGTATACCAAGAGGCCATCTCATCAAAGATAACACCTCTGCTGACTAGTGTCTCTCAAGTAGAGGGATCATAGCATTTATATGCCTTCTTCTCCCGTGAATAACCAATAAAGACACACTTATGTGCTTTTGGATCCAGCTTCTTTCTCTTCTCATCAAGGATGTGCACATAAGTAAGGCAACCAAATACTTTCATGTGACTAATATTAGGCTTGTAGCCATACAACTTCTCAAATGGTGTCATATCATGAATACTTGCAGTGGGAGTCCTGTTTAAGATATACATGGCTATCATAATAGCCTTAGCCCAATAATAGAGTGGCATCGTCTTCTCATTCATCCTTGCATGCGCAGCTTCCATTAAGACCATGTTCTTTTGTTCAACTACCCCATTCTACTGTGGAGTGTAGTTGCGTGTGAGCTGCTTATGTATGCCATTTTTAGCCAAAAAACTGTCAAACTCATTTGACACATACTCCCCACCACCACTGTCAGATCTCAAACAAGAGATATAGCAATTAAATTCTGTTTCAACTTGCTACTTAAATTGTTGAAAAATAGCAAACACTTCATCCTTTGTTTTTAGTATATAAACCCAAGTATAGCGATTGAAGTTATCAATGAATGTCACATAATACTTAGAGCCTCCCATAGATGCATTATGGGCTATCCCCCACACATCAGAGTGAACCAACTGCAATGGTCGCGTACTATTTCTTACATGCTTGACAAATGGCAACCTTGACTGTTTATCAAACTAACAAGCATCACAGACATGACCAATATCCATGTAAGAAAGCTTGGGTAGACCTATAACAAGCTTTTTTTTTGCATCATTTGCAGCTGCTGAAGATAAACATGCCCCACTCTTTTATGCCATATTTCTAAATCTCTAACTATGCCCAGAGCCATGGGCAAATATGGCTGATTTCAGTTGTGGCAAAGTGGCATCAAGAGTAAATATCCTACCATTCCTATGACCATGAGCAATCAATTTGCAACCATTACCAAACTCCTCAATGAAGTAACCATGTTTATTAAACCTAACCTGCAAATTCTACTCAGTCATGTGGCCCACAGACAATAGATTTTTAGTAATTGACAGGACATGCAGTACATCATGTAAGTCCTTCTTCTTGCCATCATGGATTACCAAAGGCACTTTGCCTTTATGTTCAATGCTATGCTGCGTGTCATCCCCTGTGCATACATAGCCATTCCTCTTAGGCACCATGTCAATAAACCAGCCACCATGAGGCGTCATATGATTTGATGTCCCCGAATCAGTATACCAAACAACATCCTCAGTAGACTTCTCAACAACCCTGTCTTTCACATATGTCATGGCAAACAGTCTATCCCTAGAAGCATCATTTGTTTGACTAAACGATGCATAATGTCCATGCTACTTGCCCTGCTTCTTCTAGCAGCCCTTAGCAATATGATCGTACTTTCCACAGTAGTGACAATCCTTATCCTTATTAGGATTGTCAGATGGGTGTTGCCGCTGCTAGGAGCCTTTGCCTCTAGAGCTAGATCTCCCCCTGCCTATGAAATTTCCACCTCCTCTTGCATTTGAACCCTACTTGTTATTATGACCATAAGATACATTTTGCTAGCCTCCTCTGCCAGAACCATAATTTCTACCATGTCTACCACAGCCACGTTGATTCGAATAGAAGACAACATTCTTGCTCTTGGAACTACTAGAGCTTGTAGCCAATCCCAATTTAACCTCTTCATGAATGAGCAATGCAACAAGCTCATTGAAATCCGGCATTTCAGCCCACACAGAGATGGAAGTATCAAATGACTTATATTCAGATCCTAAACCATTTAATGTCACTGCAACCATTTCTTTATCCTCAACCTGTGTGCCAATGGATGCCTGCTGATCTGCAATAGTCTTGATCTATGTGACATAATCCTATATAGATCTGCTTTTTCTCTCCATGTTGCTGAATTTCTGCTTTAGCTATATCTTCCTGGCACTAGTAGTTGTGCAATAATACTTGATCAATATGCTCCATGCATCTGCTAGTGACTTGTAGTTCATGATTTGCACTACCATAGCATCCGAGATACACAAAGATAACTAGTGTAGCACCTTGAGAGCTCTTTCCAACCGAGCTCAATGCGCTCGTCTTTGATTAGCTGTAGGATTCCTCTCTAGGATTTTAGGTTCAGCTTCAACACCTATCACCAAGTCCTAGTATCCTTTACCTATCAAGAAGCTATCCATGTGGAACTTCCATATGGCATAATTATTGCTATCAAGCTTTTCCTCCACTATTTGGGTTACGTTGTCGATCCTGTTTGCATTTGCCATATTGTAACAGAAAATGGCTAGTCAGTTCCTGACTTCCTACAAGCTAACAAGTCTAATTGACCTACTACAGCTTTTGATTGTTTATGACAGTTTTTTGCAATTAACTGTCTACTATAATCAGGGTCAACCTGTGTGCCAATGGATGCCAACTGATCCGCAATAGTCTTAATCTATGTGACATAATCCTATATAGATATGCTTTTTCTCTCCATGTTGTTGAATTTCTACTTTAGATGTATCTTCTTGACACTGGTAGTTGTGCCATAATACCTTATCAATATGCTCCATGCATCTGCTAGTGATTTGTAGTTCATGATTTGCACTACCATAACATCTGAGATACACAAAGATAACTAGTGTAGCACCTTGCGAGCTCTTTCCAACCAAGCTCAATGCACTCGTCTTTGATTAGCTGTAGGATTCCTCTCTGGGATTTTAGGTTCAGCTTCAACACCTATCACCAAGTCCTAGTATCCTTTACCTATCAAGAAGTTATTCATGTGGAACTTCCATATGGCATAATTATTGCTATCAAGCTTTTCCCTCACTATTTGGGTTACGTTGTCGGTCCTGTTTGCATTTGTCATATTGTAACAGACAATGGCTAGTCAGTGCCTGACTTCCTACAAGCTAACAAGTCTAATTGACCTACTATAGTTTTTGACTGTTTATGACAATTTTTTGCGATTAATTGTCTATTGTAATTAGGGTATTGCAGCCCATTAACATCTCAAAACCATCCACAAACATGTGGCATAACTTGTAGATACATCAGTGAACACATAGACCATGTAGTTGCTGTAACTCTGTATCATGCAACCTTACTATAGTCAACCAAAAACATACAGTCTAAAATCTATAGACTATTAATGACCAGTAGCTCTTTGAAGGCCAGAATTGAGATGTATACATGGGGGATTCACTAGTAGTAATAAGGAGACGTCACCTGCGTGCAAGAAATATATGAAAATATCCTTATCTACCCCCTATTTATGGGACCTTACCTTATAAAATGTACCTTCCTTCCCTTAAATAACCCCCCTCCCTTACACTCACATGGTACCATACGGTAAACCCTAGTGGACCCCCCGGGGATGTATACATGTCATACATGCTCCAAAAAACTCTCAGACATCTACCAGTACATGTAGGAGTCCATACATGATCATGTGGGCATAGTTCAGTGCATATACATCAAGTACATGTGTCAAATACCTTGCTTGCAAGTTGCAATCAGCTAATACTTTGTCAAACTAGATTTATCCAACTCCAAAATGTCCTCAAATTACTTCATACATGTGTTATCAGGTGTAGGGGTCAATAGATGACCATACAGACAACCATAGGCACTCTGTCTTCAATAGGCAATGTCATAGAATGCGTTCCCTATTTGTAACCAACCAAGATAATATCAATGCATTTGTTTCCAGCTTTAAACTTTAGCTTTCGTGAGCATTCAATGCTCATCTTAGTCCTCCAAACATTCAGCAGACATATGCCATGTCATACCTTTGACAAAAGCTAACCGATGTTATGTAAAGCTTCACGACCAATGAGTGCTTGTTGTTGACAATTTGATGATAGTTTTTAGCATGTCATATACTTGTAGTCTGAGTATTTTCTTCAAGAAATTGCAACTCAAATCCATACGATACAATACATATGTCTTCTTGAGCATATCTATGCTCTAATGAGACCTCAAGCATGTCCAAGAACTCCAAGTTCTTTCCAATGTCAATGTATGATGTACATTCACTGTTTACAAAAGTTCATGCTCTGTTCTAGGTTTGTGTACCTGTAGATTAGTTCATATCTCATCTCCAAGTCAAGCATTGGCATGTCATGTCATCAAAGTACCTTCCAAAGTATGTATGCAAGCTGTAGATCACTTGAGTAGTGATTATTGTCATGATTAGCAGTCGGCACAGAGATCCATTTTGATAGCAAGCACAATCATGCAGACTTGGCAAGAGTGTGCTGCAGCATGTGTTGATGAACAAGACCCTTGTGATGGCTTACATATGCTCAATGGAACCTTCAACTACTCCCAGACAAGCCTTGACCAAGCTCATGAAGCAATGGAGACATATGAATCAATACATACCTTGAAAAATCAACAATGGAAGGCAGCTTTCAATTCATAGGAACCCTTGACCTTTTGTCTTCAAGTCTTCTTCCAAAATGCTATCCACCACAGAGCCCATTCATGGCTCTGGTACCATGTTGAGAGAGACAAAGAGAAGGAACATTGAAGATAGTTTGTGGATGGTTGTAGATTGATCATGAGCCTGAAGTGTGCAAAATGTAAGAGAGTGAAATCTGAGAGCATCCAAGGAAATCATTCCAAATATGCATTTTCCAAGCAAGGCAATGATTGGCTACACCACAAAGACCTCACAAATCTCACATATCATTGTGCATGACCATTTTGTTTACTATGTTTAAAGTGGGGCCTTCCACCATGAAAAGCAGTAAAACACTTGGAGCCAAAAGTAACGATGTTGTTTTTGCAAGAGATACCTTCTCCATCTTAAGATGAATAAAGTATTCATCCTATCATACCAATCTTAGCCTTGAAACTTACTATTCACACTTCATGATGCTTAAAAAGTATACCCCACAAATGGATGGTTCACAATTGGTAGCATACTTCTATCAAGGGTTGAATCCATTGTTGGACATCTAATTGAAGGTGTGAGACTAAGTGACCTTCATGATGCTCTTATTAGGGCTAAACCCCTATCTCAAGGCAATCAACAAAGGAATACCAATGGCCACTAATAGAGATGAATTGACCAACAAAATGGACCTAAATTTTTGTTCAAAAGAGAGTTGTCCAATCAATAAATAGAGCTAAGGAAGAAGGATAAAGCCAACTTTGCCAATACTTCTAGTCAAAACAATGAAGTCAATTGATGCTTCAATTGAAACAAGCCTTATCTACTTAAATGAAAACAACCAAAGCTAAATGGGATTGGGAAGCCAAGGCATTTTTAATAACTCAAAATCAAACAAGATTGCCTTAAGAGTAAGAAGGGTAGGAGTTGTAGCTATCCAGCCCCTTGAAGAGGAGGAGGAGGAGGAGGAGGAGGAGGAGGAGGAGGAGGAGGAGGAGGAGGAGGAGGAGGAGGAGGAGGAGGAGGAGGAGGAGGAGGAGGAGGAGGAGGAGGAGGAGGAGGAGGAGGAGGAGGAGGAGGAGGAGGAGGAGGAAGAAGCAGAAGAAGGAGAAGAAGAAGGAGAAGAAGGAGAAGAAGGAGGAGAAGAAGAAGGAGAAGGAGAAGGAGAAGAAGAAGAAGAAGGAGAAGAAGAAGAAGAAGAAGAAGAAGAAGGAGAAGGAGAAGGAGAAGGAGAAGGAGAAGAAGAAGAAGAAGAAGAAGAAGAAGAAGAAGAAGAGGAAGAGGAAGAAGAGGAAGAAGAGGAAGAAGAGGAAGAAGAAGGAGAAGGAGAAGGAGAAGGAGAAGCAGAAGGAGAAGGAGAAGGAGAAGGAGAAGGAGAAGGAGAAGAGAAGGAGAAGGAGAAGGAGAAGGAGAAGAAGAAGAAGAAGAAGAAGAAGAAGAAGAAGAAGAAGAAGAAGAAGAAGAAGAAGAAGAAGAAGAAGAAGAAGAAGAAGAAGAAGAAGAAGAAGAAGAAGAAGAAGAAGAAGAAGAAGAAGAAGAAGAAGAAGAAACCACATTCTATGGAAGATGAGATTGAGAAAGGAATAGTAGACAAAAGGATCCAATCAACAAATTTTCATAATTCAAGCTCCTACCAACTACTAAGGCGACTCTTTAAATTTCTTATTGATTATGGAATCACACACTCATTCATCTCACCCACATGTGCTAGGAAATTTAGATAATGAGTTAACCAGCACAATATTATGATATGTGAACTTGGGAATCCACGAGTACTTGTGCTGGAAATTGATTGGCTTATTTCCATGGATGCTCACATTCATTGTAGTAAGGAACAAGTGTCATTCCAAAAATTTGAGGGCAACCTTGCAACAATACAAGGGGAAGCATGCAAGCCAAAGATTCAACTTGCGAAGGCTTCTCAAATCACTTAAGGGGTAAGTAAAAGGTTGTTGATCTATGTTGTCAAACTCAACAAGCTAAATAAAGCTCAAAACAAAGGGGAAGAGACACGATGGATTAAGGAGTATGCATACATATTAAAGTTGATTGAGCTTCGACCAAAAAGGGTAGTAGACTATGAATTAATGCTTATGGAAAGTGTTGACCCAATCCTTCAAAATGTCTATTTTCGAGGTAGTGAGCTAAGGAGAAAATCAAGCAACTACTTGATCAGGGGTATATACACCCAACTCTTTCTCTATAGGTGCTCTAGTCTTGTTTCAAAGGAACGAGGATAGAACTCTCCAACTGTGCATAGACTATAGGGGCTTGAATCAAGTCACAATCAGAAACAAATATCCAATCCCCAAGATTGATGAGCTCCTAGGTTGTAGGTTGTGAAATTTGTTTCAAAGGTTAATCTAAGATCAATGTGTTATCAAAATCACATTAAAGAGGAAGGAAAATAGCCTTTAAAAAAAGGTACGTGCATGATGAGTTGATTGTCATATGTCTTTCAGACTCATTAATGCTCTAGCTACCTTCAATCAATTAATGCAAAAGACATATTCCACCCCTACTTAGATGAAAATTTTATAGTCTATTTTGATGATATCCTTGTCTATTTTAGATGGATCACTTATGGATCTCTTAAAAACCCTAAGGGCCAATGAACTTTACGCTAAAAAAAGCAAGTATATGTTCTTTAAAAAATAGATAGAAAACCTTGGACTCCATAGTTTTCAAAGAACGGATTGCAGTTGACCCAGCAAAGGTCAAAGATGGCAAGTTGGCACCACATATTTATTAAGAATTGTGCCTCAATAGAACCTACGTTTTTTGGATTCCTATTGAGCAAAATAGCTTTAGTAGACTCAAAGAATGTCTCACTATTGTCCCTATTCTAAGATTGCCAAATCTTAGTAAAGAATTTGAGGTAATAACTAATGCTAGCTCTCTAGCATTGGGATTCAACTTGGCCCCAACATGAGGCAATAGAGATGGGTCAAAGTCATTCAAGAATTTGGCTTCAAGATCAAATGTACACTAGGTAAAGAAAACATTATAGCCTAATACATTAAGCCCAAAATATTTCCTCAACATCACCATTTCAGAAGAGCCATCAAGAAGGGAGACACTAGGATCCATGCCTTGCATCTTCCACTCACTCTCACACTTACCATTCATGCTCACGCTCACTACTCACACTCTCCACTTGCACACGCACACTTCCTACTCCCACACATACTTAGCCTATTCCCACACTCTCCCTATCATGCTCCCACACCCACATGCTCTCTACCATACTATATTACCACCCCCACATGCTCCCTACACCCCACTCCCACACCCTCTAACATTCCCCACTTCCATACTCTCTACTTCCACAATATGCAACCACTTCCAAAACACCCCAATTTTTACACCTACACCCATTTCTACACTCATCTGCTTGTCACACCATTCATACACATAGTTACACTCCCATACACACACTTAGCACCCCCACTTCCACTAGTTCATTTGTACTTACACATCATTACATTCCCATATACACACTTAGCACCCCCACTTGTACTAGTTCCTTCACATTAGTTTATTTGCATTAGTTCATTCACACTAGTTCATTGCACCCACTTTACTCTCCCTCATGCACATAACCTCATATGCACTTCACTCCCACATGCATGCTTATTCCCACAAGATTACCACTCAATGGTGCTTGAGGTACTTTGTCAATTTGCTTTCACACATGCACCTTGATTTTGGAAAGGAAGGAAGCCTAAATTTGCACATAGCACTCTTGCATATTGTGGATTCAAAGTGTTGGAAGAAACATTGAGGTGATTTGAGAACCCAACAAGTAGATTGAAAAATACCAAGATCATAGAAACTCAAAAACATTCTGTCACATGAACTGTGCCTTAGTATGGTCTTTGCAACAAAGAAATTCAAACACTATATATTGTATGAAAAGGTAGTATTTTATACAAAGTCAGAGGGGCTGAGGCTGTTATTGAATAAGTTGTAGTTGCTTGATTACCTAGCGAAGTGGCTAATCACTTTGCAGGAGTTTGATTATGAAATCAAGAGTAAGCCATTGAAGCTACAAGGCATCACTGAATGTCTTGTGGATTTTAGATAGCCGAAGGAAGTCTTGACTGAAGGTAGTGATCTCAAGGGTCTACTCAAAATCGATACATCCTCCATTCCATCTTGGTATGCTGCTATAAATCTATCGTCTTGGCCTCCATTACATGCTTTTCAAGTTTTGGATCCAGTAGCTACTTCATAAGACCAAACCTTTCAGCCATTAAAATGGGGGTTCAAACGGACTCTGATTAATGAATGAACACTTGTGTTCGATTTTGAGCATCAAAATGCATCTAGAAAAACTCCAACTCCTTACCCAAACCTATTTCATTTTGCATTAAAAATGCCTCTTTTACGCCTCTCAAGGTCCTTTTGCACTTAAATCCTAGCTTTAAATATGCTCTCACATGCCCTCCTACTATGCAAGGGTGATTGTTCAACTTCATGAGATGATACATTTATTAATAAATTTATCTACTTTGCAACAACTAATGTGGTGTTCATGTCCAAGTGCCCTCATTTTTTTCCACTACCATTTTGTTTCCCTTTGGCTTCCATGAAAAAACCTCCCAAGTCTACAAGGGCTCCTACTTCACTTGTGTCGTGCCCATCCCATGGCTTGCCCATCAAACTGGTTTTGATATTGGTAGTGTTGATGTTATTTCATTGACTCAAAAACCTAAATGAGGCATTCCATGAGTTTGAGAGGTCCATGTTCAATTTTCCTATGTCTGTGCCCTCTTTAGCTCCACAAACACCTTCCTCTCCCACCATACAAGCCTCACCGTTCTAGCCTGTTGTGACCCCATAGTGACTACCCACAACATCTTGAGGAAGTGTTTTTGAGTGTGTCTCTCCTAGTCCTCCTTTTATTAGGTCCTTCCACCCTCTATTCTTCTAGCCTTCACCTCTTTCATTCCCTTCTACAAATTTCCAAGATCCTGAGCAAATTGGGTCAACGAGTCAATGTACCTCTTGCTTCCTATCCACCCTCTATAGTTTCACCATCCAGCATAGTCCAAGCCATCTCTATATCTTTTGGTGATATGAAAAATGTATCCAAAACTTCTACACCACCCGCAGAACCACTTGTTCCTTCTCCCATTTCATCACAAAACTCTAAAACTTGAAATTCTATTGTATGCTCAAACGAGGGGAAGAGGAGATGCAAAGGTAGCAACAATGGAGGTGCCCCTATTGACACAAAAAACAATGAGAATCTTGGTCAATCCTAGAATACTCTAAGGTTTGTTCGGGATTTTCACTCCATATGTTGTTTACTGCAAGCTAAAACATCCACATAATGATGCAGGCAATCAAGGGGGGTTGCACTTGAAAGTCAAGACTTGATAAGATCAATGGAAGGACATGGCTTGCAAATGTGAGCAGATGGAACTTATGGTTGCTTGAGAGCAATTATGGTTGAAGTGGAGTAGATTATGGCCTACCTACCAACAAATTTCTAATTGGGACCGTCACATACCTACTGGGAAGGATAGCTATTAGATGATGTCATATGATGACAAGAAGAAGGAGAAATTCAGATATTTAAACTTCAATCATCACTTGTATGATAACATGGAGTGCATCTTTGGATGCAAGCATGTTGTGGACACTACTATAGATGTTATAGATTCATGCGATCCACTAGGTTTTTAAATTCTAACTTATTTTTGGTTGTTCTCATGGATATGCACATCTCCACAAAAGTTGCTAGTACCTAACAAAATTTTTGCTCAACAAATGAAGCACCTTCTACACAAACCCTCTACAAGATATAGATCCAAATACCAATGGAGAAAATCTCAAGACATTGGCTGTAGATTTTCCCAAGTGCATAAGGAAATGGGTACATAAGGTAGATGTTGGCCTAAAAGGTGCAACCTTAGATGTTCTATAGTAGAGAATGGAGCTATCGGATGAAGGGTGCACAAAACATCATGAGAAGGGATTGAAGGCAGTTAGAGATACTTCTTTGAAGACTACAAATGCCATTGTTGGTTCTATTGTTGAGGTCACCAGATCTATTGATAGGTTGGCAGATAGATTCTAGGATTTGGCATTTTGTCATTTGGTCTTACATATGCTACATCATTGGAAATTTTATTTGGGCTTTCTTTCATTGCAATTTATACACATTGTCTCATTTGATGTTCAACACATTGTATTGTCAATGTCCATTTTTTGGCAAATGAATGAAATAATTTTTGGCTCTTATGTTACTTCATTCTAGTGGAATGGGATATACATTGGTTTTATCCACAACACAATGTACATGGGACCCTTGATAGAAAAGTAGACATGGTTTGAGAGCCTTGCTTCATTGTTTGGTGGAATCTTGCTGGTCTTTACCTACCACGATCACAAAGATATTCTTGAAGCACCCTATAGTTTGCCGCTATATATATTTGTTTGGATGAAGCCATTTATTTTAAATAAAATGTAATGCACTTGACCATGCCATTTTCACACTATTTGTATTTGTGAAACCAAGTGGATTTCATTCACAAAAGATTCACCATTTTTTGGAGGTGCATGTATGTAGTTTGAAGGATGAAATGAAAAAATTGTGAATCCACTTGTGCAATCATAGTAATTCAATTTTGAAAGAACTAAGATCCCCATTACATCATACCACTTACAGTGTGAGGATCCCTCATGCAACAAAACCAATATAAATTCTACACATTAGATAGAATTCTTGTGGTATGTTATTAGATGGTGTTGTCATACACATAGTCAAAATATATTGGGGCATTTTCGCCCATTGGATAACTTTACAATTGTGTGTGTATGAAACACACACTAGTACCATTTGAACTGGTATATGTTTGCATGTGTGTACACACATGCACGCATGCATGCACGCGTGAATATGCATGCACACACACACACACACACACACACACACACACACACACACACACACACACACACACACACACACACACACACACACACACACACACACACACACACACACACACACACACACACACACACACACACACACACACACACACACACACACACACACACACACACACACACACACACACACACACATGCACACACACATGCACACGCACACGCACATGCACATGCACACGTACACGCACACGTACACGCACACGCACACACGCACGCCCGTGCATGCGTGCGCGTGCGCGCGTGCACACACACACACACACACACACACACACACACACACACACACACACACACACACACACACACACACACACACACACACACACACACACACACACACACACACACACACACACACACACACACACACACACACACACACACACACACACACACACACACACACACACACACACACACACACACACACACACACACACACACACACACACACACACACACACACACACACACATCTTTCTTATGCAAGCTCAATGTGCATGGAAATCATGACAAGTTAGAGAATCAACAATGAACATGCTTTTATATATAATGACATGGATACAAAGTACATCAAGTGTGACTTGATTTTCAAATATAGTGATTGCCTAAAGAAAATGCATGCAATCCATGACGAGTATAGCATGTGCACTGATGGAGTTCTAGCTAGCTGAGCAAGAATTATCATACTGCAAAAGGTGCATCATGTAGTGTGACCTTGATGTATTGCCAACTTTATTGATCATAATAAGAGATACAAAGTCCATCAAAGAAAGGTGCACACATGCAAATAAAAAGAAAACGATGGAAGCAATAATATACAAGAAATAAAACAACTTACATTCCAAATGGGTCCTATAATGGTAAACAAATTGCATTGAATGAGAGATGATGAAATTTTAAGATATCCTAAATATCATTGCCCTCTCTCACAAGGTTTTCATACTCCATGAGATCATTCCTTACAAGCTCTCCCTCCCTGTGCTAGGAAGCCACGAAGACATTATCCCAATCAATGTAGTAAAGATGATGCGTGTTGACCAATGCATCATTTAAACCTAAGTGTTCCACAACCTCTACTTCCTCCTCCTCACATTCTCATGGTCAATGAGAATGTTGTGTAGAATATAACGTGCATTTGCAAGTTTGGGGAAAAGAATGAAGATCAGGATTCTAGATGATTTTACCTAAATAAAGCCAAGAATGTTTGAGCCTTCCAAAAGCACACTCAACCATAATCCTACTGGAAGATTGCATATAGTAAAAATTTCATTGGTCTTTGGTGGTCAGCTCATCCCTTTGAAAAGGTGTGATCATCCATGGTAGAAGGGGGTATCCACCATCATCAAAAATAAAATCTCTAATTCATAGTTCAAAAAACTTGAATCGAGCGCCTATTAATCTTCTTTGCCCATGACAAAGCTTGAAGAGGTGGAGTTACGCAACACTCTGTAGATCCAAGCCACCTAACATCATTGACATGGAGGAAATGCATGCTTTTTTCCACAATACCTTGCATTACCATCCTATAGTATCCATAGCAATTGAGCCAATGTGATCGAGTTTCTAGTGGAGGCAAATTAAGCTTCAAGTGCATGGCATTGATCTCATCACAACAATTAGGAAACCCATGAAGTGCTTCGAATTCATCCTTGAATTTGCCCAACTTGGACTTAGTTTAAGACCATTGCAATAAGTATTGTCCATTTCTACCCAAGGATAAAATCCCATATGATTTTGGAGACTGTCAAGCATCCACATCCAAAATTCTCAAAGGCATCTATGCATCTCATGCCAAATGCAAGGTGAAGAATAGTGATTGCTACTTTCCTCTCCCTAGAGAATATCATGTCAAGAACCTTGTGAAGGGCAAGGGGAATACGACCTTGTTGCAAGTCATCCAAACCAAAGAGCAAATAACCTCAAACAAGCAAATGAGAAAGTGGAAAACCTCACCAAATCTTGCATCATCCGTTTGCACATAGGAGACATAGTGGTTCCACCAATTGATCCAATGATCTTGGTTTGAAATACCAAGACACAAGAGTTTGCTAGAAATGATGTCTCTTTGTGGCCCCTACAACACACCGCATCATTGTCATGTGTTGTAGAATGGAAGCTTCACCATCATCATTGTCTTCATCTTCCAGTGAGCTACATTCAGAAGACAAATATCAAGGGCCCTCCTAAGAATGATTAACAAAGAGAGTAGTGGTTGGAGCAAGCTTATCAATAGAAAACTTATGTTGCATGCCCTGGATTATAGAAACATGTCAATAGCCACAAACTCAAGGTTATATTTGAGATAATAGTTGACAGACTACAAGTTTTCCTCACCAAAACATTTGCTAGACATAGAAGAGAAGGTTTTGTTGTCTTCTATCAGATGAGGTTTCCAAACTAGGATGTGACTGAAATTTTCAAAGATCTGCAAACAAGTTTCCTTTGGAAGGTTTGCTTCTAATTTGCTAAAATGAGTAGCCATGAACAAGATAGATAGGGTAATTTTAGAGAGATATTGATGCTGAAAGGTGGCCTCCAATCTCTGGTGATAGTGACCATGGATAGGTAGAGAGAGACAAAGAGGGAGGGAGGGAGGGAGAGATAAACAGAAAGCGGGGGACTGAATTTTTCAAGCGATCTTTGCCCTCACATTTCCAGCATAGCCTTTGTGTGAAAATTCAAGATGGACCAAAGGGAAACACCTGTGATGTAGGAAGAGGTGAAAGAAAGCATGCTAAAAGTGATGGTGACCTCGGCTAGAAACATGTTACCCAAACATGATTGACTTATGCATGGTAGTGGATTTGGGGAAGTTGAAACGTCCACAATTAAGTTATCTGCTTATGTGTGATGTGGCTCAAAACCCTTATGGTTGCCCCTATTTCTCTATTTCTTTACTATGCAACCCCCTTCTTGCCATTGTCCATGTGGAACTACTTGCTCCTCCTAGCCACCATGACAACACTAGGAGCACACATGACCCCCCACATAGATTTGCTTGTCTCTAATAGATTTTCGCTAGCTATATTGGTGGGTCAAGTGATGTTTCCCATCATGATATGATAATTGTTGTACCAACTAATCTATCATTCCTTGCATGATGAGGCAAAGTTCCTGACAAATTCGTCATTTGGGAAACTAAGAGGGAAATGTTGATGGTCATTAGAGACATGGGTTGATGGAGCATAATTTTAAAAGGATTCTATTATGATGAAGGAATGAAGAAAACTGAGTTGAAAGATAGCACAATGTAGGCATAGATGTTGATAAACACGGACCTAGAACTAGATCGGCTATGGTGGACGCAAGTTAGACACACGATACATTGTCAGATAAATTGATAGTGCCAATATATTAAAATGAGTATCATGTACATGCCTTTCTACCTTTTTGGATAGTACCAATTTTCCTCTCTGTGCTTATGGGATTCAGGACATCTCTTCCTAGAGCATACATCATTGTCTCTCTCTCATACATAGCTACTTATGGGCAACCTCTTTTGGGCACACATCCAGCCTCTTTGGGAATTAATGTTAAGCATCATTTGCTATTCTCAATGCAATGATGAGTCTCTCCCCTTGCTGGCTTTTGCCCCCCCTGCATGTAAACATGGACCAAGAGACTAGCTCTTTGGCAACCTAGTCAAGTTAAGGCTTGAAACTTTACATTTTGGTAGGTTTTTTACATCCACTATGGGAAACATAATCCACTAAGGGAAATCCACTATGGGAAATTCTTTGTTGTCAGCAACAGAAAGTTCTTTATCTTCTTTATGCTTCTTTGGCATTCTTTAATTTTCTCGATTTTCTGGGTCTTCTTGGTTGTCTTTGTCTTCATGCTCTTTTCCTTTGTTGTGTTCTTTATCCCCTTTGTTGATGTGTGGTATTTCTCTTTTTGCTTTAGTCTTTTACAAACGAACACACTGATGGGTACATGGGCTTGGTGTGAATGGCCTTTAAGGGCTAGGGCTTTAACTTTAGCCTTACAAACGAATTGAAAATAACATCGGTTTGCAAGTGGCACTATTTTTCTTGCCTCACAGGAGGTTGTGAAGGCTGAACGGGAGTAGCAGACGGATAGCTTTGAAATTGGTGATGCAAGTCTTATGTTGCTTGCTCTCAAAGGCTTTCTTTCTTCGAAACCTCGAGACTCATGCACTCGTTTTCTTTTCCTTAGGTCTGGGGGAGTTGTGGATCCATAGGAGGGAATATACGGATCACATTTTTGAATATATTAAACACACTATTTTTTTTGGTAAATCTCCTCATCATTTTCATTTGCGTTCTCATCCTTGTCAAATCGATAGAGCTTTACTTTCAGGTCGATCAAGGCATCTTCATTCTCCTCCCTAGTGCTTACAGCGACGGCATCAAGCTTGACGATGGGAGAAACCTCAACACTTGTGTCTTCTTCCTCGCCAGAAATAGGTACAACATGGCTAAAGAAGGACTCTACTAAAATCAAAATAGAAAGGATTTAAAATGTGCAGGGAAGAAGTAAGATGCATCCACTAGCTATCTAGCTCAGCCATGGCTCTGATACCATGTTGATAAACATGGACCTAGAACTAGATCGGCTATGGTGGACGTAAGTCAGACACACAATACATTGTCAGAATGAGGAATTGTAACTCAAGTGAATTAGGTTCCAAGATAGATTAGCTTGGACTTATAAACACAATCTTGAGTGACTCAAATTGATAGTGCCATTATATTGAAATGAGTGTCAAGTGCATGCCTTTATACCTTTTTGGATAGTACCACTTTTCCTCTATGTGCTTATGGGATTTAGGACATCTCTTCCTAAAGCATACATCATTGTCTCTCTCTCATACACAACCACTTATGGGAAGCTTCTTTTGGGCACACGTCCAGCCTCTATGGGCATTAATGTTAAGCATCATTTGCTATTCTCAACAATAGAAGGCTAAAGGGTCTATTGGCGACCATTTAGTACCTATCAAAGATGCTAATCCTCAAGGTGCTTCCAATTTTGGGTTGCCAAATGGATTGTACCAACCATGTATCCCAAAGAAATAGAAAGAGTGGCCCATGAATGCACCTTCATGGGGGAGGAGCCATGAGATGATTCTTAATACCTTGTTTTAGGGTACTATCTTTCCCCTTCTATGATAGAGCTAACAACTTATCATTGTTGTGCAATACTCTAGTATACCCAGGTACATAGCCCCATGGCATGGTGTATCAATCCACATGACATAGTGCAGTAGCACAATCTACTTATCATTGTGCACTTGCACAAAAGTAGCCCACTTAGGCCAGTTACATGGCAAGCTTGCCCGAATAATTCAATGTGCAAAAAGAAGGGATATTGGTGTCCATATGGATTGATCCCATAATATTTGCATGACGTATAGTTTGGATAGGGGATATCCCATGCCTAAGGGTGAAGCGTGCGCCCAAGGAAAAAGGAGACAATCACCTTTATTAAAAAGGGAGCACAACAGCTAAGAGGAGGTTTTAAACCTTCAACTAATGGTGGCTACCAAGCTTGGGTCCCTAAGTAGTGGGCCAATCACATTTTATCGTTGCTTTTGGTTGTGCCCAATGTAAAACCAAAACCATGGACTATTTTGAGGGTGGGCAAAGCTTTTCACCCATTGTGTAATGGGCCTTACTGTACTTATGTGCATTGGCATTGTGCACTAGTGTGCCACTCAATATGCACTTGTGCACTAGACCTTGATACTTGAACTTAGAGCTTAGATGTGCACCCTTGAACTTGACCCTTGCATATATATCATTGCAATTCTACTTCCTTGCACTTGTACCCTTGTGCACTTGTGTGTGCTCATGTGCACTTGTACCTACATTTGCATTAACACATGCACCATATGAACTTGTGTACATGTAGTGCACTCGCAGTGTACTTGTGTACTTTTAAACCTTGCACATACCCATCACACATACTATGCACTATTATGATTATGAATACTTAGAATGTACTTAGACTCTCATTGCATTAGGGGAGATTTGAGGTCTCGAAAATGCCCTGTAAGAGATCCTAGAGAGAGAAAACAATTTAAGAAATAAAATCATTTTATAAAATTTTTAAAAGGTTTATATTTTAGTAAGTTAAAATATCAAAATTCGTTAATAAGTCATTGTTGTGATATTCTCGTGGTCACATCAAACCTAGAAATCTAGGTCACCATAAAGTTGGCAAGGTTGTCATAATGAAGATCTTACCTCTCCCCATTAAAGTGAAAAGTAATATTCAATTTGAATTTTGGTGGATACTCGATTGCCTCCCTCCATCGTTTCTCTCTTTTTTTTTTCTCCTCCTTAATAGTCTATTCTTTGTTTTCGTTTTTGCTTCTAATCATATCCTTAGCTATGGATCAATCACCCACTGATCTCTGTAACTCAGCTACAGATCAATCATCCAATGATCTCTGTAGCTCTCATAAAGGACCTCTCTATCATCTTCATATTGAGTTGGATAGTGAGTATGAACCAATAAGAAAGAGAACAAAATCTATCACGGTTACAGAGTCTATGAAACATATACTGAGGTTTGAAGGAAAGAAGAATATTGATCTTTGGTTAGATGGAAAGCTATATTCCAAAGATCCTAGCAGAAATAGCACTCCTCCTTTCTATAATAGCTCATCATTAATGAGGTTTATTGGTGATGGCTACAATGGATTTTTAGGTTATACACTTAACCTTGTTGCAGAAAAGAGTATCCTTGGAGTAGAGAATCATCTTTTGATGAAACACAATATAGAGTTGTTGTAGAAGCTAGAGGATTGTTAACAAAAAATTCATTCATTGGAAAAGCGTATCAAAGCTTATCAATGAAAGCAAACTTTATTAGGCCTTCGAAATCGACAAAGAACTCTTAAAATATTGAGAATCTCAAACAAGGAGGAGGAGGCTGTGGTAAAAGAATCCAAGCAGCAAGGTATATTTTTTTTCACTTGAAAAATCTTAAATATGGCTTTATTTAAATTACTTGCATTGATTTGTGATGTTAATTTTGCTTAGATCTCTTCTACAACCAAATGCAAGTGAAAGAGATTCTTTAAAAGCAGCTCAGTTTTATTATCATCTTCTTCCTTAGTAGTTTCAAAGGATATTTTGGAGAAGAAGAAATTTAAAAAGGCAAAGAAACAATGCTTGGAGTCATTTGTAAAGGATCATTCTTTGGATTCTGAGTTAGTACAGAAGACACTGGATAGTATTGGTATCAGTCGAGATGCTTATATGCAACTTTTCCAGCTTTTACAATCAAATATGAAGCAAGGACAGGTACGCAATTGCATACTTCCGAAGCCATTTGTGGTTTGGACTATCAGACAGAGAGTTAATAACAAAGTGATGGGGATTCTAGGCGAGCCTTTTCATATCAAGGCTAGCTTCAAGGGCAAGAAAAAGGAGGTTACATTCAATGAATTTAACAATATTTTCCTTGACTTGCCCACCCTACAATGCTTAATGATCAAATTTTATGACTTGTCAGTAGCAGAGGCACAGGGAGTGGCTAGATTTGTGATTAAACTTGATGAAAGTGAGATTCTGAAATGTAAAAAATTGGAGAGAATCTCTATCACCTTGATGAATAGAGCACTTTTGTTAGGTCATTGCAATCACTCAACATCATTTAGTGTTCAATCTGAATATAACATCTGGTGGCTAGGAGAATTTGAGGTAGATAATGAGAATTTTGATACACTATATTGGGTTTTTCATCAAACATCAATACTTAATGTTATTCAAAGGCAACAAGCAGGAGAAGAGCTATTTGTTGAAGGATTTGGGAACTACAGGATTGAGTGGCACATAGTTGGTGACCTAAAGACACTCAAATGTATGTATAATGTATCAAAGGGAGCCAACTCGAGATCTCCTTGCTTATACTGCATGTCACCAACTGCAGAGTTAAACTCAAGCAATTGGAATAGAGCTCCCTCTGGGCACAATAAGGATCCACAGTTTAAACTAGTCTTGGACATTCCTTTAGCGAATGCCCATATTTGTACACTTCATGCACTTTGCAGGATAATTGAAAAGCTTGTTCATCTCTATATAGGATTTGCATGGAAGCTGAAGCCATTATCAACTAGAACAGATGCTATAACAAAGGTTGAAAAAGTTCTCTCTGCAATTGGTTTGCATGGTGGTAATGTTGTTATTGAACCAGATCTTCAGAAGTCTAAGGATGGTAATTGTGTCCCAAAAAAACCATCTATTGGTGGAGTGAAGGCTAGAAGGTTTCTAGGCTTTCATGGGAGACTTGGCAAGATAAACTCGAGAAATGGTGGCTCAACTATTAAATTTAATAAGTGGAAATCCCTACATAATGCAGTTAAGGATCACACTGATAATGGACAAGCTCGGAATAGAAAAGCTAAAGTTTGGGAAATACTAGACAAAGTGTTTTTTTATTGTGATAAGATTGAATGGAATGATGATGATCTCAAAGACTTTAAAAACCAATTGAACCTTTTCAAAAAGGCGATGACAGAAGCTTGGGTGATTAATACTTTACTCACTATATGGTAAGAAGTTTGTATATGTTTGTTTCTTCATTGTCGAACTCATATAATGTTTTTTAATAACTTTCTTTATTTGTTGACTATGCAACATATTCTATACAACCATGCTCCATACTTAATTAAACAATATGGATCTCTATCTATCTGGTCAACCCAAGGTATGGAAAAATCACATTATCAAGCAAGAACAAAATATTTCAGACACATAAGACATGGAGGTGGAAGACACAAAGCCAACAATTTATTAGAGGTCTTTCAATGGTTCTATCAACAAATTTGGCATAAATTCAAGCTTAAAGATACAACCACATCAAGCAATACATCATCTTTAGCAAGGACTATACAAATTGTTACCCAAAGAAGAAAAGATAGATATTTAAATTCTTGCACAAAGCAAAGATTTACAGAATGGTTACAAACCAAACAAAGAGTTGGGAAAAGATGGGTTTCAAGAAACCCTTAATCTTTGGCATCTTCTAGTTTGATTGCGTTGCAGAAGAGTCCTTAGTTTCAGGCACCTCACAGGGCCTTCAGAGGAGTCCTTGGTTTTAGGTAGCTCGACAGGGCCTCTAGAGGAATCTTTCGTTTCATCCCACTCAATAAGACCTCTGTATTTCAAAAACTCTTGTTTCCGATAGCCTAGAAGAAGCTTCAAATTCTTACTATCTCCTACATAAGAGAGCAAATAGGAGCCAAGAACTCCAAAATATCCAGCTCTAGATCCACTGTATCTAGGCATGAAGCCAAAAACTCTTATGGCTTCTTCCTTCTCCACTAAAATGATATTGTCCAAACCTCTGCTGAAAACTTGAGATCCAATTACCTTTGAGATAGCTCTCAAAGCCATCATTGGTAGACTTGGAGAGCTTGACAATCTACTATGATATATTACAATTGTTTGATTGTTTAAGTTTCCAATATAATGGCCAAGGCTTTGATTTTTTCCAAGCTTCATTGGCCTAGAGCCCTTGGCCCTTCCAAGAAAGTTGTCCATATCTTCAATCTCAATCTATAGAACAAACCACAATAGTACAAGATATAAGATATTTATCTATAATGCATAATAAAGTCTAACATAAACTCAATGGGTAACTTCGAATTATATTTCATACCTTAGGGTGTTCGTCTTCTTCAAGAAGACTATCATCATAAAGATTTATTGAACTCTTGGGCTTCTTATCTGATGGAGACTTCAATCTCTCTTCATACCCTACATCATCAATATGAAGTTTCTTCTAGACCTGCAAGAACTCTTCTTCTGTAGATAGCCCCCCCTTTTCGTATTCTATGATCTGATTAATACATGTATGTAAGGCTATAGAGCTGTCTTGGAAATTCTCTCCCTCAACATCAAGACTTGCTAGTGGTTCTTGTTCATAACCTATAAAATTCATGTCATTTTTGCCCCAACCTGCAAGGATTGCTAAGCAATAATCTTCTCTAAGTTCAAAAAGATGTTGAATATCATTTAGCAACACATATCTATTCTTATTGATAAGATAAGTGGGAAATGTTGGAACACATGCAAGAGGACCTTCTTCATCAACTTGTGCACTTGGCTCGATCTCCTTTTCTTCCACCATTGTGATATTGCCACTCTTGAACAAACCTACATCAAAACCTTGGATAAGTTGATTCTCAACATCTTCTTGCAACATCTCCTCCTTCTCTTCAACCTCCTTATCCATACTTGCAATATCCTCTAGCTTTCCCTGTTGGTCTATATCTGGAGAAGAATTTTCCATGTACTGTAGATACACAATAAATCCAACGTCCTTGTGGATCAGAAGGCATTGGTGTTGATACCTGTGGAAAGGGCAACATGTTTCTCTCTTTCTGAATTTCTCATCAATGAGGTTGAACCTGCCTAGAAAAGTTGACCTGGATGTACTGGTGGCTCCTATGACATCACTATAATGAACAAATCCATTGACTTCCAAACCTTGCACATGTCTATCATAAAAACATATATACTCCTTAAGTTTATCTTCAAGATCCTCCAATAACTCCTTCAAATCAAAAGGAACATTGAAAATTTCCCTGATATAGCTAAACTTGGAAGAATTTCCAGTGGTGTGTAAGAAATCAAAGAGCCTATCAATCAGAAGTCTCCATTAGCTCCTCCTCATCCATTCCTTCCAGAGATAGCTTCCTCTTTGTCATCTTGACCAGCAAAAGATTTATCCCAGAAAACAAAGAAGAATGGCAACAATATCTAATAAAACAAGATGGAACCATGGAAAGAGGCCCCAAATTTGCATTTTTCAAGACAAAAAATAAAAAAATGAGAAATTTTTTTAGTTGACTGGTGAAACGCGAAAAAAAGGTGTTCAAGGCAAATGCCGGTGAAGAAATCGCGTTTCACCGGACACTACTTGAAGAGGAAAGTTATTTCAATATCTCACCGGTGAAACACGATACTTAGCAAAATACCACTAACAGAGACATTATTTCGCGTTTCACCGGTCAAAAGATGCAAAACAAGAAGAGAAACATGAACTATGAATTAATTCTATTGAAACATAGAAATTTATGATAAAATCCTTTCTGGAAAAGCTATGCTCCTTTCAAAAAATACAAAGCACATAACATCTGTAATTTTTTAAGTGTTATTAAAAATTCTTTCTATATTAATCAAATTGATTTTGTTAAAATACTTGTAATAAAAAAAATTTGTTACCTATCAAAGATTTTTGAATTGCTCTTCACACAAGAAGCAAGGACCTTGAAGGAAAGTTGAGACGAAATTTCGGGAGAAAGGAAGACAATATCGGAGAAATGGATTCGAAAAGCTTTTATATTGACTGTTAAGCATGTGGTGATAATTCCAACGAAAAAGTTTGTGTAATGATGGAAAAATAAACGTGATCGCAAATTTGGACGAAATTTCCAATATTTTTGCATGCACGAAATACCTCAGAATACGTGCACACGTGTCTCACTTAATACATTGTATCAAATTTCTCAGAAGATGTGCGTACTCCCTTTTTTCGAGAATACATCACACGTGTGTTACTTAACACTTCGCCAAGTAATGCTTGTACCATTGATGAAAAAATTACTCGTTTAGTTGAATATGCTACGAATAGATCCCTACCCCTCGTGGTTGTCTATGCCTCTGGAGGGCACGCATGCAAGAAGGAACATTGAGTCCAGTGCAAATTCACCACCTTTGCCTTTCACTGCATTTCCAGCAAGCAAAAAACATTTCCTACTTTGCCTTCGCCTTTGGTGTTCCTTCCAATCTCTACGCATTTCACCACTTCCCCAATAAAGGAAACCTTCGAGCACATTCTCGTGATCAGGCTGTGGTTGTGAAGAACATATTCGCGTTTCACCAGACCTATTGACAAATTTGGTTCTAAAGGGATTTTTCCCAGCAAAGCTCCAAAGAAGGTATGGTTTTTTGCATCCCCCTTTTCAATAACAGGCTCCATTTAATGCATTTTTTTGATATTTTTCCTTACTCTTTTATATTATTATGAGCTTATCAGCACTACAAAAGAATTTTTTCCATAGTGTGAGCATTCCTTAATGTTGTGGAGATTTAAGGCAATCCTTCAAATTAGATCAAAGCTTTTTTTTCTTCGTTTTGTTGATTACTTTGCTATTTATGAGTTGTCCGGTGAAAGGCGAAAAGAACATGCTTCAAGGAGGCCTCCTGTCTGAAATTCGCGTTTCACTGGACACAATGGACAAGAAGTCCGGTGAAACGTGAAAAGAACATGCTGCAAGGAGGCGCCTTGCCTGACACTCGCGTTTCACTGGACACGCTAGAGAAAAAGTCAGCTGAAACGCGAAAACAACATGTAGCACGGATGCCTCTTGTCCGAAACTCGCGTTTCGCTGGACATACTGGACAATAAGTAACATGTCTTTTTTTGGCAGATGGCTAGGACTAAGGCAACAGCAAGGAGAAGATTGATCCTAGGGGCTTAACATCAAAGATTCATCAATCTTCAGAGCCTCAGAAGCTCTCTAGAAAGTCAAAGTCAAAGAGAAAGTTTTCTCAAAATGTCAGGTGCCTAAGGGAGGTTAGGAAGGCAATAAAGGCTCTTGACAATGCAATTCCAAAGTTGTATTTTCAGAGGCTTGTTAGGGAGATTTGTGACAAATATAGTTTGGATAGTTTCAGATGGACAAGAACAGCCCTTAATTGTATACAAGGATTCACAGAGGATTTTTTAGTTGAGTTTTTTCAAGATGCCTATATTTGTGCTGCTCATGCTCATAGGCTCACACTCATGGACAAGGACATGGTAATTCTTAGGAGGCTAAGATATAGATTTTCAAAGGTCCTTGAGCCAATTCCCCTCACTGATGTAAAGACATTTAATATCCTTAATGTGCCCCCAGCGAGAAAGAAAGATGATTCTGGTCTCAGGGTTGAGGATGTCACCCATGAGAGGGATACAAGGCAACATGAAAAAGAGGAGAAAGCTAAAGAGGAACATGCAGATAAATGGAGAGAGTATAGGAGGCAAAGGGCTGAAGAAAGGGAAGCAGAGCAACTAGAGTCCTTTGAAAATGAGCTGGCCACCCTTCTTGAAGCAGCTAATCCAAAAGGATTCAGTGTGTTTTGTTTCTTACCTAGTGACTTAGGCAAAAGAACTGAGGTTATCTCCTTTGATGCTGCATGTGTTCAGATTCTTAAGGATAAAAGAAGAGAAGTAAATGACAGTATTATTCTTGTTGGCCTAAGGTATATCCACCCATAATTACATATACTTTTTGATATTTTTTTAACAATAAGATTTTTCTTGTTTATACTCACTATTTCTATACCTTTTCTAGGTGTGTAATGCATGAGTTTCCTTTGGATATGCAACAAAAAATTGAGGTTCTTGATCCATCTATCTCATTCTTTATGAGAAACGAGCTTGATACAAGTTTTGTTGAGCAGTGGTTCAATCTGATTGACTTCGATACTTTGGAGCTCCTTATAATTCCATATAATGAAAAGTAAGTGATTCAATATTCTATTAGAGTTTTTGAGATTTTATCCTACTAATTTGTTGAGATATGATTGCTTTTAGTTCTCATTGGAGCTTGATTGCAATAGACCTTGTGGATAAGCAATGTTTTTTAATAAACTCTATGAAAGAAAGCCATGGAAATGCTAAATTATAAGCTATATTATCCAAGGGCTCCTTGATATTTCAATTCTTTTTTTTGTAAGTACTCTAAATTTCAATATATTTTGTATATAGAGGTGCCAAAAGATTAATTGAAGAGCTAGAGAAAAGACCCCCTATGCCGTCTGATTTGCTTGCAACAATGCAATATAGACAAGTTGCGGTAAGTTATTGATTAAAATAATTGAAACATAAGTTTATTCTATGAACTACCATCCGTCCTCTTTATAGTTTTACTTTGTGCTGGTGGTTGCAGTGTCCCCATCAGGATAATAGCCATTCTTATGGCTGGAGGGTGATTGCAAATGCTAGAAGAATGGTTAACTTTGTTTATCTTAATGATGATAAACATGTAAAGGTAATATGAAAGATGTTAAACTTTAAGATAGATATTAATTGCAAATAGTCCATTGATGATAAAAATATAGTCTATTGTAAGAACAATAATGAACTAAAACTCTTTTTTCTATAAATGTGTGACATTTTTCGAAGGATTGCTATGCATCTGAGCATGTTTGGTACGTCAGAGCAAAGCTCTTGAAGTATATAATGGTCAATTGTATACAACCAACAACAGAGATTGGTGGGGATTTGCACCATGAAGGAGATGCGGTGCCTATAACCACGGAAGGCGAAGCCACAACTTCAACACCTTTACCCACACCTTCTATACCCAAGACATCAAAGAAAGGCAAAAGGACTCCTAGAAGGATAGTTCTCCAAAAAAGAAATAGCTTTGCCATATCGCCTTATAAGCCTTCATATATAGAAATTTGCCCTTCAGCCCTTGTATATCTCATAGAGATGGCAGATAGACATCTGCTACAAAATTTGTACATATATTTTATATTGATGGTAAAGATATCTTTTCTTGAATGTCCTTATAGTGTATATTATTTTCTCTCCTTTTCGATATCTGCAAAAAATAAATTACAAATGTTTGTTAGTTAGGAAGTGAGATCTTGATATACATCTAAGTAGATATAATATGATGTGAAAACTTACTCGTTTCTTGTCAAGTTGGAATACAAAGGAGCATGGTAGTTCAATGTCTTCATTTTGTAAATCCATCCTCACTTGATGTAGTGTACATGATTTTCTGATCTTTAAGATTGCAATAATATCCTCGTTGAACCAAATATCAAGATCCACTATAGAATCTTTGCTGAAATCATTAAGATTCTGGTCTAAAGCAACTAGACTACTACCAACAAAATACCATCGACTATAGTAAAAGCTAAGGATAAAATTTTGAGTAGCAATCATATATTTACAAGCTATAGAGTCTTGATCTATCTTACATATAATTTTTCCTTCTGTCCTTGTATCCCATCCTTCATCAACAAATTGTATGATTTGATCATATGTTAGTCTCTTCACTGAAAGCATGGTTTTTGTTATTCTTATCTCCATATTAGAGAAGAAATAAATAAATATATTAATAGGCATAAACAAAGTAATGCTGCTTAGCCTACTTGAGATATTAGATTTTAGTGCTTTCTAGATCTCAGAAAATATCTTACATCTATAGCCCTCACTAGTAGCTAGACTTGGCAAAGGTCACTCAAGGCTTAAAAAATCTGGCAAAGGAAGGAGGTTTATTGATCCCCATTGGCAACGCTGCATAGGAATAACATAAGAATGGTCATAAAAGAATATTCCATTCTCTACAAGCTTTGTCTTCTTTC
This sequence comes from Lygodium microphyllum, assembly GCF_053477565.2. NCBI lineage: Eukaryota > Viridiplantae > Streptophyta > Polypodiopsida > Schizaeales > Lygodiaceae > Lygodium > Lygodium microphyllum. The sequence continues at coordinate 52,787,307 of NC_141158.1, read as the reverse complement.
TGCCTCTATACATTTCTTCTCCAATTGAACCATGTATAACATCAATAACGTCAATAATAGACTCCACTGGTTGCCATTCCTCAATATTAGAGGGATAGACATCTACAAGACAAACAAATATTATAATGGAAAAACCTAAACCATGTTTAAGAAAGGAAAAACTTTAAGAATCAAATTCTTACAATTTGGTCTATGCATTGGAAGCTTTGAAGATCCAGGTTTCAAACACAGCTCTCTATGCATGAACACATGTTGCACTAGTACCTCTTTGATGCTATTCTTATTTGTTCCAAGCTTAAAATCTTGGATTCTGCCCTTCCAAGCAGAGATAAACGAGCTCTCATGTCTTTGCCTTTTTCCACGTTTTGCTTGTTGCATGGTGATCCAACTACCTTTGCTAATGATAGTAGGAATCCATCTTCCATCAGTTTGGAATGAGCTAAACATTGATATGGATGTGATTTGGGAGCTTGGACGCCTTGTTGAAGGTCGAATTTCTGTATCCATGGTAGAAGAGAGAGAGACATGCACACACAGAGAGAGAGAGAGAGAGAGAGAGAGAGAGAGAGAGAGAGAGAGAGAGAGAGAGAGAGAGAGAGAGAGAGAGAGAGAGAGAGAGAGAGAGAGAGAGAGAGAGAGAGAGAGAGAGAGAGAGAGAGATGACTAGGCTACCATAACGGAGGGAAAAACAATAGAGGAATAAAAGAAGGGAGGGAAAAAACTGAGCGCCATACTTTTCACTAATTTGAATTTCGATTACATCAGTCATTATCATTAATCTAGAAATATCATTAAATAAAAGTAGCCGAGACTCTATGCCATTAATGCAAAATATGTCATAATCACGAATATAAGAGACTAAAAGTAGATAATAAAAATACAAATTCGTAATATTATTATATTTATATATTTTTGTAAAATAATTTTTAATTTTTTTAAAATAGAAGTTCCGTTACGGATGCTTTGCTCTTATTGGTCTAGAGCACTCTCTCTCCACATCCTAAAAGGCATTTTCGAGACCTCAAAACTCTCCTAATGGGTTCCTAATTTCCCTTTCTCTCTTTGGCAATGCACCTACCTTGTTTGCAAGGGGGCATCAATGAGTAGCAAAAAGAAGGAGGGAGGCATCTTGCAATGCACGTGTATCATCCCACCATTTATTGTAGATCGTGCACTTGACCTTGCACATAGACCCTTACACAATTGTGCATTTGTGTACACTTGAGCAAGACTTGAGCCCACTTGTGTGCACTCTTGCATGCTCGTGTACACTAGAACGAAAACAACAATATAGGGTCAAGGAAATCTAATGCCCTTATGGTGATAGCAAGGTCAAACGCCAAGGAGAACGTTCGTGAGAGAGGTGAATCAAGAAGCAAATCATCCAACAAAAAGAGTGTGTACAATTGCTTGCATCAGTTGTCTATCTCCAACACTTCTCTTACCTTTTGCTCAGAAAGTGGGTATTATTTCTAGCAGTTTTGTCTACATCTTGGATAGTATTTGGGGTAAAGATTATCAACTATTGACTATCATTTATTGACATACTATTATTCGCAATTTGGTACCGTAAGCATTTGAATGTTTATGCTTCACTATGCTTATTCATTGAAGTTTTAATGTACTGATCCTTGGGGGATACTCTACAAATTGATTAAAGCTCAGTTTTCTCAACCCATTGGAAGGTTATTTAATGTCATAAATAGTGAATAGCGAGCATATGCTTTGAATGTTAATGTAATCTATGCTTTCATCCCATTCAAGAATGCTCTTGGATCATATATATGTTTGACATTTTTGGCCATGTATGGATATGCTCTTTTTTGAGTCTGTGAGCTTTGATTTTTGAGCTCTCTTATATCCGTATTTGTAGAGATTGCATGGGTAAGTGATCTTCTATTTATGGGCTTGAATGCTTATGTTATTTACATGCTCCTGGATGTATTAGTTGGTATGTTTGGACTTTTGAATGCTATAACATATATATATCGAGCTTGCATCGCTATTTGATACTCTAGTTTTCTTCTAGTGGGAGTATTTTCAAATTTTATTATAAAGCTTGGCTTGTAGACATTATGGGAGTCTCTTACATATGCTCACTAGTTTATGCAAACATTGTCTTTTATTCATCACTCTGGGCTGATCTTCATTTGATGTTTTGGTTACTTGACACTTCCTCCTTTCAAATGATTTGCTATGTACTAAGCTTCATTGTTTATGAGTAGTGAACTGGTTGTAGCTTGGTAGGTCTCTCTATTGCTTGGAGATCTTTATACATAGTTAAGGCTTATGTACTTGGTTACTCCTTCGTTCAAGATGCATCTATGTATCTAACACTTTTGGTTTCTCTATTAGAATTTGGTACTTGGAGTTGTATGCTTCTTATTGGTCATTGTTAGTTGTATTGTAAGCCCCATTGTTATCCATGCTTTCTTGGCAATGGGAACATTTTATCTTAAACATTCATCTTTGAGGTATTTTTATTTAGGGCACACACTTGTTTTGGGCACTTTAGTGCTTTGATTTTGTAGATAGCACTACCTTGCTTTATACTCCTTCTTTTGGATACACTTTTGGCTCAATTTTGGTGCTAATTTACTAAAATTATAGCATTGTATACTCTCTTTATGTAGTCATGATGGTGGTTAGTGCTTTTGGGGATAGTGTGATCTTTAAAATTGACAAGTTGAATGGTAACAACTTTAACTATCAAAAGACACAATTTTGGCAAGTATTATTCAAAAGAAGCATGTAAAGCCATTGAAAATGCAATGGTATAAAGCCAAAAGACTTTGATATTGATATTTTGGAGAAGCTTGATGAGCTATATAAATGTACAATTATTTTGAGTTTGTTTAAGTAAATGTATTCATTGAGAGTATTGGTGGTGCATGGCAATTATGGGAAAAAGTAGGTAATCATTATGATGACCAAAGCCTCGCTTCACGATTGTACCAACTCAAGAACCTTGTGGACCTTTGTATGAAGTAAGAAACTTCAATGTCCTCATTTGAATGAGTTTCATCCTATTTGAGACTAGCTTACATTGTAGAAGATTATTTTTTATGATAATATTAAGTCTATGTTCTTGCTTATCACTCTCCATGAGTCATGGGATACATTTTATACTTCCATTACCACCAATGCTTCTAAGGATGGCTTTAAATACTCATGATGTAGAGGGAAATTTACTCACTAAAGAGGCTAATAGGAAGCGTGTTGATCCAACCCACCCTCTCATGCTCTCATAGTTCAAGGTAGGAATGATGCTAGAGGTAGTTATGACCGTCATGGTGGTAGAGACCCATAGCAATATAGGTCTAAGTCTAGATTTCATGGGTAGGCTCGTAGTAAATCCCTTAGTCCTAAATCTTCACTTACATGTCATTATTGCAAATAACACGGATACATACAACTATGTTGCCATAATTTGTAGTAGGATAGACATGATCAAGGCAAAGGGAAAATACAACATTAGGGGAGTTTTGAGGTCTCAAAAATTCCTTTTAGAAGATAGAGAGAGTGTGCTCTAGACCAATAGGAGCAAAGCCTCCGTAGAACTTCTATTTTAAAAAAGGCATTATGAATTTCTATTATCAATACCTATTTTTAGACTCTTATATTCGTGACTATGATATTCTTTGCATTAATGGCATACAATCTCGGTCACTTTTATTCAATGATATATCTAGATTAATGATAATGATCGATTTTATCTGAATTCAAATTAGTAAAGATCTTGGCACTCATTTTTTTCCTCCCTTCTTTTATCCCTCTCATGTTTTTCCCTCCTTTGTGGTAGCCTAATCCTCTCTCTCTCTCTCTCTCTCTCTCTCTCTGCCATGGATACAGAAAGTTGACATTCAACAAGACATCCAAGCTCCCAAATCACATCCATATCAATGTTTAACTCATTTCAAATAAATGGAAGATTGATTCCTATTATCATTAGCAAAGGCAATTGGAACACATGTAGTAGGCAAAACATGGGAAAAGACAAAGATATGAGAGCTCATTCATCTCTGCTTGAAAGGGTAGAATCCGAGATTTCAAGCTTAGAGTAAATAAGAATAGCATAAAAGAGATGTTGGTGCAACATGTGTTTATGCATAGAGAGCTATATTTGGAACTTGGAACTTCAAATCTTCCAATGCATAAATAAAATTTGATTCTTCAAGTCTTTCTTTTCTTGAACTTGGTTTAAGGTTTTGCATGATAAGATTTATTTATCTTGTAGATTTGTATGCCTCTAATCTTGAGGAATGGCAACCGATCGAGTTTATTATTGATGTTATTGATATTATGTATGGTTCGATTAGAGAAGAAATGTATGAAGGTAGAAAGAAGACAAAGCTTATAGAGAATGGAATATTCTTTTATAACCATTCTTATATTGTCCCAATGCAACACAACCAATGGGAATCAATATCCCCCCTTCATTTGCCAAAGTTTTCAAGCTTTGAGTGGCCTTTACCAAGAGCTACTAGTAAAGGCTATATATAAAAAATATTTTCTAAGTTACAGAGAGCATGAAACCTAATACCGTAAGTAGGCTAAGCAAAGTTACTTTGTTTGTGCCTATTAATATATTTGTTGATTTCTTTTCGAATGCTTAGATAAGAATATCAAAGGCCAGGCTTTGAGTGAAGAGACTAACATATGATCATGTCATACAATTTGTTGATGAAGGATAGGACACTAGGATAGAAGGAAAAATTATATGTAAGATAAATCAATACTCTATAGCTTGTAAAAATATTATTGCTACTCAAAATTTCATTCTTAGCTTTTATTATAGTAGAAGACATTATGTTGGTGGTAGTTTGGTTTTTTAAGACCAAAATCGTGATAATTTTAGTAAAGATCCTATAGTGGATCTTGATGTTTGGTTTAGTGAGGACATTATAGTGATCCTAAATGTTAGATATTGAAAAAAATATTTATAATATATTTTTTGTAGATATCAACGAGGAGAGAGAATAACATACAATGCAAAGATATTGAAGAAAATATCTCTTTACTATGAATATAAAATACATGTACAAATTTTGTGGCAAAATTTTTGTCAACCATCTTCATGACATATACACAGAAGGGGTTACAAGCAATGAGGCAAAGCTACTTCTTTTCTGAATGACTTTTCTAGGAGAAGGGAAATCCTTTCTAGGAGTCCTTTTGCCTTTCTTTGATGCTTTTGTTGCCTCAGGTGTTGAAGGCATAGCTTCACCTATTGCAATTACATGCACCTCCTCTCCTTCATTGTGCAAGCCCCCACTACTATCCATTCTTGGTTTCATACAATTGACTATTATATACTTCATGACCTTTGCTCTTATATACCAAGCATGCTCACTTGTATAGCAATCCATTGAAAACTATCATACATTTGTAAGAAAATCTTTTTAGTTCATTGTTATTTTTATAGTTGACTATATTTTTATCATCAATGGACTATTTTGCAATGAACCTCTATTTTAAAGTTTAGTATCTTTCACATTACCTTTACAAGTTTATCATAATTGAGATAAATAAAATTAACAATCTGCTAGCATTTGCAATTACTCTCTAACAAGAGTGACTATCATCTTGATGATGACTTTATGACCAATAATATAAAGTAAAATTATGAAACTTATTTATGGTAGTTTATAGCGAAGAATGCGACTCCTCCATAATTTTCCATGTAAAAGAAGAAGTAGAGGCAATGACAATCTTGCCATTTAACCAGATTAGGCCATTTTGAAGTTGATAATGTGAGTTATCTTCCATGAGATCTTGTTATAATTTTTGAAAAATATGGTAGAGATCATTATCCAAAAGATAGGCTTCCTATAATTCTTCAATCCAATCATTATGTGGCTCAGTCATTTGCTGAAACTTTGCAAGCCCACATACAAGAAAGAGAATCAACCACCACTACATTGTCTTTGCCCCTCGTATGAGTGATGTCAAAATCATAATTTCGCAGTGTAGCTATCCACCTACACTACTTAGGAGTAAGATTGGACTAAGTGAGGAAATACTTAAAGACCTTATGATCACTTTGAAGTCTAAATCGACTGTTGTACAAATAATGGTGTCATTTCTTTATTGCACGCAGGATAGCTAACATCTCTTGGTCATAAACATTCATAGCCATTTCCTTATTTGTAAGCTTGCGAATTTAAAAGGAAATCACTCCATGCTCTTGTAACAAAACACCCCCTATGAACCATGGTAGGAAACTTGGGTCTTAATCACTCTTGTATCAATGGTGTACTCGATAAAGTCATCCAAGCTAATGACCTACATAGGGAAAGAAACAAAGACAAGAAAGCAATCATATGCCACCAATAAGAATATCAATCAAATTAAAGGTAACGATCAAGCCATCGAAGCACATAACCTTATTACTAATATGATGAAACAACATCAGGAGCTATTAAAAAATGATTGAATCCCTTAAGCTATCCCAATCCTATTGTCAAAATGTGCAATGTATACATTGCAATGGAGACCATTTTCCTTTTATGTGCTCATGGCATGTACACATTTGCACTAAATATGGTTACTTTGGGCATGATGCTATATATTACAGAGCTCCTCAAATGTTCCCAACTCCTAATCTAAATTTTGGATATCTGCACTTTAATTGTAGCCTTAACTACTTGAGACAACCCCAACAAGTGTAGCAACTAGCTTATCAAGACCTAAATATGCCTGACACTAGCTCTAAGACACTAGCCGGGCCTCTACTACACACCTAAAACCACCCCACATGGTCTCACGGCTAGGAGCGTCTAAGACTTTGACTTGTAGTATTTTTCGTAGTCCAACAAATAACTCTTTCCCTACTCGTCAGAGAGAGTCCCTAAACATGTTGGTGGTATACACCACGTAGCACACATATAGGGAGCACCCCTTGGTTGATCACTGTGGCTCCACTATGGCTTTCCTACACCTCGGGGATTGTTGGCCCAAGATGCATTGTGAACATAAAATACTTTTGAACAAAGTCCACTCCTTTTATAAATTGATCCAAGAGATAAGTGAATAATCCTCATAAAATAAATCCCAAAGAACCGAACCGAATATCCAATCCAATGGCTTGGGATACCTCACACTCTCAACGTCGGGTCATCACTCATACAAACAAGTGCTACACATCTAGGATACGATACCATGAGGTGCATCAATGCAAGTGTGAATATGACCATCATGCTCAAAATAAATATTCTTTGAAAATCAGTAATGTGAAAGTGTGAATATAATTCTTTTCATGATTTCATTTTCTACGCGAGTGCTTCATTGCTAAGGGCTAGCACCAAGATTCCTCATGCTACTAGTCCCTTAATTTCAAACAACCACAAACTTTATATGAAATGCAAGATCAATCATCAGCATTCAACATACTTCAACCACTCAATAACCACCTTTCCCCTTACCGTTTAAGATTTTGCTTACGTTGATAGGTGTAGGCATGGTTTCTTAATGTTTTTTTAAAATTAAAAGCCATAAAGACGCACTTTAACAAAGAAATGGGGATGAACTGAGGCTAAACCTCATGCTTCAGCTCCATCATATGATCATACACATTAATCTTATTTTTATGACTCAAAAAAATCCTATTTATTTATAGAAATTTACATAAAATTATTGATTTTCATATGTAGACTAAATACTCTTATAGAAAATAATTTTCTTAGCATATTTCATTCAATGGGAATGGCAAATGCACACCAAAAATCCAAGAACCGCATATTTTTTCTTAAATCGCCTAGTTTTGGATTTTGCATACAATTATTATATAATTGGTCTTTTATGATTCTTTCAACATGACTGATCAAACAGAGAATTGGAAATCAAATCCAGGCATTACTAACCATTTCAAAAAAGAATCCATTACAAACGATAAAAACTACATTTTTCTCATAAAACTACTCATTATGATGCACATTTTCTGATGTTGGAGACCCGCTGACGCTCTTTTATAGCCGTTGACAATCTGTCCAACTCCAATTCACGTGTCTCTCCAATCTCGCATCATCATTTGACAAAAAAGGTCCATATCAGCCCATCCCCCTCTCTTTTACATTGATCTATAAGAACAATCCACAAGAGGAGAGAGGAGGGACGAGAGAGAAAGACTAAAAATAGATATCTTTGTTTAATGCATCAAATTTGATGATTTCAATGGCGACGAAGAGCGAAAAAATGGTAGATCTCACAGTCGAGAGGATTCCTCATGAGATTACTGATATGAAAAAATGGATTTTTAAATGATTGGAGAGGGCGTTGAAAAATGGCACCGCTCTCGCCCTCGAAAAATGTTTTTTTCTTCATGCCCCTTCATTCCACAAGCTTAAACTCAAGTTAAAAAAAAAACTATATCACTTTTGCATGTTCACACTTCCTACCAAAGTGGATTTTTCGCAGGGGCAAACGTGCTTGCAATTGAGATCCATCTGGTCGATTGGCTTTGTGACGTCGAAGTCTATAAACCTAGCACCCACCATGCACTTTTTGGCTTCGAGATCATGTAGTTGCTTCATAATGGAAACCTTGCGGGGATTAAATGGGGGATCAAATAAACTCCGATCGACAAACCGAGACTTGCATTGGCTTCCTGACATCGAACTCCATCTAGAAAAACTGCAGCTCATTGATTTTAAACCGCTTCATTTTGCATGAAAATTTGGTCTTTTACATCCTCCCGAGCTCTTTTTCACTTCAAAAATGTCTTTAAAATTCACTCTCATTGGCGACCACAAGATAGGGCAACTCAGGCTATCAAATACCACAAACTGCTCTGCACAAACAACAACCATAGCAAGCATCAAGCTACCACAAAAAATATACTCAACAAAGCACAAGAACAACTCTCACCCTACCCTCTAATAAAACTAAGGCATGAAGATCCACACAGGATAGGCCCAACATAATCTGACAGAAATCCAAATCAAGTCGCTAACCAACTACTCCAACACAGACTAGCTAAAAGAACCATCGAAGAGGTCATCCTAGTGGTGGTCTCAACTACCTACCTAACTAAGGACAACTGGATCAGGAACTCCTACTAGGCGAGGACTCCTATAGCCTGATCATCTGATATTGTCTTTTAACACACTTTTCTTTTAAGGTTCCATACTCGAGCATGTGAAAAGGAGGTAATTAAGCATAATGTGGCCCAAGGAGAATAGGACATTGGCCTCAGTACCTGACTCGGTATCCAAGAACCTACCAAGCTCTCGCGAGGCGGCACTTTATCCTTTTTTTGGCGCTCACTTTTGTTTTCCATCCAACCTTACTTATTTCTTTATTTCATCTAATTGCCACCCCTAAGAAGATAAGGCATCGAGGCCCTGGGTTGGACTCATCCCCAAGAACCTAACAAGCCTCTGCAAGGCAATAATCAATTGCTTTTAGAAATTTTCATCATTTTCTTTTCTAATTGAGGAGTTAAAATCCCTTTTTACACACCTTTGTATTATTTTATTTTTCAAGCATATTCAGCTTTTCCTCTAATTTATTATTTGGTAGGTTGATCTAACTACCTCACCCTAGCAAAGACTCCTAGAACAGTTGCCTACCAGGCTAGGAAGAACAAAGTCACTAGGACTACCTTCTAAAATAGGCCTTTAATACTTGAAAATGTCTTAACAGGAGGTAGAAAACTACTCGAATCTCCCCCAAATATATCTAACCTAACCTTGGGTTTTCATGCCTTGATTGCCAGTCCCCAACAAAAGAATAGTTCCCCATATGTACATTGACACATATAGCATAAATAAAAGTACTCATAAAGGAAGAATATCACCTAGGATGGCCACAAGAAGCTCCTATGCAACAAAGACTCCCGCTAAGCACTTCATCCAACCTGTCTGATGCAATCACTAAAAAAGAAAACCATTAAATGCACCCACACCAAATAGACATATGCCCTCTTGGCCTACAGGAATATAATAGTTCACAACCAACAGGCTGGCCCTCTTGGCCTAACGAAATAAATGATATTGCAACAAAAAAATAGGCCCGCATGGCATAAATTATTTTTCTCTAACCAAATATGGTCTACTTGGCATGTAAATTATATATTGTCAAACGAACCAAGCTAAACCAAAGTGACAAGTCCAAGCCTTCCTATTGATATAACCTCAGTATGCACTATTCCTCTTTGTGTACTATTGGTCAAATAGATTGGTTGTTCCAGCTTCCCAAAGGCCTCTTCTATAGAGAGATCTGTGGATTTTGGCACATTTGACCCTTCCTTGTTCGCATTTTTGAATGCGTCACTGTTACTATCCAAACTAGGTAAGGATTCAATCCTAGGACCATCACAATGATGTATCCCAAAGTCGTGCACCTTTCTAGATGTATTATTATGGCCTCTAGTCTCATCCACTTGGGAATTGACCCATGGTATATCCACTTGGAACTCTTTGCTTGTCATCTAGCACACCAACCACACCTTTAAATATTTTGGGCCTCCAAACCCATCTCCTTCTAATCTTTGCATGGTTCGCTTGGCTACCACCACTCCTATTTGTGTGATCTTGTGACCGATCTATCTCGGCTCGCTTGCTAACTATAACTACCCTTGAAGCAGATCCTTCTACTAGATTCAACTCTAGGTGGATCTTTACCATTGTAAATCCTAAGTTCCATATCACCCTGGTTCTCAATGGTTGAGACAGTCTCCAAATGATAGCATATATTAGTTATTGACATGCTTTTGTTTCAAACTTAGACCATTGATGGGTTGCTTAACTAGTTTGCTTTTCCCCATTAGGTCTACACCGATTTCTATCTAGTTCATGGATTTGGAACATGGGATTGGCTACACTAGGAGGCTAATCCTTATGGATTTCAAGGGTGCAGAGAAACTCCAATAGCTCTCCCAACATCTCTGAATACATCTCTCATAATCTTGAGCTTGAACCTTTGCCTCCTTCAGTGACTTAGGGTTTCTCATCCTAACTTGGAACTCCATATTTATTTCCAAACCACTAATAAAGAGTTCACCAAGCACATCTTTTGGTAATTGACTCACTTTCCTTAGCCAAAGCTTTAGAATGTCATCAAAGGCTCTTGTGTACTCTTTGATGAAGGTATAAAACTCTTGCCGAATCTGCATAAGTTGTCCCAAGTCTAGAGTCATGGGAACCTTCTTTTCATATTCATTTAAAAATCTATCGCGCATAACTCCTTGAAGGATTTGATTGACCCTCTTGGGAGGCTTCAATACCATTTTCTGGCATCTCTCTTTAGGGTACTCAAGAACACAAGCATCTGATGTAGATCATCAAACCCAATTGCAAGGCAAGTTAGGCAATATTCTTTCAAAATGTAGCATCAGATCCTCATCCAGCAACCCAGGAAACACTAGGAGATCCTTATAAGGAGGAGGGCATTTAGTTGTCTTCTTTGGGATCAACAATGGGTCATCATGGTCTTCATATTCATCTTGACCTAGTTCTAGCATCTCAGGGCCCCTAATCTCTTCCGTTTCCACCTTTATTAGTGTAGCTTGATCCATGGACTTCCCTTTTTGCCAACTCACAGAGTGATCTAGGGAGTCCTATGACTTTTAGCATATCATTCTAATCCTTTCTCAGAGGATCTTCCATACCTTGCCATTATTCAAAGGCCATTCCAGAATGGATTTATGCAGGATCTTTTTCCCTTAATCTAAAACAGATATATCAACATTATTTAGAGTTTGAGGGTCGGGTCTTTTGAGCAACGACTTTCCCTTAACAACTAAGGCTTCCAACATCCTTGTGAGGTCTAATATTTTAGTGGTGATCCACCACCTGGGACATTTCAACCACCAGCAAATCCCATTGTATGTTGTTACTTTCCCATAGTGTTACGGTTTTAGCATGATCGTTGGTTGATGCCATGACTGCCATGGGTTTCAATATACTTGTTATTTGCATATCCTCTAGGTTGATGGATGGTTATGCATAATATTTTGTGAATAGGGACTATACCAAGGCGAACCTCAGCACATGCCATCATGCTAGATGATGAACTAACCACTAGATGCTTACTTTCCATGTTACATAAATCATTTCTCGTAGAGGATTCAATCTCTAAGTAATTATTTAGGTCTACTAGGAGGTTTTGAATAGGGCAAGCCAAGTGTTTGAAATCGTGGACAAATCCCATTTTACAAATACTTTAGCACATCCCTGATGGTCAATGTTATAAATTTTCAATCCCTTTTCGGCCAAGGTTCAAAAACCACCACTTATTAGCAGCTCTCAACAAACCTATTGGGACCTAAAATGGGTCTGACACTAGCTTTAAGGCACTAGTCGGGACCTCTACCACACACCTAAAACCACCCCACATGGCCTCGTGGCTAGGAGTGTCTAAGACTTTGTGTTTGTAGCGTTTTCCGTAGTCCAATGAATAACTCTTTCCCTACTCCTCAGAGGGAGTCCCTAAACATGTTGATGTTATACACCACATAGCACACACATCGTAGTCAAACGAATAACTATTTCCCTACTCCTCAGAGGGAGTCCCTAAACATGTTGATGTTATACACCACGTAGCACACACATAGGGACCACCCCTCAGTTGGTCACTACGGCTCCACTACGGCTCTCCTATAGCTCAGGGATTGGCCCTAAGATGCACCGTGAACATAAAATACTTTTGAAATGAAGTCTACTTCTTTAATAGATTGATCCATGAGGCAAGTCAATAATCCTCAATAAATAAATCCCAAAGAACTAAACCGAATATCCAACCCTACGGCTTGGGATACCTCACACTCTCAACGTAGGGTCATCACTCATACAAACAGGTGATATGCATGTATGATACAATACCATGATGTGCATCAATGCAAGTGTGAATATGACCATTGTGCTCAAAACAAATATTCTTTGAAAATCAGCAACATGAAAGTGTGAAGACAATTTTTTTCATGATTTCATTTTCTACATGAGTGCTTCATTGCTAAGAGCTAGCATCAAGTTTCATTGTGCAACTAGTCCCTTTAATTTCAAACAACCGCAAACTCTATATGAAATGCAAGATCAATCATCAGCATTCAACATACTTCAACCACTCAATAACCCCCTTTCCTCCTACCGTTTAAGATTTTGCTTACGTTGATAGATGTAGGCTTGGTTTTTTAATGTATTTTTCATTATTGGAAGTCAGCACTCTAATAAAGAAATGGGGTTGAAATAAGGCTAAACCTCATGCTTCAGCTCCATCATATGATCATACACACATTAATCTTATTTTTCCTTATTTTTATGATGCAAAAAACCCAAAATTTTCTATTTTTCATTTATTTTTTATATTTATTAATAGAAAATTATTGATTTTCATATGTAGACTGATTACTCTTATAGTAAATGATCTTCTTAGCATATTTCATTCCATGGGAATAGCAAATGCACACCAAAAACCCAAAAACTGCATACTTTTCCTTAAACCACCTAGTTTTAGGTTTTGTGTATTTTGCATACAATTTTTATATGACTGGTCTTTTATGATTCTTTCAACATGACTGATCAAAGTGAGAATTGGCAAATCAAATCCAAGCATTACTAACAATTTCAAACAAGAATCCATTACAAAACAATAAAAACTATATTTTTCTCATAAAATCGCTCATTATGACACTTGTTTTTTATATTGGAGATCCGTTGACGCTCTTTTATGGCTGCTGACGATCTATCCAACTCCGATTCACGTGTCTCTCTACTTGCACATCATCATTTGACAAAAAATGTCTATCTCAATCTATCCCCCTCTCTTTTACATTGATCCAAAAGAACAGTCCACAAGAGGAGAGAGGAGGGAGGAGAGAGAAATACTAAAAATAGATCTCTTTGTTTAATGCATCAAATTTGGTGATTTCAGTGGCGATGAAGAGTGAAAAAATGGTGGATCTCATAGCCTAGAGGGTTCCTCATGAGGTTGATAATTAGAAAAAATGAATTTTTAAAGGTTTGGAGAGGGCACCGAAAAATGGTGCCTCCTACCCCCAAAAAACGTTTTTTTCTTCATGCCCCTTCATTCCACAAGCTTAGACTCAAGTTTTCTAAAAAAACTAGATCACTTTTGCATGTTCACACTTCTTGTCAGTGGATTTTTCACTTTCGGAGGGGAAAATGTGCTCGGAATTGAGTTCCATCTAATCAGTTGACTTCCTAACGTCGAAATCTATAAACTTGGCACCCGCCATGCGCTTTTCAGCTTTTGGATCATGTAGTTTCTTCATAGCGAAAAACCTTGTAGGGATTAAATGGGGGTCCAAATAGACTTTGATCGATGAACTGAGACTTGTTTTGGCTTCTTGGCATCAAACTCCATCTAGGAAAACTCTATCTCATCAATTTGTAACCATTTCATTTTGGATGAAAATTTGGTCTTTAACGGTCTCCCATACTCTTTTCTGCTTCAAAAATGGTCTTTAAAATCTACTCTTATAGCTTTACCAGCCACTCCAATCAAGGATCAAAGAGTTATCTATCAGTGATACCCAAACCTCCAAGCCCATCATAACATACCTACCTAGAAACTCTCCTACACATTTGATAGAATGATTATGTGATGCAGAAGAATATGTGAATCCTTATGTTTCATATGATGAGGAAGGTAGCACGATCCTTATGGATCTTCACCATGTTCCCATCGTGACGCTAGGACATGAGAGAGAAAAGGGAACAAACTATCCAAGGCTAACAATAGAGTACTAGAAGTAGGAGATGTGTCAAGTGATCATCCTAGAAAGCAAGAAACTTCAATTGAAAATCAAGCGACCTTTAGATGTGGTGAGTGTGATATTGCTCACATGTATCACAATTTCCCTAAACACCAAACATCTAACAGCATACCAAATGGATATGTAGAATGTAACATCTCAATTATAATGGTCAAGGCTATAGGGATCAAACTCAAAGACAAAGAACTAATCCCAGCTACTTAACTTAGGGTCAAACTCATCATCAAGAGAGAGCATGTCACCTTTCAAGGAATAGGTAGGTTTACCTTTGTAGAAAGTTGTTATTAACTTGACACCCAATAGAGTCAAGCATATGCAATAGCGTATACAATGTGCTTCATAATCTTGACACTTGATACAATCAACTGTATGCGATGTGCTTTGTAATCTACTTTACATTTTCTCATGTGCTTGAAAGGTCCTCCAAGCAAGATATCCTTTCCTACATCCTCTCAATTTGAAAGCATATAAAACATAAGTAGTAGGCTTTTAGTCTCTAAGATCATTACAATTTTACATTTTCCTATGAGAGAATATGGAGATCCCCACAGATGGATTAACTATCATGTCGATAGGCACAACATTAGGTTGTCCAACTATGATTCATGCATCACAAGTAAGGATATTATAGTCCACTCCTTTGTCAACGGGAGCTTCAGACTGCATAAATGTATCAAACTTATGATACCATTCTCTTGGTGCTTGTGGCTTACTTCTAATTTCATAATCAAACTCCTATAGAGTGATCAGCCACTTCACTAGGCGATCAGGCCGTTGCAATTTATTCAACAATAGCTTTAGCCCCTCTATCTTTGTATAAAATACTACATTTTCATATAGAATGTAGTGCCCAAATTTCTTCATTGTAAAGACCATCCCAAGGCATAGTTTCTCCATGTAGGTATATTTAATCTCGGACACCCCCAATTTGCAAGTGGCAAACACAATCAGATGATACCACTTCTCCTCCTAAATCTGGGCTAAACAGTAGGTCAATACTATACATCATAGTTGTTGAAAATATATAAAATATCTATGTTATGAATTGTATTTTCCTTGTGGGACATCCAAACAATTTTTTTTTGCTTCTTATAGACATGTCTTAAGTTACATTTTGTTATTTGTGGAAAAGAAATGTTTTTCCAAGTTAAAGATAGTGTGTGTACCTTACGTTTGTTTGAACTTTGACAATGTCCTTACGGGAAAAGTTATACTCATTTCGAGGGATTATCGAACAAGATTTTTTAGGCATGGGTGCATTATCTTCATGATCACACCATAGAAAAAGAACACAAACAAAGGCAAGAGGCCCAAAAGGGCACTACTCAATACACTAGTCAAAGGTCCAATCATGATGAGAAGGCCACCACTAAACATTAGTTTGATCCTAAACATTAGTTTGATGAGAAGGCCACCACTAAACATTAGTTTGATCCTACGACAAAATGCAAGTCAGGAAGGCTTTGGAGAACCCATGCTCGGAGATGGAAAACCTTAGTGGACTAGCATATATTGAAGACCCTATTCTAGAGAAAGGGTGGATTATGGATTGTGCATATATGAGTTGGACATGAGTGTCCAAGTTCTTTGGATATGGGTCTTGGTGTAAGGGATGGAATATTGGATTAGCATTACACCTTAGAGAAGGTGCAAATTATTGCATTGTTGCTACTATTTTTAAAACGTGTTTGACCTTGTCTTTGTGTTAGTGTCCAAATTACGTAAATGAACCTTGTGCATAACATATTAATTAAGGAACCTATTTTTATATGTCAAATTAAATGTGCTAGAGATAATTAGAAAACTAAGCAATCCATCACAAAAATGAAAGGTGAAGAGAAGATCCCTGATGTAAAAGGGTGAGCAAGAGTGAGAGAGAGAAGAGCATAAGTAGAAGCAAGATCAATGGCTATGGAGTTGTGAACTCAAGAGAGCAAGACTGGTGTGTGGGAACTCCATTAATCAGAATGTGTGACCCACCTTCCATTATTTTCTATCATAGTAAAGATTAAGAAATGAAGATGATAGTGATGGTGGGTAGCCTTTCCACCTACAATATACAAGTGTGCAGACACTGAGTTTAAGGTAAATATAGGTGGCTAGGCATATGCAACCTTTAGTTTCCTAATAACCTCTCACTTAAAGGTGAATGTAATGGGAGTGAGGAGAAAAGTAGAATATGTACATATGAGTACGATTAGATGAGGAAATACATCATATCATCCTATGCCTATCATCTTCATAAGGAAGTCACAACTTTCTCCTAGGAGACTTTTAGTGAGTAGATTAGGAGGAATCTTATCTATGGAGATCTTAACAAGCTCGATGTGCTTATTCTCAATCACCTCTCTAAGGAAGTGAGTAGATTAGCAAGAATCTTCTCTATGGAGATCTTAACTAGCTCAATGTGCTTGTTCTCAATCAACTCTCTAAGGAAGTGATAATGCACCTCAATGTGCTTGGTCTTCAGATTAAAGACCAGATTACATGCCAACTGGATTGCAATCATAGGATTTGAATGTAGGGTGGGAGTCATAGAAGTAATATCAACATAGAGTACCAAGATAATAAGGCTACCATCTCCATAGCGTTGTGGGAATGCATAAAGGCATTAAACTTATAATATCATTCCCTAGATGCTAGCTTAAGTCCATAGAGAGTCTTCCTCAATTTGCACACTAGGTACTCCTTACCCTTTTCTATAAAACCCTTAGGTTGCTAATATAAATATTCTCATGTAGGTCCCCATGGAAAAAGGCCATCTTAACATTCATTTGATACAAGTCCAGATCTAACTATGCAACCAAGGTTAAAACCAAGTAAAGGGTAGTCATTTTGACTACAAAAGAGAGGATTTCATCATAGTCAACTCCCTTTTCCTATTAAAACCCTTGCAACTAAATGGGCCTTATATGCTAGCTTAGGATGATCAAGGATGCTCTTTAGCGTATATATCCACTTGCATGGCAATGTATGTTTTTTACTAGGTAAGAAAACCAAATCCCAAGCAGGGTACTTCTACAATGAGTGAAACTTAGACTACATAGCCCTCTCCCAACAAGAAGAATTGTCACCTCTATGCATAGCATCCTTTAAGTAAGGGGCTCATCAGAGTCTATCATCACTATGACACAATGTGAAGAGGGCTCATAACAATTAAGAGGATGCAAAGCTCTAACAGATGTCACAAAATTGGCAAGGGAGCCTATGAATCATATTCTCTCTATCCATCATCAACATCATCCTTCATAACAAGTGGATCCTTGGCCACTTGATAATCAACAACAAGCATGATGTGTAATGGGGATTGGCTATACAATATAACTAGAGGTTTCTCCCTAAAAGGTCACCCTTCACACCTCAATCACTTGCTCGAGTTTCTTATGCATCTTTTCCTCATAGAACACAGCATCATGGCTATGGATAACTTTCCTAGCTTGTGGATTCCAAAGACAATAGCCCATCCTACTTGCATCACCATATCCAAGGAATATGCATTTGATAGACTTTGGATCCAACTTGTTTCACTTATCTTTGGAAATATGGTAGAATGTCTCACATCCAAAGACTCTCAAGTGTGTATATGGAGCAGGTTTACCAAACCATAGCTCCTTAGTAACTCTACCACTAAGAGTAGTGCACAAGGATCTGTTAATCAAATGAATTGCAGTAGTAATTGTCTTAGCCCAAAATATATGAGGTAATCATGCATGATTGAGCATATTATGGATCCTCTCCTAAAAATGATCCTCTTCTTGTGCTCTGTAACACCATTTTGGGGTGTGGTATAAGAAGCAGTCAACTGAAGATTAATGACCCAATCATCACAAAATTTCTCAAAAGCACATGAGATATGCTCATCCACATTATCAGATCTTAGGTATTTTAGCATGTGTCTAGATTGGTTTTCAAGAAAAGCAAGGAAGCATTGAAAAATAGCTAAATCTCTAATTTCTTCTTTATAGAATAGTCCCAAACTTTCTGTGTGAAAAATAATCAATACACATGACAAAGTACTTAGCACCCCCCCAAAGATTGACAAGCATGGGATCACAAATATGATAATGAAGAAGAGTTAATGGATCACCCATGCATGTAGAGCTAGACTTTTTATAAGCATTATGAGTCAAAGCAAAGGATTAGTAGACCCAGAAACAAGCAAAGGATAATGACTACCAATTTTGGAACCTCTATAAAAAATGAGGTTTTTATGAGTCAAAGCCAAGGTATGATGTATATCATGTAGAACAAAAGAAGTACATATAGGAAATAGTAGACAAACATAACCAATGCCACATGCAATCATCTCCCATAAATACAGAGCCTAAAATGGTACAATAAATATAAAACCAACTGTGATATGGGATCTCATGGAAGAAAGCCCTTGAATAAAGTAACCAACACTTAGAGAATGAGAATTGATCATCAATCAATTGTGTGACACCAATGAAGAAGCATCCAATAAATACTCATAAAACCATGTATTTCATTATTGACTTGCCTACTACCAAAAAGGGATGGAATAGTATATATGTGGTGGTGGATAGACTCACCAAGGTAGCCCATTTCATTCCAACCAAGAACTAGTTTATTACTTCTCAAGTGGCCAGTCAGTCATCTTTAATGAAAGAATCAATCCTCATGGGAAAGACAAATTAGAAAAAATGGAGACCTTTCTTCAGCAGTGCAAGATGAATCTTAGGAAAGCCCAAGACCAAATGAAGATGTATGCAGCTGAGAAGAGGCCACCTTTAGAGTTACAAGAAGGGGAATTGGTTTTGTTGAAGGTGACCAAGTCTCGGTATTCTAGTTTGAAAGATGGATCCAGTAACAAGCTTGCTCACAGATTTTATGGCCCCTACCGGATCCTAAAGCGTATCTGAGACTTGGCATATAGATTGGAGCTACCCTCTTCCACTAAGCTTCATAATGTATTCCATTTTAGTCAGCTCAAGCCTTTCTATGTTGATAAAATTGATGAGATACCACCTCTTGAAGAATGTCTTATTCAATACATCCTAGAGGCTGTCATAGGTCAGTGTGAGAAGAAGCTTCAATCTCGCTCCACCATTGAATATTCGATCAAATGGAGAGGTTTACCACCTAAGGGAGCTTCTTGGAGGCATGATTCTATATTAGTATGATGCGGTAGTGGATAGACTCACCAAGGCAGTCCATTTCATTCAACCAAGTCCTAGTTTACTACATCTCAACTAGCCAATCAGTTTCTCGAGTAGATTTTTGGATTACATTGATTATCTCATGTGATTCTTCATGACAAAGATTCAAATTTCACTTCTTGACAAGTCAAGAAGTGAACTAGAGAGAGAGAAAGAGGAGAGAGAAGACTGTAGAAGAGAGAGATGGAGTGCAAAAGTGAGAGAAAGAGAGTGATGAGGAGAGAGAAATACTAGAAATGGAGAGAGAAAGATAGAAAGAAAAGAGAGATGACTGGAAGCCATGAAAGGATAGGAGAAGCTAGAGAGAAAAGAAGGACAAAGTTGTATTCTTATGCAAAAATTGATTACTTGTACAAATGTCATTTGTCCTTTTATATACCCCTAATTCAGATCTTTACATTCCATCCCCACTCGGATGTTTTTGTCCTCAAAAGCAAAAATAGGACTTATTACAAATTGCCAAGTGGTGGAAAGGGGCTAAGCACTCTGCATGGACTAAAAATAAATTGATCTAATCTTCAAGGATTCACAAAATAAGTACAACTAGAGGGTTGAGAATCAAGTACAAAGAATTGACAATCATTGAGAAATATGAAAATGAAATCTCAAAACAAAATATTTCTATTAAGAGCTCCTCCCAAATGGAGACTCTAAGTTGTCCCACTACAGACCTTCCTGTACTAAATTTGTAATAACTTTGGATTGTCTGCTGATCCAAATCAGGCATGCTATAGCTCCAAACAAAGCTCTCATTAAGTGCTTTCAACCCATATGACTCACACATCTCTATCATTAATTCAGCATTAAATCTGGTCCAAAACATAGATCTATTATTTTGTAGTGAAACAAGGCCCACTAGTTAGCATGATATTTGTCTCAAAACTCTTGAAGGTAAGGACATCATTCGCAAAGTAATGTTGGTCCATGCAGAGAGTTAAGTCCAATCTAGCCTCTTGGGTCAAAAGGAAAGGTAACATCCTATCCATGCATTATGGCCACCAAATCAGAGATATCATTACTCATGAAATAATATGCATGTACAAATGAATCCACAAAAGCATAAGCAACTAAATCAAATAGAAGCCCATGGTCATGGTCTTCCTCACATCAGAAGCTTCATAGGCTGCAACTGTAAACCCTCTATCATGCTCTTGATCATCATCAACATTATCTTAAGCATGATTGTCTTTATCCACTTCATCTGAATATTCAAGTACCATAAATATACTTGAATTCTTTGCTCTGTACATAGCTTTGTGATTAAAATACATTGGTTTAGCACATCTATAACATTAAGCATGTAACTCTCTGATTTGATCATTGGTTAATTGTTGAGCTTTATGGATTTTAGACATAATGTTTCCCACATCATCACTATATCGATCAAGAATATAATAATCATACTGTTGTCCATGGTACTCATGAGAAGCATATGGCTGAGAAGTACAGGAATGCTGCCCATAGTCATACTGCTGTCCATATATATATTGGTGTCCATGAGAGAGTGATTGGCTATACTCATTGTTGTACATATTTAGCTATGATTGCAATAAGTCTTATTGAACTATTGCATCAGCCATGGCAATAGATAGAACCAACATATACTTGTCATGTACATGCACTAAACCCTCTTGCAAAACAACATTATCAACATAAAGATTGATGAGATCTTCCAAGATGCATGGATGTACCAACTGATCCATATGAGATATCAAATGTTTAACAAGTGCTTGTTCTATCTGGATAGCATCTATCACTTTAGCTTGCCATCATGGTTGCATCAAAATGCATAAGTGCATATGCCAATACATCAATCATGTCAAGTATGTGAGCAAAAATGACTTGTTGAGTTCCATTGCTCTTATGATACTCATAATATTGCTACTGGATGCCACTTGCCTCCTATAAGACACTTCAAAGTCCATATTATCTTGTGATAGGGATCAAAACCATATGAGTAACACTCTTGCTGAGACATCTCTTGCATCATAAACCACAATTGTTGATTAAGTTTCCCTACCATTGTTGCTTGCAATTCTAACTAGTAGTAACTATTGCCACTGTTGTCTTGGTAGATATCTTGAGTGATGTCCTCAGAATAGTTGTACCTTAGTGTAGCTAGTAGATATCAGTCAGTTGTACCTTAGTCAGTCCACAACTCTATCACTTTGATAGAGTTCCAGTTGCTCCTCAGTCAATCCACAACTCTATCACTTTGATCTGAATGCCCAATTCTTAGTGCTTGTTGTAATGTCCCCATTACTTATTTTAATGCGTGTATACGTGGTGTTGCACATCCATACATGGAAAAACTACAGAATCTCTACAGGATTTACAGGAAAGATGACTCGTTTACTAGAATAGTTTGAAATATCTAGTATCATGTTTAGATGAAATCCCACTATAGATGGATCCAAACATATACTGTGACTTATTTTAAAGGGAATAAGTCATCCAAGACAAAAGATGGAGAAAAATGATGTGATTTACAAAAATCATTATTTTTTACCACTTTGATGAATTTTTGCAATTCTGTCCATGATGGCTTGTCAACCAAATGCATTTCAATCGTTTTGAGTACCCATATGACTATATTCGGAGTTCATATGATGAAGTTAGGTTCCAAATAAGTTGCAGACATGCACATGGCAGAAAAAACAAAAATAGTGAAAAAAGCATAAGCTTTTAAGCTAAACGCCTTAAGCTTTTATGAAAAAGTAAAGAAAAAACATACGTGAGAGGGAGTGGAGAAAAACCATAAAAGGGAGGACAAGGAGGGAAGAAGGACCATTAAAAAATCACAGTGTGTGTAAGACTTGAGGTTGAGATTTTATCCCTCGCCTTCTTCAATCTTGCCATAAAAAATTGGAGAGAAGGTTTGAGGACGTGCTTTAAGTCCCTCGCCTACATCGAAGTTCCAACATCGCGAGTCGCTATGGAAATTGGCTTGAGTTGAGCTGAAAGCTTCTCGCCAATTTTTGAAGATCGACAATAAATTCCCATCCTTGCGGCGAGCAACTTCACAAACCCCCGTACGAATTCTGTGCAACATCTAGCTTCATAGCAAGAGAGAGGGACAAGAGCAATCTTGACGAGGACGCGGCGCTAATCGAGAAGGAGGAGAATCTATTCCGTGAGACAAAGAGACATCATTCCATTCAATCCAAGGAAGGGGATACGCTGTAGGTCTCTCATCATCTTCTACTCTAATTTGAAAAGAGAAGACATTGAAGAACTTTATCCTATTCTATCAATCCGGTTAGATGTCATAACTTTACTCTCGTCCCTATTCCGTCTACTAGAGAGAGAGAGAGATCATACCTATTCTCTCGCTCTTGCTCTGTACTAGAGAAAGAGCTATCTTTGTTCTTACCCTTGCTTTCCAAGGTGAGAGAGAGAGAAGTATTGCTCTCCATGAAGCAAGAAGAACTATCCACGAGTCCTACATCATTGAATCTTGCAATAACCATCATCATCATCGTGCGTCTTAGACATTTGCTAGTTGGTATTATTGTCGTGTTTTTCTTCTTCTACAAATCATATTTCCATCATGGCCGTGAAGAAAAAGAATTCAAAAGTGGAAATCGCAAATGACCCTACTAACGTGGAAGCAATAGTTGGAGTTGCGAGCATGGGAGTCACTAACGAAGTCATGGGCATAGATAGCAACCCTTTACCAATCACGATACCACAGGTTTTTCTAAAAATTTAGTTAAATTCCAAGGGGAAGAGTTCATTATGTGAAGTTCAAGTGTCGATTGCTACTAGATGAATCATCACTTGAAAGTTACATGATTGATTGAAGTCATAACTACTTGAAGACATCAATCTTGTTTGTGATTTTCTAGATTAGATCCTGATTGAATTAGTATTGAAACAAATAAAAATTGAGGAGCCCTATACCTCCCCCAAGGATAGGTGTTGAGTCCCCATACTAAGAGGGGATGTTTTTACCACTGCGCAAGCATGGACCAGCTTCGATGGCGAGAGGTCTCCCAGTAGGGATCGTATTAACTAGGAGGTGGTTAGGGTGCCAAGGGGGCTCTGGCTAGTAAATCCTTTTCGCACCTATGAACTACTTGGTCCCTTGTATGGCCCAGGTTCTACTTGGGACACCTATAAACGCTAGCTATAGGTGGATTTTATCTTGGTGATGTGTAGATGCCTCGAATGAGGCAGCATGTGAAATTGTAAATTCTCTCCTGTATGGGTGGGAGAACACACATTATGCAACATAATCAATGAATTTATTTTATTTTGATTGTATGTCCGTGAGTAAATTACTCAAACGAACAACTGTGTATAAAAGGATTCTTTTTAATTAATGAATTTGTTTTTATATGTTTCATGTAATGTGGTAGATAATTAGATAACTAAGAACTTCCATAGAGGGAAGTGGGTGGATGGATTCCTGATGAATCCAGTCCTATGGAAGGGTGGTCTCGATTAGTTGAGAGGTTTTACCAAAAACAAACGCTAGGAAGAAACTCTAGGAAGGGCCGATTCGCTGACTTACCTAGGGTTTAGTCTTAGAACCAGAATTGTAAATTATCATAGGGAAAAGGTACGACGGCTATGCCAGAGCACTGTGAGGGATTTCATAAATCCTTAGTCTACTAATGGAAAAAGTGTTGTACTTCATGAACCAAGGGTAATGGCAGTCGCTCCTTCCAGACAATGAGCCTCTCAAAGGACACCTCTAGATGTGAGCTAGTTGTTGATAGGTGATTGTTAGATCAATTAGAAACCTTTGGGTCGGTCGTGCGTGGGTAACAGTAGGATGTTTCTCCTACGGGGTAAACCTAGGGTTAACTAGTGGACAAAATCCGATCATTCTAGTTAGAGTATGGATGGCAATGGCTGGAAGGTAAACTCTGGGCGACTACTAAAATGTTACTCGTCACATAATTAGGGCGGGTACGTTACACTTGTGTTGATCTTTGTCTACATCACCTTGTGTACTGAACAAGCCTAGCAAAATTGTTGGAGTTTTAGGACTTGGGGCCTTGAACATATGGTAGTCAAATTAGCCAAGTCTTTTAGTGCTGGGGTTATTATTCTCAACAACAACAGCTAAACCAATCTTCTGTTGTCTTTATCCTAAAATCCATCCTATGGATGAAGAATATTAGCAATCTGATCAGCAACCATAGATGCCTCTATATGCTTTTGAAATTACAGTATCTGGTGGTGCTGAGAACCTATTTCCCACTGAACATTGTCATAGGTGGAAGTCTTACTAAATTTATTATTGGGGTAGTGGTAATGTCTAGAGCAAGAGGATGCCCGCAATTGTTGATGTCTAAGCATCAGTGAGTTTCTCACTCTTCTTCCTTAGATCAACACAAAGAAGTGTAGGATTTGTAGACTTGAGCAACTCGTCTTGGTGCTTGTTTAGGGAAACTGAACTTAAACAATCTGCCCAATTCTCAATAGCAATAGAACTGCCTCATAGTCTACTATAGAACTGCCACAGTTTCTGTTGCAATAAAAACTTGGAGACTCTGCTTAATTCTCAACAGCATGCCATTTCTCCTGTGGAAGTTCAACTAACTTAGATTCCCAAAGTTGGAATACCATTATAGCTAGCATATCCACAGTGACCATTGCTCCATTGAATGGGCACACAGCTCCTATTGGCACATGTGGTTTTTTTAAAAGTCTATTTTGAGTTCTTATTCTGAAGATGTAGCAAAACATTCAATGTATTCCGAGTTCTTATGTTGAGAATATCTTCATTGTGCTAAATGTTGAACATATCCTCACTGTGATACCACCATTTGAGCAAGGCCGGTGACAGTTTTTAAGAGATCTAGCCACACATCTTAGTACACATTACCCTCTCTATTGCTCATAATTCTCTGAAACATCTTCTTCATGCATAACATGCTAAACCTTTCTTGATGCAATCAATGCTTGCATGCACAATTATCCATGATCCAACAAGCATAGGGATAGCTTGACCATATGCATCTACGACTATGGAGATGCAAGAGTAATAGTTCTCTAGGATCCAAATACATATTCAGTGAGGCAAATACACATTATCAAAGTTGCAAAGCGGGCTCTGATTCAAAAGCTCAATATGAAGCCTTAAGAGCTCTTGCTGTTACATACTTTGTAGGTTGCTCGGTCAACTCACATGAATAGAGGAGGTCATGGATGTGCCTTGGAGTGTATGTAAACATAAGGGAAACCACCACTCAGATTAGTGAACAGGCCTTCTCTTGCTGCATCACCAAGAATTTGCTACCTTGAAATAGTAAAGGAAGGATATTTCTACAGGTATAGTATGGTTTGCACGTGTAATATGGAAAGCATATTCACAACCTCCAAAAATTGCATGAAATTTTGATGACAACTTGGTATTTTTTCCAATCGCTGCCATATCTATCCCTTCCATCTTCAAAGATCCAAATCTTCCAACTGTAGGTGTCCAAACTGGAGAGAGAAAGAGGAGAGAGAAGACTATAGAAGAGAGAGATGGAGTGCAAAAGTGAGAGAAAGAGAGTGACAAGGAGAGAGAAAGACTAGAAATGGAGAGAGAGACAAAAAGAAGAAGAGAGATGGCTGGAAGCCATGAAGGATAGGAGAAGCTAGAGAGAAAAGAAAGGCAAAGTTGTATTCTTCTGTGAAAATTGATTACTTGTACAAATGTCATTTTCCCTTTTATATGCCCCTAATTTAACTCTTTACATCAACTTTGCGAGAATTTTGGTAAAGGAGAGAGGTCTTTGATTCAATGTGAGCAATGTGAAGGTGAGTTGCAAAGATTTGTTATATATGTCTTTGAATCCTATCCCCCTCAAAGGGACTTCTCGAAGCTTGGAGACAATGTAGTGGGAAAGTAGAATGGATGCAGATGTTTCCCGCTTTGTACAAGTTATGGCAGATTGTGGTAGTCCCACTTGCAAGTTCAGCTGCTTGCAAAAGAGGATTTTCAAAACATAATCGTGTTAAAAGTGATGAGAGATCATGTTTATCACTCACCACTTTAGATATGCTCATGTTCATGTCTCTTTCTTCTCTAGAAAACATAGAAGAAGTAGATTGGGATTTGATTTTTGAGGTATGGAAAAATATGAAGGTGAGATGCACTCAAGCTTTAGGGGCATCATAAGGAGTAACAACAATGACTTTTTGATATCATACTATGTCATGAGCATTGTAGCAGTAAGAATTTTTTGTAATCACTTTAACATTTTGTTGATAGCTTGCGTAAATTTATATGATATGCAATGTACATGCCCTCTTAAGAGTACTACAATAATAGGAATTTTTTGTAATGATCTTTAACATTTTTTTGGTAGCTTGCCTAAATTTATATGATATCAAACATACATGTTCTCTCTTTTTCATTTATCTAAGTCTATTTGTAAGTGCTTAAAAAAGATTTTGATATAAAAAGTAGCTGCTTTTTTGTAAGTTAAGGTAGCTTTGTCCTTATAAGCACTTTAAAGAGATTTGGATATAAATAGTAGTTGTTTTTTCTATAAGTTAATCTAGCTTTGTCATCCATGTTATATGTAATGCATAGCTTTCTTTGATACATAGTTAAACTTTTAAGTTCATAATGTATAATGCTTTTAGGTATCATTAATTTTTAATTATATGACACTTAAGTAATTCAAAATAAGTCTAACTTCAATATAATCCTTGATTTTAAAGTGCATATGTCATGTTTAATTGCATGCATGATTTGTATCCAAATCCAATTTGCTTTATACATAGATTGGTTATTTTCTTTGACTTTTTAAATACATGTTGTCAAAAATATGACTTTCCGCTTTACTTACATATTAAAATGCTACTAAGTAGTGGTTGTCAACATGCTTCAATTTTTAAATACATGGTATGTAGTACTTTTGGAAGCATTGTTTCTTATTTGCATGATATCTAAGCAATTTAAAATAGTTTAAGCTTCAATACAATTTTTAAAATTGATTTCATTTTGTAAATCCTCAATTAAATGTATGAGAGAAAAACAGACACTCAACATCTCTGTCAGATCCACCTGGTTACATAACTGCCTGGCTTCATAACCCCAGCTTTTCCAGTCATCTCCTCGTCTCCGTCCTCTCATAGCAGCTAATACGCATTACTGGAAGGCGGCAATTATGCTGTCACAATTGCTCTCGTTTGTTGTCATAGCTGCCTCCTCTGACTCCCGTCCTCCCTGTTGAGTGAATTATCCGATTAGAGCAAGACACCCGGACTTGCAGCAACCTCTCTCTCTCTCTCTCTATGTCTGTGGGGCAGGCCGCCCTCTGCTATGATTTCTCCCAGGCTGTCACATGCAGTAAGCAACCCCCTCCTCTCCTGCTCGACCCTAGAATCCATTTAAGCGTTATTTAAGCGTCAAATCTCCATTTCCAGATTGCTATTCATAGCCCAAATAATCCACATGAACAGCATAAACCCATCAAAACTCCTCCTTTGATGATCAAGGAAGGCTCCCCTAATATTTGGGACCAAGAATCAAGTGACAGATCGCCTCAATGACCCTATAAGAGATGAAGATCTTCTAGGATAGCTTGCTACCCTCTCCTCCCCCCTTTTTTTTTTTTTTGGTTCAAAATAGTCCCAATCTTCTCCTTTCTCTTCTCTAATGCATGAGCCTCCAGGCCATTTACTTTTTTTGGCTCATCCCCCCACCTTTCACTTGTATCTTCTCCTAGTTAGCATGCCATCGCCTTCACCTTTGTGGCCATGTTGGACAACAGCCACCCAATTAGTCCTATTGGTGCCCTTGAATGGTCTTCTTGATCTCACACTGCATTGATTCTATTGACAAAGCATGAGCTCTTGTGCAAGATAAAGCATACCCCACTTTCACACTCTATGTCAAAAATCCCATGACATCTACCCCCTCCAAACTTGCACATCCTTTGGAGGTGCCACATAGGCGGCCAACTAAGATCAAAAACTCAAACACATGTCATCTTCATATTGCGAGTCCAACTACTCCCACATGGATCATAAGTCATCAAAAGCACAGACATTCCATTCTACATGTATCCCTCAACACGTTGCAAGTCCAACTACTTCCACCTGGATCACAAGTCATCAAAATTGCAAACATCCCGTTTTGCATGTATGTCTCAACATCTATCCCTAACAATGATAGTTCTTGTAACATTCCAATCCTTGTGAATCCACTGAGTATCCCTAGTTCATATGTCAACTCATCTTCAGCTGCATCTTCAATGTCTGCCACTTTCTCTTCCTCATCTCTGTAAAGATGCTCATCTTTTACTAGGCTCACTAGTGGAGAGACCTCTTCCACATTTCTCTTTTTGTATATCCTGATCCTCTTCTCTTTTCTGGGTACCCACATGTCAGCCTTATGCAACTTTGGTGAAGCATATATCACATATAGTAGATTACATCCACACCAGACTTGATCTCTTTCTGACATGAAAGTTATCCTATAGAACCACCCTACAAAAAACTGTTTATGTCTTCCAAATCATAACTCGAATTGCCAAACTTTAAAAAACAAAAATGTATCCCTACTCACATTCTACAACTTTAGTAAGGACACTAGGACCAAATTTGAAGGGTATTGACCCCTAAAATTTAATGTGCAACATATAACTGTTCTTTACTCATCTTTTACTAGGCTCACTAGTAAAGAACATACAATTGTTCTTTACTCATCTTTACTCATCTCTGTCAATATGCTCATCTTTTACTAGGCTCACTAGTGGAGAGACCTCTTCCACATTTCTCTTTTTGTATATCCTGGTCCTCTTCTCTTTTTTGGGTACCCACATGTCAGCCTTATGCAACTTTGGTGAAGCATATATCACATATAGTAGATTACATCCACACCAGACTTGATCTCTTTCTGACATGAAAATTATCCTATAGAACCACCCTACAAAAAACTGTTTGTGTCTTCCAAATCATAACTCGAATTGCCAAACTTTAAAAAACAAAAATGTATCCCTACTCACATTCTACAACTTTACTAAGGACACTAGGACCAAATTTGGAGGGTATTGACCCCTAAAATTTTCTGCGCAACATACAACTATTCTTTATAGCATATAGTCCTGGCTAGATATCATCCTTTCAAACCCTGTAACTTCTACATATGAATCCGGATGTCAACCAAACTTTATAGGGGCCTTCCCTAGGTATCAAAGCCCATTTTTTTTGTGTCAATCACCATTGATTTTCTTTCGATTAAAACTGTTTTCAACATCTTCAAATCTACCTTGCCTATCCACTGTAGTCTCTTATAGCCAATTTGTTTGCATGGGTCTCAAAACCTAGACATCCTTTGGCACATGCTAGAGTATATTAGTATTTAGCAAATTCAAAGTCTTTCTCATCCATATCCATGTCATCCTCTTCTTCTTCTTCTTCTTCTTCTTCTTTCACACTATGAAGGTTAATACTTGTATCTAGCTCATTTGATTCATATACTATAGACTCCCTTCACTTAAAGAGCTTGATCGATTTACTAGCTGTAGGAATGTGTAATCCTATCCCATCCAATTCAACAAGTGAATAGGTAGCATTGTCAAATGCTTACCTTACCACATATGGACCAAACCATCACTTAGACATTTTTCGACTGGTCTTATGCTAATTTTTCAAGCTGTTGTCATAAATCAACACCCTGTCACCTTCATGTATGGCTCTTGGCCAAAGTCTATGTCTCTCTTATTAAACTATTTCTTATTTTGAAGCCTAGCTACCTTTAACTTCTCCATTGGTATCCTAATGTCTTCTTGCCTTCTTTCCAATTGCCTAATGTGCAAAACTAGCAACTCCTCTCTATTCAATCCCTCTTCCCAATACATTACGCACTATGTAACAACCATCTCTTTTATTGGCATGATGGGCTTCTAACCATACATCAATTCAATCGGCATATATATTGTGATAACACTATGAGTTATTCTATTAGTCCACAAAGCGTATGGGAGTAATCGTAGCCACTCTTATCCAATTCACACCTATCTGCTATAATTTTTCCAACACACCCATACTGATAGAAAATCTCTTCCAAGAGAAATGTACACACTACTACCTGAGTAGTCTTTGTCCTAAGTGCTTTCCCTTCTTCTTGATTTATCATGTCTTCATGTGCAAACATGAGGTACTGCATCTGCCATAAACCTATAGGTATAGTAACCAAACCTACTACCCATTTAAAATGAAGAAACAACGGATAAGTTGGCTACAACACATCCCGATGTCTCACTAATGAATACGTCTAAGAAATAGTACAAGGTTCCACAAAGTGAGCAATGTTTGCAAACATCCCTTCCCACCAATATCTTTCTTTAATATTCTCAAAGGTGTCCCACACACCTCTATGACCAGCAGTCTAGAAACTTTCATGGAACTCTTGCACAACCTGTATCTGTGTGGCTCTATCTCCAAGAACTTGTAGTGGAGCTCCCCTCTTCTTAGCATACTTACATAAATATCCATCCTTCAAGATGAAACCATATGCCTTTCTCTTAATCCTCTTGAACTCCTTTCCTAATCATTATTTCCTCTTGGAAAGACTGTTGAAATATTGGCCTATTCTTAACTATTCCCATTCATATTCCTCATCCAAAAACACCTTCATTAGCTGAAACATAACAACTATGATGTTTTATTCCTATTGTGCCTACTTTTCCCATAGGTAAAAACTCCTTCTTTGCTATTGAATTCCCTACAACATCAATATTTCTAGATAGTGTATGTACTATACTTGTTGAATTTATTACTATTCTAGCATTTATGACAGTTGTACCAACATTTAAGACACCTATACTTGCATATAGAGTAGCTATAGAATCAACCCTTACTATAATTTCATAGCTGAAACATAACAACTATGATGTTTTCTTCCTGTTGTACCTACTTTTCCCATGGCTAAAAACTCCTTCTTTGCTATTGAATTCCCTACAACTATAATATTTCTCGATAGTGTATATACTATACTTGTTGAATTTATTACTGTTCTAGCCTTTATGACAACTATACCAATGTTTAAGACACCTGTACTTGCATATACAATAGCTATAGAATCAACCCTTACTATAATTTCATCATTTTTTTCAAGAAACTCCTCTTCATCCTCATCCATCATGCCATCTTCATCTTCATAGCATGCTCATAATAACATATCAGCCATTGGGTTATTCCTCCCTACAATATGATGTAAATCAAGGTTGAGTGACTTAATATATACGCTATCCAACGCAACATGGCAATGTCGGAATTAGCACAATGATTTATTATACCCAATAACAATAGACAACCTGTCTTCACCGCCACTACATGAGTATCCATAAAATACTCTCTATCACATTTAAGAGTCGTAAACACTCCCCAAAGCTCCCTCTTTATTTGAAAATACCTCCATTACCTCTCTTTCAGTACCTTTGCTCCAAATTTAATAGCATACATTATTCCCTTGAGCATCATCCTATCCCACTACCCATCCAATACCGTCATATTAACAATGAGGATGATGGGCCTTCCATCTGAATAATTCACTTTCTTCAAGGTTGGTGTAGAATTCAACTTCTTCTTTGGCTTTCCAATAGTCTTTGTGTTCTACCTTCCCCAATTAAACTTTTGCCTCTTCCTTAGTGACTAATAAAGGCTTTCAACCACATGTGTGAAATCAAGGATCCGTATCAAATAGAAGAGGAATATACCCAAAAACCTATTGACTTTTGATACATTGGAGTATACCTCTACATCCTACTAATCCCATCAATCTTAATTGGTGAAGGCTTTTGACCATAGGGGCCACACATATGGCCTACAATTAGCACCTCCTCAATACCAAAGTCTACTTTTTCATTCGACAGAGTGAGATGCACTTACTCTAACTGAGTCAAAATCTTGTGGCAATTGGTTATGTGGTCAATAACAAACATCCTGCAATGCCTATAATCCAATTTCTCCTTCTTTTCATGTCCTTCACAACCTTAATAGGGACATCATCAAGAAAGGGTATCAGGAGCTATGGGATATAGTCTCTCAAGACCTTATGCATCGCATTCATCATGTGGGCAACTAAGTTAGTCAACCCATTTTGGAGGGCATACATGTGCACCAAGCCAAGTGGTGTTTTCATAGTAGTGATATCTCGACTCTTTAATGCAAACTAAAATTGGTCATAGCCAAAGTATAAATCCTCCATGGAATAAACAGCCTTGCGAGTAAAGGCTTCTACAAACTCATCTCTATAATACGCCCTGCACCTATATTTCTTATCTCGTGATCTTGTTGACTAGTTGCATATCTCATATAAACCACAATGCCCCATTCTTCTTTGGGATTGTAAACTGGCAATTAGAGTATGGAGGTGAAGATGGATTCAAAATATTCATCCTTATTTTCTCATTTAAGAGCTCCATCAGCTTAGGCAAGTATGTGTGAGACACAATAATTGGTTTAAGATTCCATTGAACATGTGGCATTGTAAAGATTTCCATTGGAGCCACAATAGTCAGATCCACATATCCAATTTCAATAGACTGAAATACAAAAGTCTTTTCATTCTTTGCTAATATTTGCATGAAAGAATCTCTTTCTACTTCAACTCTTTCAAAGTTTCTGCAATAAATGTATGCCCTACACCATTCAGATCACAAAGACTTGGTTGTTTATACACTATCTCATTTAGCCCATCACTATCAAGGGATAAAGGCAAAGCCATGAGCTTAACCTTTTTGTCTTGTGATATGGAGATGCACTTTGTTTCTTTCGATGTCCTCTGAAGTGCATCTTAAGCAAAAACTTGTGCAAAGAGCAATGCACTTTATGCAAGAATTTTTGGCAATTTATGATGCAATTTCTAATCAATTCCACCTATTATGATGACATCTTATGACGAAAATTATCTTGCTTGTTACATACATCCCAACTAAGTTCACATCTGGGTTTGGAGTGATGCCGTGATTCCAGTGGTATTGATGCCTGATGAACCGTTCGTGGTTGCGGTACCACCTTGTTTCGATACATTCTTGTTCAACAAATTCACTTATGACATCAAACATCTTCAAATTATATACATGAATGACATGCTTTTTAGCCCTATTTTCAGCATTAAATATTGCAGTAATTTCATCCAATATATGAGTAAAATTCAGTCCTACAAATAGCCTCAAAATAAAGTCATTTGCAAACTAAGATACAATATTTCTTCAACTCTTTTTCAACATGATGTACATAACCATTTTCAACC
Source organism: Lygodium microphyllum (assembly GCF_053477565.2). Lineage (NCBI taxonomy): Eukaryota > Viridiplantae > Streptophyta > Polypodiopsida > Schizaeales > Lygodiaceae > Lygodium > Lygodium microphyllum. The sequence goes on along the minus strand of NC_141158.1, from coordinate 52,753,181 downwards.
TTACATATGGCTCCAATACTCTTGAATCTACCTCTACTGCTTGTTGTCCATTCCTGAAAACTAGCCACAAAGACAACATCCCCTTCTCTTGGAGGCAAAAACATCTTCCAAGTAGCATTGCCATGGCCTCCATTTACAAAAGTGTTGTCTAAAAATCCTTGAATTCTGTAGAGCATTAGACAACAACACTAGATAATCTCTAAGCATATCCCAATTACAGGGATAAATGATACAAACAATTAATAATTAAATTTCCATTCTACCATCTTTACTTTGCATACAAGCATAAGAAGAACCATCATCTATCACCTTAGTTTTCATCCTTGATTCCTCAATGTATGGCTATTTGAAGATAATTGGATAACTACATGAATCTTGCACAAAGAAGTGATATTCATCTCGAATATCTCCAATAGTCAATGGAATACTCATGCATTCACCATAGAGCTCCCCTAATGAGTTGTTTGTAGGCCACATACACCAACCAAGATCCATATCCATTGGCCATCCACCATTCTCATACAAATTGTGTGACGTTACATTAATTTCCAACACATGGTCCAAGAGAGCAATACATGGTATCTCCTACTCACCTATATTCACAATAGTTTCAATTCTAGCTCTTGCCCAATGTGTACAAGAGTAGTGGCTATTAGGGATAAATTGAGCATCCTCTTCCTCATGAACCTACTCCTACACAACTCCCTTATGTATGTATTGCCCACCATAACATAACATCATTCTTTCCACCCTTATACATCCCATTTTTAGCATCAATCTATTTTATGACAGCAATGGAATCATCAATAAATTCCAATTGAATACCTTGTGAACCCATGTCTTCTTCAACCTACAACAATCCTACAAACTGCCTTTTCTACTTAATAATATATATTATCTCCTCATGGAATTCACGCTTAGTGATGCCAAGAACCTCACCAAGCATAAATTCAACTGTGGTTCCAAGAATGCGTTCCTCAAGCACTTTCGTTATATCAGTTGATGTCTCTATGTCAAACTGCAACTTTTAAGTAGGTTGTTTACCTGTCTTTTCCCCCTCTTGCTTCTTTTCATGCAAGACATCTTCCTACATGTTCTAAACTAGCTTTTTCAGTACCCTTCTAGTGCTCCATCTTGCTTTATGTCATGTGCTTTGAAAGACTTGCAATGGTGGAAGGACGTGCATACTCATCCCTTCTTCTCTTTTCCTCAACAATATCATCCATGTTATGCACCTTAGCCAAATATGCATAGGCAATAAATAAATCAATAGGAGCATCTCATCCAATTTTATTCCATATACTTTGATTAGCCCTTCTCTACACAAGCCAAAGCACATGACTACACTGTAGATTTTGCATAAGCTTTACATGCATGCAAAGAACCATATGATTCCTTAAGTTTCAATTTTCCATATGTAGCAACATGTATGGCTACAAATGCATTTCTTACTACCAATTCTTTCAATTGCTTCTACATATCCCTTTGGCAAATTTTAGCTCAAGAGGCAACCCTATTTCAGATGAATGAAAATTTCCATCTTTCCAAAGCACCAAGTTCTTTGCCTCTATGTCATGATAAGACATACACTCCCACTTTTCATGCTACAAGCTATCACACCATATACATTGTTTCTTAAATCAATTCGATAACAGACCTTTGGCTGGCTGCCCCTTCTCTTCCACTTTCTCATCCAATTTACAATCTTTGGGTGAAGGTTTGTCATATTCAAGTATAGGTCATGCAAGCTTTTCACCAATTCATCCATAACCATCCCTTTTTTGGGTCAGATCAACAGGCATAACGGGTTGTCAACCATAGATACAAATGGATTTGTTGCAATTTCATGACTTTTTATAGAAAATCTAGGTGTAGACCATGTTCCTGACCTCAGTCTCATCCTTTCTTACTTCACAATCATATTTGCAGCATCAATGGCATGCATCCACTCAGATTTCAAACCAATTTTTGAGTTTTTATCTTCTAGTTGATCATCATTTTCTCTTGTAACATAGGGTCATTAGCTTTTAAGAATAACTCAAATTTTTGAATTTCCAAATACTGCTAGTCATCCACATCCCACTGAGCACAATAGCTTTCAAATTCACACAACAAAGCTGTAGGAGCAAGACCCTTATTAGGTTTTTCCACCTAATTTGTAAACCAACACCTCTTCAATACAATTCAACCAATCATTCTTACAATGCATGCATAGAAGACAGGAAAAATACAAGATCCATGCATATTGAGGAATCCTATGAAAAATCATCTTGTCTGCATATAACTGTATATAGGCTGATACATTCTACCCATTAAACTACTTCATCTCATGTCCTATATCCTGCAAAGCATACACAGCTATAACATTAAGCTTTTAGAATCATGCATTCTTTGTCGTTGCTAGGCTTGCTACTACTGTGATTGCAAAAGCAAGACCACTTGTTGCATAATATCTCATGAATCAACACCTGATGAATCTCCCATGATTACATTACTTTCACCAACCTTCACATCAGGTTCACCAATGCCAGATCATGTAGGGTTGAAGATCTACTGCATGGGTATGAGATAGAAGGGTGTAGGGAAATTTAAGGATGAAATGAGAAGAAAGAGAAGTGATTCAGAAGAAAGAAAGAATCATATGAGAAAAATAGATGAAAATTCCAATCATTCCATTTCATATGTTTAGAAAAGCAAACACTTGTAATACATCTAATACATCTCATAGAACTACCATGACAAGAATAGAGACGCATACACTTGGGAATATAGCCCAAGATGCTTAAGAGTATAGCTTAGAACCAACATTGATAAATACCAACACAATCCATATGCAATAGGAAACACCTCATAAGCTCATACAAATATCATTCTAACAATGGTTGATGAAGGCATACATCCACCATAACCAAGACATACACCTGGTATTGTAGGTAGTCCTATCAAAACCCAGTAGGGGCCTCCAAATGTACTTTAGCTCTATTATTCTAATTTATTATAGCATCAAATACTGAGGCATATGCATCCCAAAATCCAAGAAAAAATATATTTGTTTTCTATGCTATGTCTTCCCAAAGTAGAGATCAAGAATCAACTAGCAAGACTCAAGAGAAGCCTTGTTTGAGCATAAACTCCCCATTTTGTAATATTCCCGCACCTCCAATAAATTTTTGGTTAAAACATAAAAGTTAGTTAGTTCATATGGTTAGTTTATACATTAGTTAGTAAGTTAGTTTATAAGTTAGTAAAGTTAATCAGTAAGTTATGAGTTAGTAAGTTAGTTATAAGGTTAGTATTTAACTTATATAGCTTATTAACCATTCTAACTAACGAATTAAAACTAAAATTTTAAAAAATAAATAAAAGTAAAGATAAAAAAAGGGTGTCAAACTGATTGACACCACCGAACAGGCTGCAGACTCATCGCCATCATCATCATCATCATCATCATCATCATTATCGTCATCATCATCATCATCATCAACATTGTTATCGTTGTCGCCATCATCATCATCATCATCATCATTGCCATCATTTCTATCATCATCATCATCATCGTCGTCATCATTTCTATCATCATCATCAACATCATCATTAATAGCCTCACGACCAAATTTTTTTAATAAAAAAAGAGAGAAAAAAAAGAGAAGCTCCCACTCTAAGTGAAGGAGCTACTGTGGCATAAAGAGAGGAGAAAGAGAAGGGAAGGGAAAGGTAGCATGCACTCCCTTCTGCCTATATAAAGGCATGCCCTCTACTCAACTGAGGAAGAAGGATACTCGGAGAGGCTGAGAGAGAGAGAGAGAGAGAGAGAGAGAGAGAGAGAGAGAGAGAGAGAGAGAGAGAGAGAGAGAGGCTACAAGAGAGAGAGAGAGTTAGAGAGAGAGAGAGAGGGAGAGAGTGAACCCAAGTCCCCCCTCTCTCGATCATCAACTAAACAATCTTCTCTCATGCTCTCCCATCCCAAGTTCATCCCTCCTTCTTTATCTCTCAATCCCACTCACGAACGATGGCTCCAAAGCAACGAGGAGAAAAGACCATGAGATCCACCGCAACCGGTCCAAGAATGAGGTATTGCCAAAAATATGGGAGTGCACGAGGTTGCTGGAGTTGCCACTACCAATGGAACTTTGGGTGTGGCGAACGCAACTGTAAGCAAAGACTAAATGCCCAATGTTGTCATGCCAAACGCGGTTATTCTTGGCTCAAAAATAGGCTATTAGTTTCATATCGCCACATAAAATAATAAGATTTTTGCCAAAATCTTACATAAAATGTTAACTTTTGCATTAAATGGTACAAAAACTACTTGTTAGATTCATGGACAACATCCATATAAAAATTAAGTACATCAAATATTAGCTTCCATATTTATACTTATATGAAATGAAAACTTTCATCTAGAGAGTGTATTAGTGCATGCATAAACCATTAATTGCTACCTATGATTTGTAGTTAAATTAGTCAAGATTATAATCCATAGAATCATGATGGAAATAGTTGTAGTTGGAGGATATTGCACGAAATGAGTAAAGGACTATATGCACACTCAAGATTAGTTAAATAAAATAACTTGATATATCTATTGTCAAATGCGACAAGGTTGAGTATTGAATTAAAGCTTAAGAAAATCTATTTAAAGGCCATGTAAATCGTTTCATCGTTTTTTTTTTCTAGGCATCAACTAAAGGAAACTTGCTAATTCTTAGGACATATCAATGCTAAGAATATATTGGATGGAATCTAAAAATGTGAAGAACAACTTAGACCCTCCCAGTCTATTGTATTGTCTACGAACTCCTGAAAATTGAAATAGAAGGATATTGCATAAATAGTTTGTGCAATGGTTCACTTATGTTGGGTAAATTAGCCCTAAACGGGAAATTCATGTCTTGCTTAACAAGGTTAAAAGAATTGTACTCAACACTTCTAATGGGGAGGAGAATCCCCATTAGATTATAAGGTTACCTTACATTAAGGTCTACCTTGGCTATTGTAGAGGCGAGCTCACGCTCAACCGCCAAGACCTACCGACCGCTTATTATTCAAGTGTTTCAAGTGAGCACTAATGGCTACCTCTCGCATAGACAATGCACTATCCCTCTCTACGAGTGTAGTGAGCTTACCTTGATTCCCGATTGAGTTGCTTTATCTCTCAAGCACTTCGATAGCTCCACGATTCGTGATGCAAGATCAAGCATCCTCAAGCATCTTCCTCCAAGCTCCATCCTCCATAGCCATGTGGGAGACGAGAGAAGAGAAGAGAAGAAGAAGAGAGGAGATGGTGGAGGGCTTCACCTCCAAGATTCCTCACCCTCATACACTCACTCCCTCACTCACATTGCCTCCCTCAAGCACTCACAAGCAAGCAAGCAAGAGAAGAGAAGAAGAGAAGAAGAAGAGTCCATTTTGCCACACACCCAAGAATGAGCTCTCATTCACTTTTTGAATTTTATATACAAAACCCTAAATCCCTTTTGGGTGATTATCCCCTTATCCCCTTTTTTACATGACCGGCCATTGTGCAAGGTCCTTTTTTCCATTGTCCTCCTATCTTCCTAGCTTAGTCCTATCGCCTGTCTATGGTTACAAATTGTATAGGAGGGAGCCTAGCACTCTTTTACAAAGATTTTTGTTGTGCCTTCTTGCTTTTGGCATTTTTGCAGCTTCCATGGTTGCACCTTGGACTCCTAGTGGTTGTTCCCATGCTTTTAAAGTTTTTCCAGGCCCGTTCTCTTGCGAGGCGCCTTTTCCTTTTTTCCACTTTTTGTGCTTTTCCTCTTGATGCCTCTTTTCCACTTTCTTTGCTCTACAATAAATATCACCCCCCTCCTAGCCAACTGCCAATCCCATGGCATTGCTGGGTGGTGAGTTGGTCGGTAGTGATGGGATAGTCGGGTGGATTTTTGAGTTTGTATACAAGCCCTGGTTGAGGATATGTTGGAGGGATTTATGTTTGGAATTAAAGATGGTGTTGAAGTAAGTTCCTCCAGGGAGCTAGTTGTGGTGGAGTTCTGCCTTTGAAATTGACAATGGTGTTAAGGCAAACCCCCTTCTTAAGGTTGGTCATGGATGGTTGGACCTTTCCTTGACTAAGATTGGAGTTGGGTGGATCTTCCGCCGTGAGGGACTTTGTCCTTGAAATTGAAAATTGTGTTGGACGGATCCTTGTGTGAAGAGAGGTTGGTGGGCAGATCCATCTTTAAAATTGAATATCGTGCCAGGTAGATCCCTCCCCTAGCCCTACACGGTTTCCCTCTCTTGCATTGTTCCAAATGAGCTTCTTCATTCACTTTTTGACTGGGGCTGTGTGGTCCGTTCCTGCTTTGTTGCACTTGCATGATGACATCGTTGCATAATATGGCCCCTCTCTTAGGTAGGTGCTAGTTTGAGCATACTTGCCATTTTGGGCTAATGAAGGTTCGATGAGAAAGGGCGGGCATGTGAGTTGATGATGATGGGGTCTCAAGGGAATTGGTCTTGGGAATAAACAGATCACTTGGTTAAGGTGGTGGAGGCCGAGAGCACATTGCATGGATGATGGGTCTCCGAAGTCGGAGGATTGGAGCCTTGTTTTTACCTGAAAAGAAAGGAAGATACACTACCTGGGGGTGTCTCACTATCCAGTGTGGTGTGTTGTGCTTGTGCTAGTGGGATTGGGAGTTGGGTCAAGCTTGGGTGTCATTCCTCACTTGAGGACCCAGTTAGTGCGATAAGGGGGTGTGGTGCGTGTAGCTTAGGGTGACACGTCTAACCATAGATGAATGTTACCTCCCTAGGTATGTCCTACCCTTAATGTGCCCTAAGAGTGAAGTAGAAAGTCAAAATAAGGCTAGGGGGTTAGGGACGAAGCCGGCCAATTGAAGCCACCAGATGCACCTAGCTTGAGAGTCCCTAGGTGCAGTGACTGTTTGTGATTGACTTTTTGCATTGTACCTCTTGTCTTTCTTTTTCTTCTTCTTATTTTCTTTCTCTTTTTCTTTTTCTTTCTTTTTCTTTTCTTTTTTTGATCCAAGTTACATAGTCATGACAAAAGTTAGTCTTCATGATTGGAGTGAGGTGGAGAAGGGGGCTTAATAGATTTGTTAAAGAATTGGCAGCTTTGGAGGTACCCCTTGAGGTTTAGGTAGATCTGAAGGGTAGTGGTGGAGAGGAATGGATGATTGCAGCGGGTGAAGTAGCTATCATTCATATCCTCTAGAAGAGCTACGAAAAATGAAGGTAATAGAGCATCTCATATCATTAGTCGATAGCGCAATTATCTATAGTGTTAGGAGCAAAATGGAGTATTGAGAGGCTGCACTCCTGTGGGGGGTCTTGCCTAATGAGTAACCTAAGTAGTCTAAGGTAATTACAAGTAGTAATAAAGGTGGGGTCAGGGCATGAAGAGAATTCGTTGGTGGTGAAGCGGATTAGGGTATCATACAAGTTCTCTGATGTGAAGATGAGAGCATCTTCATATATAGTATAATGAGGATATAAATTATAGGAAAATCGTAGCGGCTATGGACACTGGAGTCAAAATCCACTCCCACCCTTCAAGGGTAGGGCATAAAGATTGGGTCATTTCGCTTGAAGGGTTGAGTGTTGAAAAAGTCCATCCAAGTGTCCAGGTTGGTGTTGCAAACCCTTCTTCTCCATTTAGATTGACATTCATAGGCAGACACAGACCTTGGCACTTCTAAAACCTTATTCTACCGAAAGTTGGTATCTTCAGTGGCCCATAATGTGGGGTTCTTCTCTCTCTCCTCCAGCCACTTATGTCCGAGCTTGCTTCCGATGTTAATCACCTCCTCCACCACCTTGATGGGCAAAACCCTATGCAAAGTGGTGGGGAACTAGAAGTTAAAGTCGAAGGGGCTCTTGGAAGTTTCTTGCCTCTCCCAGATTACAAGGTCGTCATGGAATCTTGATGGGGCATCATCCTTGCATGGTGGGATAGGTGCCTAGGGTGCCCTCACTCCCTCGGCATTCCAATTTCTCCTTGTCTTCTCCACCATTTTTTTTCTTCTTTCCCTCAGTGGCGCCTTTCTTTCTGCGGAGGTGTCTACGTGTTGCTACTCTTTAGGCCATGGGGAAGGAGGCGATGGGACAAGCTCTTCTTCATGTGGTCCCATTCTAAAGTTCACATCCACCTCCCTCTCCTGGCTTGGGTCATGGTGCTCTTCTTCAATGATTCCAAGTGTGTCCACTTCGTGCGAGGCTAGGCCTACCAATAGGAGATAATGACGTTGCTCTTCTAGGCTTGGGACAACTCCACTAGGTTGTGGCAAAATCTGTAGTCTTGCTTTCAGTGCTCTATGAGCCATTCCCAATTTCCTTTTCATGGCCTCTATGGACTCTCCCTCCTCTTCCTGGGTGGCATCCAATAGAGTATTCAGGAAGGTGGATTGATGTGTTTGGAAGCTCACTTGGATGGCCTTTGCTCTACTTTCAACAAGTATTTTTTCTTTTTCTACTTAAGTGAGACGATGTGCCAAGGCTTTAACTCTTTATTCATTCTAGTTAGCCCATCCTTCTACTCTCCTTTCCATGTCTTTGAGGCTTTCCCCCTGCCTCTGAGCTAGCATTGTTAGCCTTTGTTCTTGGTCTTCCATTTCTGTCCTTAGCTTATGATGCTCTTCTTGTGCCGAGGCTTGGGTTAATCTTTCCACCTCTCTTTCATACTTGCGAGCTCTTTCCTCCCTCAGCTCCTCCAATTCTTCTGTGGCTTTAGTGATTTTCTCCATTTTAGCTTGCAGATATTCGTAACGCCCCACAATCTCTTCATTGTGCTGTCATATGTATCATATGGCCTCGGTTTCTTCGTTCAGTCACACCTGCCATTCCGCTTCTATCTCTTCCTTAGCTTGTAGCTGCTCCTTCAGCTCATGAACTTCCCTTTGGGCCATGGCTATTTGGCATGTTTTCTCCAAATTGGAGATGCAGTCATGGCCTCTTTTTTGGTTTCTAGCTCTACTACTATAATTTTTTTCTCCTCCTTGGCTTTCTCTGATTGAGAGAGAAGCTCCTTGACATACTCGTATTCTTCGAGTGGCCTTTCTATTGTGGGGATGGAGGTTGTGGAGCCTGCCACCTTTTGCCTCTTTGGGTCTTGCCTCAACTCAATGTCTGTCTTGCAGCCGGCCATTTGGTTCCTACCAGGGGGGTTCCTTCTCCTGCTCCTTGGCCCATTTCTTTATTCACAAAGTACTAGACCCAAGTGTCCACCTAGGTCATAGAGCTGGGTATGGATATGGCAGTGGTGGTGGTGGGCGTCAGGAGAGTGGAAATGGAGGTGATTGGGGCCTTGCCCTTGCCTTCTTGCACTGCAAGTGGGACAAACTCTGGCACATGGGCGCTTAAGCTCGGCCCTTCATCTCTGATTGGGCTCATGGGTTCGAGCTCGTCCTGGCTGGACTACTGCTCAATGGACCTGCACGTGGCGAGGGCCATGTCTTCCTCCTCTTTTTTTCTCAACTCCTTCTCCTCCTCTTCCTGCTTTCTTCTTCTTTCCTCCTCGCCCTTTTTGGACTCCTTGAGAGCCTTTTGCAAGTTCACTTTCTCTTTTTTTCCTCCTCTCCTCTTCCTGCTTTTCTTGTGCAATTTTCTTATTCATCTTCTTAACCTTTCCCTGTCTAGTCTGCTCTTCTTGTTCCATGTTTTCTTCTTCCTCACTCAGCATCCTTTCGATCGATCGTGCCTCTTATTCCTATTGAGGTGGAAATCTTGGTGTTTCATTGACTCCTTGTTCTCCTCCTTCCTACCCTTGCTTCCCAGATGATGGCAGTAAGAAGACCACCAAATCCAATGATTGCAACCTTTGAAGATGAAGCTTTCCTTTTAGCCTCGATGACAAGGGATTCTCCTCCGGTGGGCTGTCCTCCCATTGCCAAAGCCTTTGCCGAGGTTTCAATGATCTTCCTCATAAAAACGTTGAGGTTCACTTCATCTAGCAACCATGTTACGATGCTCTCTTATAGGGGGACATTAATGCGGCTCATGATGGTGTTGTATCTCTAACTAGAAAACAATACGTGCACCATCTTGGCTTGGATTTGGGACTTCAGGATCAGAAATATCCGCCAAGTTGATGCCATCATTGGTGTGGACCTTTACCTTTTCCATTCCTAGCAAGGCATATACATCTCTCTTTGGCTTCCTCTCTACTTTGTTCGCCAAGCCCAATGCCATTTCCACTAGCTCCGAGGACAATTCAATCTGCACCCGATGAGTTTCCTCTCCCTCATGCACAGTTACAATGCTGTGGTTCTTGTGGAAAGTCCTCAAAAACTCTACACAGTGGCATGGCCTACTGCTTACATGTATTTCTACAAATTGCATTTCTCGATGATCTATCTCATAGCTTGTTCTTCAATGGCCACGCCTTCTAGGTTGAAGATATGCCGGAACTTAAACTGGTTGAAGGCTCATATTTCCACTAAAAGATCATACTTTGCATGTTATTCTTCTGAAAAATGCAATTCGCCAGCCTTTTCTTGGCCTGTCCATGATGCGTTCCTACCATGAAAACATATTCACCATTAGTGTTATTCAAAATAATCACAAACAAAAGAAAACAATTAAATATTTGCTGAACTAAATTGCTCAAGTGTAGAAATTGGCTTTTCTTCCAATTAGTTTGTTGATTTCAAATTTTATTAACCTTTTTCGCACTCACAAGTTGTTCCATCCTACCAACATGTCCTTTCCTTTATTGTTTTCCTCGTGTGTTTGGTTTGATTTACCTTACTCTTATCTTTGCCTTGTCCTTACCCCCTTCCCCTTGGAATTGAGAAGAATCCTTCTTAGGATTGAAGGTTGGAGTGTAAAGGATTTGTTGTGCATGGGTATAGTGCTTTACTTTCACATGAGCCAAGCATAGAAGTTTGGATTATATTCCATGTGATCATACTAGTCCATGTCAAAAGGTCGAATGTTGAGTTGGGTGATGTAAGTAAGGACATCAAGCAAGAAGTCATGGGAGTCCATGCGATTAGCAATGTGCAGCTCCTCCTCGTTAAGGATGCGATCTAAGTAGGGGTGTCCCTGGATATGTTCTTTTATGGGTCGATCACGAATGGTCGTTAATACCCTATAAGAGGTTGGAGCAACATAAGTTGTGTCTTACTCCAATGTTTTGATTGCGCATCGTTACTCAGAATTTGACATGACCTGACATCCCTCAAGCTCCCATTGAAGGCAAAGAGTGTACCATTTTTTCAAGAAAGGGGAGTTGTTGGCTGCAGGTTGTTTCAAGTCTTTTATCTATTAATTGTTGGCACAAGCTATGCGCTTGTCATATGAGGTGATAAGGCATTGTTGTTGCGCTTATTCGCGAGAAACCTTGGTGGCAATCAGCTCCACAACTTCCTCGGAAGCCTTGACAAACACAAACTACGATTCTTCCTAAGAATAAGAGAGTGTATGTATTTCTGTCACCACACATTCGTCCAAGAGTCTCAAGTCTAAACGGTCATAGATTTTAGCAAGTGGTGTGAAACTCGCATCCAAGCGTCTAAGGTAAGCAACCAAATCATCCCTTGTATTTTCAACTAAGTTTGCAACCAGAGTTAGAATTGATCACCACTCATAAGAGGGTCCAAGGCTGATAGATGGTTGAGGTTTGACAGAACTAGAGAGTTCAGCAGCAGCTAATGGTCATAGCTTGGTTTTCTCCTTAGGTTGTAGCTTGGCTTCATATTCGATGAGTTTAGTTGTAGTTGCGATTGTCATGCTACTAGATGCTTTTAAGGTTTGGGGGGTACCATTAGTTTTAGATCTGGGCGTTTTGTTAGTAGCAAGTTGCAATCTTGGGTGATAGATTGGTTTAGGCACTAATAATCTAGGTTTTGGCGATTCTATGGACTTATCGGCCCGATTCTCTTGTGGTCGGAGTGTCTCTAACTCACTGTTTCATGTGGCCAAGCTCGAGGGTGCCGTTTGAGTAGGACTTTTGGTTTTGGCTTTGGGTAGCTAAATCCAGGGGTTACCCTCATAGTAGCCTTGCCCTTGCAATAAGGTTTTGGGAACCCATCGTGGCTTGACCATGAGTCAATGTTTACAATTTCGTCTTGGCCTCCTAGATTTCGAGTATGGGCCCTTAACTTCTTGAGGGCATGGGTGTATGCTTTGAGACAATAGTCTTTGATGTTTAGGTACCCATTTGAACTGGGGTTTCTTGGCTTCAGTGTTGGGTTCAGTAGATTTTCGACATTGAGGTTTAGCGGGTTGTGATGAGTCACGACCCCCTCCTTAGACTTGACGGTGGGGTTCTCTACTGGTGGCTTTGCGAACTTTGAAGGAGTCACGCTGCCCTTGCTGAAAGATGTAACTATTTGAATGTTGCCTATGGCTAGGTGGATATGTTGTGACTCGTAGTCGATAGTATAACAAGCTTGCTTCTTAAAGGTTTATCCTAGTAGCAATTCTATGCCTGCATCTTTAGTGTTGGGCATAGAAGATCATCGGCATGCTCTCAGACTCAATAGAAACTACAATCTAGCACTTTCCCAAAAGTGTGTAGGGTTGACCTCCATAAGGGTTGAGCTTAGCATTAGTGGGCTGCAACCTCGGTTTGCCAATTTGGGTCCAATGGTCATGGGTTTAGACATTAAAATCAACTCCCTCATCGATCAATGCATTGATGGTGCATGTGTACTTGGCAGTGACCATTATGCTTAGGTAAGTTGGTTCTACAGCTTATCCTCATCGTCCATATTAGTAATAGTGGCTACTCGTACTTGGACAGGGGGTGCCAGCATTGGAGGCTTATGCAATGGGTACGTGGGAGGGAAGTACTTCTTTATATGCGGCTGCCATTGAAGAAGCCTATGCCCTCACCTTCTAGGGCTTCGAGTTCTACATTGCTAGTTCCGCTGATGGTTTGAACTCTAAAAGGACCTAGCCTCAGTTTCTGCTTATGTCCTTTGATTGAGTATAGTAGTACTAAGTTGCCCTGTTCAAAGTTGCACTACTTGACATGCTTGTCAAACCAACATTTATGTCTTGCCTTCTCGCATATTAGTGCATGGGTAGCTAGAAGCCCAGTTTTCGATAAGCATTTGAGCTCAATTAGGTGTTCAGTCCATGCCTCCTTCCCGTCCCATCTCTTTTGAAGGGTTATCCTGAGGTTAGGTATGAAGAACTGCAAGGGTAGAATTTCCTCTATACCATAATTCAACCTAAAGGGGTTCTTTCCTACAACTGTCTTGTAAGCCATGCAGTAGGCCCACAAGGTTGCCATCAACTTGTTATCCCAATCACTGTGCGAAGCAGAGATGACCTTGGTCAGGACATTTACCAAGATTTTATTTGTGGATTCAACTTGACCGTTTGCCTAAGGGTAATAGGGCGAAGATTTCCAATGGATAATTAGGAAGGAGGACATGAGGTGAGCTGTCACTTTGTTGATAAAAGTGTGTGCCTTGGTCTCGCTGACTAGTTTAATGGGGTAGTTGAATCTTGAGATCACCTGCTCCCATAGGAACTTAGCAGTGGTCCTAGAGTCATTCTTTCTCGTAGCTCGTGCTTCTACCCATTTTGTTCGATAGTCAGTGGTCACAATGATGTATTTGGCTTGTGAATATTGTGACGTGAGACTAATGGGTTTGATAAAGTCAATCCTCCATTTCTCGAAGGGTTGTCATGCGATAATTGGGGTTAACTCCATGTGATCTTTACGAATAGGGACTTTCGTTTGTTGGCACTCATCACAATGCTTCACAAATCGTACTGCATCTCAAAAGAGAATAGGCAACCACAATTGGCACTGTAGCACTTTGAGGGCTATCTCGTCTCCACTGAAATGTCCCCCTGTGATTTCATCATGTGCCTCTGTTAGTACATCATGCATCTCATGCTCACACATGTATTTGTGCAGTAATAACCCATCTTGCCCCAACCTATAGAGTTGCCCTGCTATCAACTAATAGGGTTAGATTTTCAGGATAAGCCACCTAAGTCGCTCTTTTCTATCACTCGTTCTGGTAGTCCATGCTCAAGCACTTGAACTATGTCATCTGCCCAATACAACATCATGTCAGCTCTAAAAAAAATCATTTTTGCTAGATAAACGGTATAGATGCGCATCTAGCAATTCATCCACAATGCCTTATCTAGCAAATTCTCTTGTGGGGATGCGAGACAGAATGCTACTTCCCTTTACGCACCACCATAGAGAAGTCAAACTTCAAAAGTAGAAGTAGCCATCTCGCGATGCATCCTATAGCGCATGGTTTGTTAACAAGATATAACAAGGCTTGATGGTAAACAAAGAAGGTAAAAGGTGTAGCCAAAAGATAATGCCAAAATTTCTTTACAGCAAACACCATGGCCAAGCCCTCTCTCTCAGTTGTTGAGTAATTTATTTCGGTCTTAGTGAGTTGTCTGCTAGCAAAGCTCACTCTCTAATCCAAGTTGTGTTCACCAGGTTGGCACAACATAGCTCCCACGGTGACTTTTAGAGCATCAATGTGCACATGAAACATGAGTGTCCAATCTGGGACTCGTAGAATTGGTGCCGTGGTTAGAGCCTTTTTCAATTCCTCATACATGCATTGGCATTCCTCAGTCCATTCGAATATGATCAACATCTTGTATAGAGGTGTAGCAATCAATCATTAGTTCAACACGAACCGTCGATAATACCTTGTATGGCCTAAGAAGCACTAAAAACCCTTGTAATCAGTTGGGGGTGGAAGATCGACAATGACCCTAATCTTTGATAAATACGTAGCAATGCTGCTCTTGACACCATGTGTCCTAGGATGCATCCATGCTTCACCCAAAACTGGTACTTCAAGGGGTTCAATGAGAGATGGTATAATCGACATTGTTCAAAGACCCGTCTAAGTGTTCCCTCCATGTAGAGTGAACACACAATTCATCCACGAAGACCTTTAACTCCTTCCTCAACATGTCTTTGAATATTGTAAACATAAGTCATTGGAAGGTAGATGGCACTCTAGTCAACCCAAAAGGCATGACTATGCAGGCAAAGATGCCCCATTCAATGGCGATCGCGGTCTTATGCCTATCGTTAGGATTCACTTGCACCTGCCTGTATCTAGATAAGTCATCCAAGAAATTGTAGGCCTCTTTGCCAGCTACTCTCTCAAGCATGTGCTTAGTGTATGGCAATGGATAGTTATCTCTCTTTGTTGCCACGCTTACCTTCTTGTAATTGACACACACTCTAATCTTTCCATTCTTCTTTAAAACGATGACAATGGGGGAAACCTAGTCCATGTGTTCAAATTTGTAGATGAATCCTCCTCTCATTAGCTTATCAATTTCTTCCTTGACAATGTGGGCATTCTTTGGATCCATGGGATACATTCGCGCTGCTTGAACTGATGTTGCGTCAGGTGTCATGGTTATGTTGTGAGTCACCACACTCGGGTCTACCACTTTGAGCTCTTCTAGGGACCAAGCAAAGACATCTATATACTCTCGCAAGAGAGTAATTAGACTTGCTTCATCTTGCTTAGCCAAGTCATCGGCTATAAAGGTAGGTCGTGGGGTCTCCCCTTCCCTAGCTAAATCGACCTCTTTGACCTTGGCAGGTCCCTCCATTGGTTTACTTGCTTGCCCCTGTTGTTTGGCTCCCAGCAAGATCACCACCCTATCTCCCTTTTTGAACTTTGTGAATCACTTTGGCAGGTCTGCGATTTTCGTTGCTCTTTTGTATGCATTTCTTTAGGCAGCTTCCGTTGTTCCTCCCTTAACCGTCAGTGTCTTAGGTGGATGGGTAGGTGCCCCTTGGTGCATCTAGTCTTGGGGGGTCGAGGTATTTCAAGATCACTATCTAAGCTCACTTTTGACTCAGAATTGAACTCTCCGCCACCTTTTCTAGAAGAGGGGCTCTCTCCTAGTGGTCGTAGCCTAGAAGGTGAGATCATCGTTCATAGCATTGGTGCATCACTCGGTTGGGCTAGGCTTGCCTGCTCATAGTCAATTGTGCATGTGTGCTCCAACCAAGTTTGATCGCACTCCTTGTGCCTGACTCCCTTCTCTATTCTAAGGGCACTCTCCTTACATGGTCTAGAGTCTACCCATATTTGTTCAATTATACGACCCCCAATGTCATATTCTATAGTATCAATTTCTCTTTTTCTCTCATCATTGAAGGAGCAACAATCATCATATTTGTTGTTAGAGCTGTCTTTATCTGATTTCTCATTATTCTTCAAGTTCTAATATGTCTCTTTCTTGTTGGTTCGGGATCAAAGCCTAATTGTATCTCAAGTTTAAATCATGCACCTTGGACCATCACCATGCAGGCTCATCCAAGAGATCTTGGAGTGGCTTGAGGTTAGTTGTTGCTGGATCACCAACCAACTTCTCGGTCAAGTACCCTAGGATCTCCAAGAGCTCTTATCTATTGTTTGGGACTTAGAATGTAACAAGGTTGAGTCTTTCGAGTAGGCTTCTAGCCATCATGCTAACTAGTACTAAGGGTGTGTCTTGGGGCTTGCAACACGTCTTGATGGCTTGTTTGTACTCCTCATTGTCCGAGAATGGTAGGACGATGGTGGCAAGAACATGCATCCAGTCTTGCTCATCCTCAGGGCATGGTATATACTTCGCTAAGGCCCCATAGGATTTCCTAATCTGGCTGTCACCCTTCAGCATGGTGGAGATGGTATCTAGGTCAACCGGTGTAAACTTCCAAGTGTCCATCTCTACTCTTACAGCCTCCATTCAATTTCCTAAGAAGATGAGACCATTGCTCCAATCTTCTACGACTCTCATATTGCACATCTAGGGTTGGTGGCCTAGCAGGATGTTGTAGTCTACTCTCTTCATGACTATAAAGTCAATAGAGAATTGGATTCTTGTGATCTTCAGTGGCCAATTTTTCAACACTCTGAATGGTCTCACCTTCATTCTGTTAACCAGCGTGACGTTGAATCTAGTAATCGCAACTGATGGGTTACCCTAAGTTTGGAGTAGTGCATGGCTTAGCACATTCACTCTTGTCCCCATTGTTGAGATATCGAGCTCCACTCGTGATATGCCAGGGTGACCGTTGTGCATTTATGTCACCGACGTGTTAGTTGCAGATGCGGTTGGTATACCGCCCATGAATAATAGCTACATGATAGCTATCCTTATCTACTCTAGTTCGTGGCTTGGTTAGTATGCCACCTTAGTTAGTTGAGTTTGGTTTGAGACCCATATCTAGGGTTCTTCTATTTTCTTTGTACTTGAGTTCTTTTGGCTTACACAACTAAGAAGAGAAAAACAGTTTTCAGCCTCCACCCTTGTGTGTCTTCCCCCATTGTGCAAGCAAGAAAGCTTCAAGCGAGACTCCTTCCTTCTCTCCCACAATCTTGACATGGTATCAGAGCCTTGTTCGTGGTAAGGAGCTCAAGAAAGCAAGCCAAGCTCGCGGTGGTCTGGTAAGAGGAGCAGTGTTGCTTTCATTTTCTTTTTTGGGAGCAGATCTCTGCAGGTAGCACAGCCGGAAAGTGCAGGAGTGCATTGTCTCAGGTTGAGACGCCCTTCGCGGTGAAGCTAGAGGGCAGTATATGCTGCGGGCGAGAGCTTTAGCTCTCGGCGACCTTGTTTTTTTGATTTGAGGCCATTTCGGGGCCTGTTTTGCAGACGGAAGTTTTCTGCACGCACTCAGGAAAAGGCTCAGTTTTATGCTGTGCAGCCACTGTTCTACAGGTCGGTGAAAAGTTACTGTAGAAATTGCATCGTATGCTTGTGCGCAGAGACATTGGGAGTTTCAGAATCATCCTTGGTTCTTGTTTATGCAAAATCGTCACTAGGAAGTGACTGTGTGGTCAAATACCACTTTCGCCAGTTTTGCAGATTTGTCCTTGTGAGGGTGAAGCTGTGTTTTTTTGCAGTGACAAAATTTCTTGCAGTATTCTGTAATGGCGTCTGATTCTCTTTCACAGATTGTCACTGAAAAGCTTGACAAGAACAACTTCCAGGCATGGAAGTTTAGAATGACGAATTTCCTTATGGGAAAAGGATATTGGGAATTTGTTGCAGGAAATGAAGAAGAACCAGTTCTTCCTGATGTTCCCAATCAACAGCAAATGCAGGCATTCAAAGCATGGCATGAGAGAGCCAGGAAAGTTATGTACTGGCTGTCTATCAGCATTTCAGACTCTATGATTGTGCATATTCAGGATGCAAGTACGCCAAAGGAGGCATGGGATACTCTGTCAAAGATGTATAGCACAAATACGCAAGCCAGGAAAATGCAGCTCAAGCAAGAGTTGCACAATGTGCAAAGAGAAAATATGAGCATCAATGACTACCACATGAAGGTGAAGAAGATTGCAGATGCACTTGCTTCCATTGGGTCGCCAGTGGAAGATGATGATTTAGTTTCTGTGACCTTGAATGGTCTAGGAAAGGATTATGCACAGTTTCGGACATCCATTTCAGTTCGTGAAAGATTTCCTGATTTTGAGGAGTTGATTGCTCTTCTAATTTCTGAGGAACAGAGAAATGGTGGTGCATCTTCTTCAGGAGGAACTTCAAAAGAAGCTGTCTTCTACTCAAATGCTGGAAGAGGTAGAGGCAGAGGTAGAGGAGGCCGATTTGGAGGCCGTGGTAGAAATCAGAATATGCAACAAACTCAAGAAAACCAGTCCTATGGAGGAGGACGTGGTAACTCTAGAGGCAGGGGGAGCCAAAGAGGTCGTGGTGGATGGCAAAGAGGTCAAAATGCAAACAGTAATGTTGAATGCTACTACTGTGGTAAAATGGGTCATATGGCTAAAGACTGCTATAAAAAGCAGAATGACATCATGAATGGAAAACTGCAACAAGGGAATTATGCATCTTCTAGTAGACAGGGTGATGACAGAAATGAGCACTTGTTTATGGTGCAGCACATGAACAATTCTGTGACAAGTGCAGAAGAAAGAAATGATGTATGGTATGTTGACTCAGGTGCATCAAACCACATGACAGGTCATGCAGAATGGATGGAGGATGCAAGGAAAATGGAAAAACCAGGATTTGTGGAGACTGGTGATGATACTGCACATCCTATTGTGCAGATTGGAAAAATTCCCTTGTCTATGCAGGATGGGAAAAAGAAATACCTGTCCGATGTATTTCATGTCCCGAATATCACCAAGAATCTGGTTTCTGTTGGTCAAATGGTTGAGCAGGGCTTGCAGGTCAGATTTAATCCTCATGGATGCTTTGTTGAGGATATGAAAAATAAAGGTCGCTTGATAGCAAAAGGAAAGAAGAAGGGCAGAATGTTTACATTGGATGCAGACATGTCTGAATTGAGTGCAGCAATGTTTGCACATGGGACCGGTGTAGTTGCAGATATTGATATCTGGCATAAACGCATTGGTCATGTTAATGTACAGCGACTTAAATCAATGCAGGCCCAAAATATTGTTGCAGGATTGCCAAAATTCAAGGTTGCAGAAATGCATAAGGTATGTGAAGCCTGTCAGTTTGGAAAACAGGCAAGGAAACCATTTCCTAGACATGTTCAAGAGAGTGAGAAGCCATTGGAATTAATCCACTCTGATGTGTGGACAACTAAAGCTGCATCTCTTGGAGGCTGTCATTATTTTGTCAGTTTTATTGATGACTATAGCAGAAAAGTTTGGGTGTATTTTATGAAAAAGAAAAGTGAAGTTTTTGGGCATTTCAAAACTCTTAAAGCGATGGTTGAAAAAGAAACAGGCTTGCAGATAAAATGCCTAAGGTCAGATGGAGGGGGAGAGTACCTCTCAAATGAGTTTGCAAGGTTCCTGCAGGAGCATGGCATAAAGCAGCAATATTCATGCAGTCATACCCCACAGCAAAATGGAATTGCAGAAAGAAAAAACAGACATATTGGAGAGGTGTCTCGTGCCATGCTCAATGAAAAAGACCTGCCAGATTTTTATTGGGCTGAAGCAGTTGCTACAGCAGTCTACATAATGAACAGGACTCCCACTGCAGCAATACATGGAATGACTCCAGAGGAGAGGTATACTGGTAGGAAACCAGATATTTCTCATTTGAAAATTTTTGGTTGCATTGCCTATGTACATGTGCCAGATGAGTTGAGATCCAAGTTGGATCCAAAAGCTGAGAAGTGCATCTTTATTGGTTACTCTCTGCAGCAAAAAGGGTATAGATGCTATAACCCTTCTACTCGTAAGTTTACAGTGAGCAGAGATGTTGTTTTTGATGAGATGAGTAGCTGGTATAAACCAGTAAATGTGATTGATGATGTAGATGCACAAAATGGTAATGCTGCACAAAATTCACAGCAGCAGTCACAAAATATTAGTGGACCTGGAGCGTCCTCTAGTAGTGGTTCACATTCTTCACCATGGACAGGCAGATTGAGATCAGAGAATCTTCTCAAAGTAATGCAGATAGTGGTATGCAGGTATCACGAAAAGGAAAAGAGAAGGTTGATCAGTCCATGGTTGATGTGAATGCAGGTCACTCTTATGTGGATGGTGAATCCAGTGGCTCAGAACAGAGCATTGATGATGAGTTGGGTATTCCTTCTATTGTTACACCTGGAGTAAGGAAGACCAGGGATGTTTTGAGAGCACCTGGGAGTGAACCTACTTTGCGCAGGTCTACGAGAGCTAGGTATCCTGTGGATAGGCTGAAATATGATGGATTTACAGCCATTCACTATGCATATATGGTCAAAGTGATACAGGAACCAGAACCCACTTCTTTTGAGGAAGCCATGGGAAAAGAAAAATGGGAGAAAGCCATGGATGAAGAAATGGATGCCTTGGAAGCAAATACTACATGGGAATTGGTACCTTTACCTAAAGGTAAGAATGCAATTGGCTGTAAGTGGGTTTATAAGGTGAAACACAATGCAGATGGTTCTGTGAACAGATACAAGGCAAGATTAGTAGTCAAGGGGTATGCACAAACATATGGAATTGACTATGAAGAAACATTCAGTCCGGTTGCAAGGATGGCAACCGTAAGAGCAGTCATTGCTATGGCTGCATCAAAGGGATGGTCTTTACATCAGATGGATGTAAATAATGCCTTCTTGCATGGTGATTTGCAAGAAGAGGTCTATATGGAGCAGCCACCAGGTTATGTGCATGCTGTTCATCCTGAGTTTGTTTGCAGGTTGAAGAAAGCTTTGTATGGTTTGAAGCAAGCACCTAGAGCATGGTCTGACAAGATAGGACAGTATCTTGTCACTATTGGCTTTCAGATTTCCAAGGCAGATTTCTCACTTTATGTGAGAAAAACAGAGAAAGGTATTATGCTGCTTGTCATTTATGTTGATGATTTGATTATGACAGGTGACAGTGATGAAGATATCCTTCATGTGAAAATGCTATTGAAGCAGAAGTTTGAGATGAAGGATTTGGGAGAGCTGCGTTATTTCTTGGGCATTGAGGTGATTAGATCACCAAGTGGGATACAGCTCTTGCAGAGGCAGTATGGATTGGACATGCTGTCCAAATATGGGATGACAGGCTGTAAGCCTATTTCAGTTCCTTTGGAGCAAAATGTGAAGCTGAGCACAGATGCAGGTGAGCTTCTAGAAGACCCTACTATGTACAGACGCATAGTAGGAAGTTTGATTTATATGACTATTACCAGGCCAGATTTGAGCTATGCTGTTGGATTGGTAAGTCAGTTTATGCAGGCTCCAAGGAAACCACATTTGGATGCGGCTAGACGCATACTCAGGTATGTGAAGTCCACATTGAAGTATGGACTATTTTATGAGACTGGGGTTCAGATACAGTTGCATGGATACACTGATGCTGATTGGGCTGGTAGCATTTCTGATAGACGATCTACCAGTGGATATGTGTTCTCTTTTGGGAGTGCTGCAGTCACTTGGAGCAGCAAGAAACAGCCTACAGTTGCCTTGTCGAGCACAGAGGCTGAGTACAGGGGTGCAGCAATGGCTGCATGTGAGGTAGCTTGGTTGCATAAGCTACTTTATGATATGCATCAGTCTACAGATGGGCCAGTTGTCATTTATTGTGACAACATGAGTAGTATACACTTGGCAAATAACCCAGTCTATCATGCTAGAACAAAGCACATTGAGGTGCATTATCACTATGTGCGAGAGAGGGTTTTACTAGGTCTTATTGATCTAGTTTATGTCAGCACAGAGGATCAGGTAGCTGACATATTCACGAAGGCATTGGGCGCAGAGAAGCTGCGCAAGTTCAGAGACCTGCTTGGTGTGCAGGAATTGGGATTGAGCTCGAGGGGGAGTGTTGAGATATCGAGCTCCACTCGTGATATGCCAGGGTGACCGTTGTGCATTTATGTCACCGACGTGTTAGTTGCAGATGCGGTTGGTATACCGCCCATGAATAATAGCTACATGATAGCTATCCTTATCTACTCTAGTTCGTGGCTTGGTTAGTATGCCACCTTAGTTAGTTGAGTTTGGTTTGAGACCCATATCTAGGGTTCTTCTATTTTCTTTGTACTTGAGTTCTTTTGGCTTACACAATTAAGAAGAGAAAAACAGTTTTCAGCCTCCACCCTTGTGTGTCTTCCCCCATTGTGCAAGCAAGAAAGCTTCAAGCGAGACTCCTTCCTTCTCTCCCACAATCTTGACACCCATGTCTACAATTTCCTTTCTTATGACATCCCCCAAAGCTAGTAGGACTCCATGCATTTTTGTGCCTTCCGAAAAAGCATTGACATGCAAGGATTTAGGCATGGAGTGCAGCATCAAACTCGATATTTGCAATTCTGCATTGTGCTCAGGCAAGTCTATGGCAATAGGCTCATTTGATTCTTCAACCCACTATTTCAACTCTTGCCATAGCATTGGATGTTGCCTAAGTAGGTCGTCTAAGCTTAGAGTCATAGGGGTGGTCACCCATTTATTAAGGAGGTTGCTATCCGCAGCTCTACGGTTCTTGGCCAATGTCTTGACGATTGGTTTGCTAGACTAGAGCTTTTAGAATTTGTCTATGCGGCCTTGCTTGTGGTCTGATCACCTCCCTTGATTTTGGTGGTGGGGGAGAGACTTGTGTGCTTATGCTTGAGAGATCATCGATCTCATCTTCTAGTATGGGCTGTGTGTCTTTTAGGTGCTCTTGGACCTCCTTCACCCACTCTTTCACCTTATTGATGACTTCGAGTTGGTGCTTCAGATTGGGGTATTCCCTGCCTTAGCACTTTCCTTTTCAGTCTTCTGTGGAGCCAACATTTCTTCTTCTGCGTGCCAATGAATTTCCTTCCAACAGGCAGTGTTGTGGCACTTTTGGTTTTAAGGGTTACCTTAGCATTTGGCCTTTTCTTCCTCCATCTCTGACTCTTCTTTCCAACTGAGGTTGTGTCAAGGTTGCTAGCCTGCTTCGTCTGGGTGCAGGTCATGACATGCAATGGGATAGGTGGGGCCTCCCCATCGAGTTTCTTAACACCAAACAACCCCAATGGAACTGGTGGCTCGATTGAAAAACTAGAGGATAGCCTCCATCTAGGGAAATCGACAAATAGATGAGTGATTCCACACTCAGCGTATCTCAAGTCAGTCTTATCTCTATTTGCTTGCTCCCTCTCAGGGCCACGCAAAGAAATGTATCATGGGTGGTTGCAAGTCCAACACATGATTAGCTCTTGGGTCTGTGCTCCTAGGCCTCTGCTTCTTCCTCTACCTAACGCCATCACCGACACTGGTCGATAGTCCATAAGGATGACGTTTCCTTCCTCATCGTATGATACATATGGGTTTAGATAAGGCTCATCGCCTCTAGGCTTGTCCACATAGTAGACTCGAGTATCACTCAGTGGATGGGTCACGTGGGGTCCATGTGGTCTAGGGATACCTATAGGATTTATCTCCAACCTAGCAATGGATGCCTTAGCCTCATCAGGTGCTGGGAGAGCCAATGGGGCTCTTCTTACAAAGAAATTTGGTGGCCTGCTCGCAAGGTATGATTGACCAAAAGGCTACAGGTATGGGAGTCTTTAAGGTAGTCCACAAAGCATGGTTTCAGGGCCGAACACTACAAGATATAGGCCTTATACCGACGTTAAAAGCGACAAAATTGTTCATAAAGAAATTTGCCATCGTCGTCTCAAAAAGCGTCGTTATTGGCAATGCCATAGAATAGTTGGTATCAACGTCGTTATCAGTGTCGCTATTTGTGTAGCACTATGTGCTTTATTTGGGCCATACAAAATAGTTTCAGTAATGTGTACAATGCTTGTGTAAATAAAGACAAAGTGTACTTAAATCATAACACTGATACATGAAATAAATACATGATCGCATAATGAAAGCAACCTGTACAATCATGGCAAGATACTACTACTACATAGAAAATGTCTACACAGATCACGTGACCAAAAAAGAAGGGAATGTGAGCTCCAAGGATCCAAGGGAAAGCTATAGATCATCGCCATCCGAAACCTCGTCCCACTGCA
Source organism: Lygodium microphyllum (assembly GCF_053477565.2). Classification (NCBI taxonomy): domain Eukaryota; kingdom Viridiplantae; phylum Streptophyta; class Polypodiopsida; order Schizaeales; family Lygodiaceae; genus Lygodium; species Lygodium microphyllum. Next base: position 52,728,818 of record NC_141158.1, on the reverse strand, counting down.
AAGGAGCATCAAACGGACTCTGCAAAAAAAGAAACAACTACACATCAGTCCACCATACAATAATGCATTCTAATTAAACATGATAACTATGGAGGACAAGAAAGATGAGTGACTTACAAGGTTGCCACATCCATACAATCGATGATCAATGCAGTGAGACCATCCCTCACTGCATATCAAGTCTCAAGGTCGGTGGGATAACGATTTGTAATGGAGTGCTGCAAAGAAAACAAAATAAAACTGTTAGAAACACGATTGTCAGTACAAAGGATATTGATAAAAAATAAGCAAGAGAAAACAAAAGAAAAACTTACAAAGTCCTTCAGATATGTCCTGTGGCCGCCACTTCCAAGATGATGGACCACTCCGGCCTCTAGTCGTGCCCTCGCCACCTCGCGTTGCTGTCTCCAACGTCCTAGGAAATCTGTAGTCTCCTCCTTGAGTCGGCACTAGTCGGCACCAGTCATCCACGTCTAGCCACTCGGGCTTTGAGGCCCCACTCTTGAGTGCATTGCGTGCGTCCGATTTTCTGTATGACATATGCATGCATGCACTCCACCCGTCATGCAGCCCATAGAAAACCTATCTGCTGTGGCTGGTACTAGAAACTCCCCATGTAAGGATGCTACTATGTAGTCCTTGCTCCCCTCTAGTATGTTCTTCCAATGATCCAAGACGTTGTGCCAAAAAACTTGTTGGCACAACTCTCTCATGCAAGCCATCACCCTCCTCCCCTCATCATTCATGATGATGGCTCCTGATCTATCATCTACAAGGTAGGCATACCCCTCTGGGATATGCCTAAGATGCGTCCTCTCCCACTTGTGACCACGCTCCTGGGTATATCCAAGAGACCCTTGTACATTTGGTGTACCTACTGGGGTAGTATCTATCAGAGTAGCACCCATAGGGGTGGCACCTGTGGATGGCTGAGCAAAAGCCAGAGTGAGTGGAGTAGACGTCCCCACAGGTGTGACAAATCCCGGAGGTGACGCAACTCTAGTAGAATGACAAGATAGAGACACCGCGTTTGTACCTCCACAGCAACCACCTGAGCCACGCTCTCTCGAACCGCCACAAGAGCGAGGAGTAGCACCTGTATCCTAAGCCAACCGCGGGCTCACTACATCCGGATCTCTGCAGCATCCCCCTGAACCACTCCCTCCATCTGGCCCAAGTCTGGAGCATCGACCTTATCTGCTAGAAATAGAAGCATCAGAGCGTGCCAAAGTAGATCTAATAGAGCGGCATGACGGTGTCTGAGACAGCTCCTAGTCCACCATATCTCTGAATCTCGCCATCTGATTTGGAGACATACACGTGAAGATCTCTTGTAGTTCCTCGTCGCTTATCCCTCGACTCATCTTGATGATCTAAATATCCACAAAGGTCACCTGCACAGACAAAAAATGATGTTAGCATAATCAATATAAATCATACAAAGCGCGATAATATAAATCTTAAAAAATGATCTTACTTAAAATGCATATCTTATGTACCCTTATAAGTGATTCTTCAACGAATTGAGTAGGTGGATGCTCCAAGTATGAAGTACCCTATGGTTCCCATGTCAATCTTCTGACACAACTCCGCATATACTAGAAGGTCGATAGACATGTCACCACAAAAGGATGAATCCACCTTGTTCTCAATTAATTCTTGGACTCTTGTATTTCCATCATTGTTACCCAGTGCTGGCTCCTCTATATGCTCCAAGCTTTCGGTGGCCTCCACCCTTGCAATATCGACCCCTCTATTTGCATATTGTCCTCATCTATGCTCGGAACATCACTTTGATCATGTACTCTTGCACTTCAGGGAGCTGAAGGTATAACATACCACCATCCAGGTTGTCAGGGGTTTGGATAGAAAATTACATGTTCACAATCAAGTACAAGAGAGATTTAACTATTGTGACATGTACCATGTCGTAATACAATTAAAAAACACATGAGTTCATGCACTTGTTCACAATGGGCTGGCAGCACAAACGTGTCGCGCAAATCTCTAAAAAAAAATTTGGAATATAATTTGAGAAATCCAAATGGACCTCGTCCAACTGTTGCTCCAGCTCCTTCAAGTACCTTTTTGAACCACTGCACATCGAATAGGATCATGGAGAAGCTACGGTAATCCACTGTGACAATACTTTCCAAGTTTTCAAAATACTCCATCTCATCTATAATCATGTTTGGATCTATTGCTCGTCGTCGGCTCTCTTGCTCGAACCTTGAAATGATACCACAATCTGTTGTGGAGCACATTTTGTCAATACGCTCAACGTAGAAATGCTGTCTGCGTGACCATACTGCAGTATATATTTTGTACTATACATTGAAACACTCAATTATTTGTCGCATATAAAATATAGATACGATAAATCCTAAACACATCATCACCTTCGGACTACATCCCCTCGAGAATTCCCACTCCTCAGTTGAGACCTCCGTCCCTTTGCGAAACACTACAGTCAAAGCTCCATGCAACCATCGCGTTGACACAAACCGCATCATCTCCTCATGCCCTCGGGATATCAAATCGGACGATGGCGTATACTACGTCGAAATTTAGATTGCACTTCCTCTCGATCTTTCCTAGCTTGCTGGTACCTAGGGAGCCACATCTCCATAGAGGCATAGTGCAACATACAAAAGCGATTCACTTTCTCCTCCATTACAACATCCATTCTTTTTTCTACCCCATTTCCAACCACCACATCTCCAGTCAGTCTATCATTGTCCTTCAGTGACCATAGCATACTATTGTCTCAATCCATCGTTGGTAGCCATTGTGAAATATGCATTAGCACCTCAGACACCAACCAACCTTTAGCCAAACTGAGCTCGTTATCGCCCAAAGCCTTTTAGGGTTTTCATGAAGCACTCCAAGAAGAACATCCATCACATATGGACAGGTTCAGCAATCTCCACTTCATCTACAAGATGCACAAGAAGGTGAATTTGTATCGTGAGCATGTTGGTAGGCATGTATTTCTCAAAGAGACACACCATATCCACTGCTCCCCGCCTTACGGATTCAATAGAGGACGTCTTAATCTCCCTCTATGAGATCCATTGCACTAAAGTTGACAAACTGTAAATCGCCTCGCGTATTTCTGGAGTAAGGCATCCTGTAATCTTGATCGGTAGTACAAACTGCCACAAACGAGAAAGCATTATAAACAACGACTACACTCCAAATAGCAAAATATGCAGGCCGCTTACAATGCATTCGTAGTACAAACCTAACATATCTTATGCCAATCATGGGATTTTAGCCTTGATAATTGGTCGTCCTTAGAAAACGCACACATGAGAGAACGCATCATACCCGTCAGAGTGCAGATAGACTTGACTATTTGCTTCACAATGTGCTCTTCTTTAGTGGACAAAACCCAAGGAGCATGAGGTAACTGCAAGCGACCACCATCAACAAGCGCCTCCATCTTACCTACCTCCTTCAAATCCATTCATGCCCCTACAATGTCTCTCTTTCCTATGATGTGGTCCCATAGAAAGCTACCCACGTTTTTGAAAATATGCATGGGATCCAACAAGTGGTTGATTTGTAAGTGGGTCCAATATGGCAACTCATAGAAAATTGAGAACCGTTGTATTCTTTTGTTGGACATGACTCCGTGTGGACCATTTTCAGCTCGTACCAGCTTTGGGCATTCATACGTGCTGGAGGTCGTCCAAGAAAAGCTTTTCTGAGTTCATGACCCTCTGGCAAGAAAGTGGCATGTCCTTGATATACCATCTTCTTCATGGTTCGTGACCTTCAGGTGTCTAACTGTGACCCGCACAATGGACATACATGATAACCTGAGGTAGCCAGACCTATCCCAATACCTCTATCCAGTGAATACAAACTTGAACGAGCTATGATAGATATTACCAATGAGAACGGAAGCCTACTTACCTGAGCACTCTCCGAATCCCGAAAAGTCATACATCATCCACATGAGAATGGCTCGAATATTGGCAGACTGTCGACCATCACGCTTGCTTATATATTGCATGGTGATCCCCTCCTCCCACAAAATCTTAAGCTCATCGACTAATGGATGAATATACATGTCCATATTTTTGACTTTGTAGTAGCGGGGAATGAGTAAGCTAAGGATGAGATGTCCTTTCTTCGTAGAAAGCTATGGAGGGATATTGTAGTTGACAAGGACTATAGGCCACACACTGTAAGAAGTTGAGCGCAAACCGAATGGGTTCACGCCATCCATAGCAAGACCAAGCCGAAGATTCCTTGGCTCTCGGGAAAAGCTTGGGAAGGTAGAGTCAATGTGGCTCCATGCGCGTGACCTCACTGATATTCATTGCACTCCAGCTGTGGACCTATTCTGTGTATGCCACATTGTCAAGCTCGCCATGCCAAACATACGAAACATGTGGTTTATGCGGGGGATAAGCGAAAAGTGTTTAAGAACTTTTTGAGGGATGGTTTGCCCTTGCAAGTCTTGTCGATACCTATGACCACCACACTTTGGACATATTTCCATAGTCTCGTATTCTCCTCGAAACAGTATGCAATCATTGATACATGCATGGATGCTGTTGTAGTCCATGCCAAGCTTTCGTAAAACATGACGTGCATCATCACGAGACTCAGTCATGGTATTTGAAAGTGATAATATATGATACTTCAGTAACCTAAATAAAAATCATAAAACACCTTGAAAAATCACAAATATTTTTAATGATAGTGCGGAAAAGAAATTAATGAAGCTTACGTACAAGGTACCTAAACAACTAGGTCACACTTGCATCGCTCCACCTGTATTTTGCTTGCACACTTAGGAGTGCAAGCAGCATCTTTAGGCGAGATACTCAACACCCATCATATAATGGTATGGATGCTTTCTCTCTAAGCAGATCAAAAGTCTTGACATCCATGGGCATCAATGCATCGATCATTGCCTCCATCTCAGGCTCCAAGATTGTAGGTAAGTTTGGAAGGCTGCTTGTCTCCTCTAGTATTGACGGTATACATTGGGTAGTACCTTCCAAGTGGTGGATTGGCTTAGGCACTCCATCCATCGCATGCCCACGAACTCTTCTAACTGACCGCAAAGGGTGCACTCCTCCTTGGGACGAGACGTCACCTCCTTGGATAGAAAATATGAGATCTCTTGATCAATGATCTCAAATTGAAACTCGCCGAAGCGTTGTAGGTATTCTATAGACAATTGACGTTTTCGTCTAATTGCCAACTTACATTTAGAGCAAGGACATGGCACACGGTGATTAAGATACGCCTCACGATCTTACACATCACGACCTTCATCGTTTTCCATTTTGTCTACGTTATGACAAACAATGTGTTTTTGTTATCATTTTTTTTTCTTTCTTAAATTGTTTGAGAATGGATTTTCTTCTCTTGTAACTCAGCAAAATTAACATATGTAAAGTCTCCACCCACCCACAAATTAACGTATGTCGGAGTGTTTCCCATCTCACGGTATTGCACCAGACCTCACCACCACTCTCTGTTTGTTTTTTATCCATTCATTCTCTTCTCTCCTTCCATCTCTCTCTCTCTCTTTTTCTCTTTCTTTATTATGTTGTATGTTTATTCCCTCTCTCTCATTCCTTCTTTCTTTTTATCTTCCTCTCCCTCTCTCATTTCCTTTAACAAAACATCTCTCTCTCTACCACTATCGCTACCACTACCACTACAATAAACAAAAAAAGAAGAAAAATAATAACAATAATAACTACTACTACTATTACAACAACAAAAACAAGAAAAGAAGAAAAAACTACTATTACTACCACTACTACAACAACAACAAACAAGAAAACTAAACAACAATAAATAAGAAAATAAAAAAAACTATTACTACTACTACAACAACAACAACAACAAACAAGAAAACCACTACTACTACTACAACCACGACTACTACGACTACGACTACCACAACAACAAACCACTACCACTACCACTACAATTACAATAAACAAGAAAAGAAGAAAAAACAACAACAACAACAACAACAACTACTACTACAATAACAACAAACAAGAAAATAAGAAAATACTACTACTACTACAAACAAGAAAACTAAGCAACAATAAACAAGAAAAGAAAAAAAACTACTACTACTGCAACAACAACAAACAAGAAAACTACTATTGTTACTACTAGTACTACTACTACAATCATGACTACGAGGACTACGACGTCCACAACTACGACTACCACAACAACTCTCTCTCTCTACTACTACCACTACTACTATCACTACCACTACAATAAACAAGAATAAAAGAAAAAGTAGTAGCAGCAACAACAACAGCAACTACTACTACTACTACTACTACTACTACTACTACTACTACTACTACTACTACTACTACTACTACTACTACTACTACTACTACTACTACTACTACTACTACTACTACTACTACTACTACTACTACTACTACTACTACTACTACAAACAAGAAAAGAAGAAAAAACTACTACTACTGTGACTACTACAACAACAATAACAAACAAGAAAACTAAGCAACAATAAACAAGAAAAGAAAAGAAACTACTACAACAATAACAACAACAATAACAACAAGAAAACTAAGCAACAATAAACAAGAAAAGAAAAAAAACTACTACAACAATAACAACAACAAACAAACAAGAAAACCACCACCACCACCATGAAAAAAAAACAACAACAACAACAACAACTACTACTACTATTACAATAATAACAAACAAGAAAAGAAGAAAAAACTACTACTACTACTACTACTACTACTACTACTACAAACAAGAAAACTAAACAACAATAAACAAGAAAAGAAAAAAAACTACTACTACTACAACAACAACAAACAAGAAAGCTACTATTACTACTACTACAATCACGACTACGATTACTACAACCACGACTATGACTACCACAATAACAATAAACAAGAAGAGAAGAAATTAAACAACAACTACTACTACTATCACTACTACTACCACTACTACTTCTATGACTACCACAACAACAATAAATAAGAAAATAAGAAATTAAACAAAAACTACGACTAGCACTACCACTACCACTACCACAACAACAACAAACAAGAAAAGAAGAAATAAAACAACAACAACAATAACAACAACCTCTCCCTCCCTCTCTCTCTCCCTCCCTTCCTCATTCCCTCTCCCTCTCCCTCTCTTTCTCTCTTTCCCTATTATGTTTAATGTTTTCTCCCTCTCTCTCTCGTTCTTTCTTTCCTTTTCTCTCTTCCTCTCCCTCTCTCATTTCCTCTCCCTCTCTCAATACACATGATTTTTAACAAAAACAGGTAAAAGAAAAAGATAAAAAACAAAAACAAAGCAAGAAGGAAAAATGCACTCACCGTAAAGGGCCAAGGATGGATTCGGCAGCTCCTCTTCACCCTCCGTACTCTTCCTCCTCTTATTCGCAAATGAAAGCAGTGGCGGTGAGAAGCTTTTTTTCTCCCTCTTTCTCTCTTTCTCTCCCTCCTCTCAAAATGCAAGATGGAGTTCACTCTCCCTTTTAGTCTCCCTTTCGCTCTCTCCTTCGTTTGTTCGTGCAAAATAACGCGCTCCATTTCGGCCCGCTTTTTTTCGTCTGAGCACCATCGCTATTTGCATCACTATTTGGCGACTCCGCTATTTTGCATTGGAAAGCGCCGTCGCTATGCCTCCGTATCCTTGTAGAGTGGAACCTACCACAATTAGCACAAGGTTGTGACCTAGGGTCCTAACACTCAGCTGGCAAGTGGTTTCTGTCACAATGCACGCATTGGACGTGTGGGTGTATTGGCCATCCCACAATCTCCTACAGTTTGGCTACTTCCATCCTGATCTCTACTAGCTCTTGTTCTGAATCAGTGCCCTTCCCTTGTCCTATGTGCTTGGGCATGCTCTCTCACTCAACGTTGAGGCCCTCTTGGAACTCCTGGAACTGGACTCTTCTCAATTTGAGTCTTTGGAGCTTCTTTCATTGAGGTAGTCATCCACTCTAATAGCTTCTTCAAAGACCCTTGCCAGTGTGGCTCGCTCTGCAAGCTCGAGTTGCCAACCAAGGCTTTGTAGAGTTTTTCACTTCGTATTCCATTGATGAATACTATGGATACGGCTCTTTCTGTTGGTCTCTCGCCCATAGGGATTCTCTTGAAGAGGCTCCTCACATGGGTCACATAATCTTGAATATCCTCTTCCTCTCTCTACTTAACATTCATGAGTCGCTTTGCACTAGCAGGTTATCATACGCAGATTCATAAAATCTCTTAATGAAGATATTTTTCAAGCCATTGAAATTGGCACACTCCATAGCATCCAAACTTGTGTACCAAGTCCGGCCCTTGTCACCTAAGCACAGTCCGAAGGCTTGGGAGCATTGAGTAGGATTAGTGAGGCCGTTGGCCTCACAGACCTGCTGAACTGCTCCACGAAGTTGTACGGGACATCATTTGCTTGGTATTTATTCAGCTACTTCGCCACCACAAGAATTTTCAATTGACTCTTAGAGCCTTGGTTGAATCCTAACCCTACTAGTAGTGATGTTACTAATGATGCAGTGCTCTACTCTGCTATCATGTTATCTAGTAGCCGCTTCGTCGTCAGGAGCTCGCTCAGTGTGAGGTCTCCTTTTAGCGCTCTCTCGCTCTCTGACCGATTTCTGCCTATTAGGGATAGCACTCTCTGGATCTCTCACATATCCATGCTTTGGTATAACCTCTTAGTTTGCTAATCCTCATTATACGTGTCTAGGCCTTGCAAAGCCTTGTGTGCTAGCTTCCTCTTCTCCTCAAGATCTACTATGATGTCCTCTACAGGTCTACCACGGTGTTGTAGTTGGGTTTGAGCATCGTATCTATTCACTAATTGCTGGATAGCCTCAGGAAAAACTCCTAGGTCAAGTTCTTTGTTGCTTCTATGGCCTAAGATGCCCTCTTCCATGTCCAAGACTTCCTATACTACTAGGTTATCGATCAGGTTGATGAGGCCGGGTAGATCCACTTCCACGATAGTGTCGGTCCTTGTTGCATCCAGTTTTTTAGCTGTGTTCTCTACTTGGTCCTATTTATTGGGGATTCGATCACCCGTGATCTTCTCTTACTAGTGGGTTCCTTCAAGGTTTTATGTTTGAATGAGTTGCTTGTTAATTGCAACCAGTCCTTAACTTACCCTCACTCTATGCGTGTGTGTGTGGGTGTATTCTTTTCAGTGTATTTCGGGAGTTGGAAATCAAAGTAAGTGAGAAAACAAAGTGTCTACACAGCTCTAGCGCTCTTGTTTATGGATTGGCTTAACAGCATTTTATGTTTGGTTTCTAGCTGTACTCGCCAGCTTATAGGGTTTTTCACCGCGCTATTCTGTTTAGCTCATTCAGGGTCAAGTTGGGGTCTTACAACCAGCCCATAACACCAGACACGTCAAGCTTGTGGAAATACATTACTGCACGATTCCAGACTGTTCGGCCACAATTTCTAGGTCTGTAACTACATGTGAAGTGTTTGGTCGGTTCTTTTGGCAAGGGTCATGCTTCTCATTGGCTGGTGTTTGTCAAATTTCTAGATTTTCTTTCTCAGGTTGTGTCCGATTTACCAAAGTCAGATTTGGAAAATTGGACATCCGATTTACCAATGTCCAATTCTAGGAATCGGAAAAGGCCATGTCCGATTGTCACAATTGGAAAGGTGTATACAATTGGATGGCGTGGGTTGGTCTAATTAGGATACGTCCGATTCTCAAAATTGGACAGTGATGCTTGGTTCGATTCGAATGTATGGCTGATCCGACAGGTCATTGGGTCTGATTATGTGGTCTGATTATCGTAATCAGACGTCGATCGATGAGAGTGGTATGTCCAATTTCTTCTCATCCGATTCTCAGAATTGAACAGAAGTGGTGTGTCTGATTCTATGCGTCTGATTCTAAAAATCAGACAAGCTTTTTGGTCTGAGCATCCGATTCCGTGAAATCGGACACTAGGAAGAGCATCCAATTCCACCGAATGAAAACACATATCAATTAGGATTTTCTAAAAATCTCCACTCTAATACCACCACCACCAACAAGAACTTCTAGGAATCAAGCAAGAGTGTAGGCCAAGGGTATCATGTACCTAAATCTCACAGAAAACTCTGACACACTCCAATCGATCCGATGTAGACTCGTGACCTGCAAGCTCTCTCTCTCTCTTAAAGCCAAGACTGCAAATGAGGCTTTCCTTGGTCACCCAGGACCTTAAACCCTTACTGGGCACCACCTTAGCCTTCCCAATCACTCCCCTTGCGACTCCGACACATCTAAGCACTCTTTTTTTTCCATTTTTCCCTATTTGTGCCCTGTTCAGGCCAAATTTATAGCAGCAAACCCTAAGCTTTCCACTCTAATTTCTCCCTCCTATCCTACTCTAAATGTAACAAAAATCAAAAGTAAAGTACTGAAATGATTTCTCCTACTCAAATAATCATCAAAAACCAAAAATACTTACTTGTAGCACGAATTAAAAACCCAAAACCTCCTATCTATCTCAAGATCTAGTTCAGGGATGAAATCCTAACTTGGATGCTCGATTTGAAATGTGCAAGCGCTCAAGCTTGAATCTGTTGGTCCCAGCAAAACCAAACTATAGAGGCAAGCTCAACCACCAAGACCCAGGGACCGCTTATTGTTCAAGCATTTCAAGTGAGCACTAAGGGGTAACCTCTCACATAGCTGACATGCTATCCCTCTCTATGAGTGTAGTGAGCTTATCTTGATGCCTGATTGAGTTACTTCCTCTCTTAAGCACTCTGATAGCTCCATGATTCGTGATGCAAGCTCAAGCATCCTCCTGAAGCCTCTTCCTCCAAGCTCCATCTTCCATAGCCATGTACAAGACGAGAGAAGAGAAGAGAAGAAGAAGAGAGGAGATGGTGGAGGGCTTCACCTCCAAGATTCCTCACCCTCACACGCTCACTCCCTCACTCACTCACACTCCCTCCCTCAAACATTCACAAGCAAGAAAGCAAGAGAAGAGAAGAAGAGAAGAAGAAGAGTCCACTTTGACACACACCCAAGAATGAGCTCTCATTCACTTTTTGAACTTTATATACAAAACCCTAAATCCCTAAATCTCTTTTGGGCGATCATCCCCTTATCTCGTTTTTTACATGACCGGCCATTGTGGCAAGGTCCTTTTACCCATTGTCCTCCTATCTTCCTAGCTCAGTCCTACCGCCCATCCATGGTTACAAATTGTACAAGAGGGAGCCTAATGCTCTTTTACAAAGATTTTGGCTATGCTTTTATATTTAAAAGTGTGCATTCTTACTTTTGGCTTTTTTGCAGCTTCCATGGTTGCGCCTTGGACTCCTAGTGGTTGTTCCCATGCTTTTAAGTTTTTTCGGGCCCGTTCTCTTGCGAGGCACCTCGGGGGGGTCACTCATGAATATATGTATATATAACGTGAGTTCAAAATAAGGGGTTTTTAAAACACCAATTTTATACATTTTTTACATACAAAAGGGTGTCATATAAAGGGTTTGCTTACAGATTGAATAGAAAAGGGTTGTGTTTTATTCAAGAAAATTTCACAGATTAGGATATTTATAAATAGGCCATGAATGCACGTTATATAGAGAATATATGTATAGTGAACCCCCCGAGCAAGGCACCTTTTCCTTTTTTTTGCCTTGTGCTTTTCCTCTTGATTCCTCTTTTTCCGCTTTCTCTACTCTGCAGTAAACAACTATGTGAAGCTATGAGTTCCACGATGGTGTGATTGTCATTGCATCATTATATCTTTGAAAGGATTATTTGCATTTGCTAGAACCTAGATCTCTGATTAAAAAACATTGACAAATAGGATAAAAGGAAGGATTGCACCAAGCTATCCCCAAGCTAGTTGTGAGACCCTACTCTAAGGGGGTCATGTTATCGCTTCGAGAGGCTTAGACCAAAGTGGAAAGGTCTCTGTCCATAGGGATAATCTTGAGCAGTAGAAAATATGGATGCATGGGGGGGCTCTGGCCGTAAATTTCACATTACTCCTAGAATCTAACGAGCCCCTTTGTGACCCAGGATGGGATCCTGGATCCCTAATAATAGTTACAAGGGTGGAATCTTATTGGGCAGAATACACTCATGGAATTCTATATATCTTCCACAAGATCGAAAAGATGGAAATTGTAATAAACTTTCGATATAATAAAAATTATTTTACTCAAGGGTTGTTTGAATTGTATGCATGTCCATGAGATAAATTACGTGAAGTAATCTATGATTTAATGGGCTAATTAAGGAAGCTGGTTGTATATGTTTCAATAAATGTGCTCTAGTAGATAATTTAAAAAACAAAAGATGATGCTGTCATCAAAGGAAAGCGGATGGGTGTGACCCCCAACGGGTCCATAGGGTGGTCCCGATTAGTTGGGAGCTTTTCTAAATCAGCGATAGAAATAGGAAAATGATAAATCGACTAACTAGTCGCTAGGTAGAACTGAGTTGCATTGTTTTAGGGGGCCAGAATGGGATTTTGCCTTATGGATAGGAGGGTTGATGTACCGCACTCCCTTCTCCCATTCTCTTTGAACCAAGTATGCTTCAGTTCGAGTAATTCTGTAGGAAGTGGAAACTCGAAATTATTGATACTAGCTGGTTGTTAGGAGACCGAACTGATTTTAGGAACCTCAAAATTGAGTGTGTTATTTTTACGAGCTTTCGATTTTGTGCTTTTGTAATTGAAACTAAATTTTTAAAATTTTTAAAACAACCTTGGGTTTTTTCTACAATGACATCAATATTATTATTCAGTACATAAAAGGTATAATGATAATTCAAATACAATACTCTCATGATACCACACACTATTGTGAGCATGCTTCCCAACATGGATCACCAACAGTGTCATTATAGGGTCCAGTGGCAACTTACTCGAGCATACGCAAATGGTTGTATAACTAACAATCATTTGACAATAATGACATGTTATCTTGGATTTTCCCTCACTTGCAGGATGGCCCATTCTCACATGTCTATCCAAGTGACCATGGAAAAAAATATCATTGTATCTTCTCTTGATTATGTAAGGACAAGTGATCGTGAAACATTGAAGATTTCCAAGACAATAGCTCTAGTTCACTATGCACTTTATTGCCATATTTTTTTGTCAAGGCCATGACCAAAGGTGACCATCATATTTCTATTCCATGCCCATCATTCAATTCTTATTATGTATAGATTTAAGATCAAAATCAATCATACCATTCTACTCAGTTGGGAGCTCATCCACCTTTCATGGAGGTCCATAGAGCGCTTATAAATTTTTCAATCTACAGTCTCCTCAATGAAGGCCATAATGGACTTATCATACTGTTAGCCATTGGCTTGTCATTACATTTACCCTTAGAATGGTGTATTACCTTAGTTATTACTATTTTCTATGTGAAGCAACCTTTATATGTATTATGAAGTTCACTGCCTCATGAAGTGCAATTTTGGGGCAGTTGCAAAAACGTGACCTGATGAGGCATTTTGTGTGTTCTTCTTGTCTATCTGAACACTTATGATGATTACGCCTGATGTATGATGTTTCTACCTAATTATGAAGAGGATTTGGCAGTTGGAGCCATCATGGCTAGAGTCTTGATCTCGTTTATAGCATGTCTTGTGTGATTCATTCTCTGTTTTTTGATTACTAGTGCTGAATATAGTGTATCTATGCTTTCATATGGTTAGTTTTGAGTTTCTATGATTTTTGGGTGTGAGATTAGGTATTTGCTTCATGAAGTATTCTCTGTTCTTTTATGTATTCTACATAGAAAGGGCAGCAACACTTTGGCGATCTTGCCATTGTCTTCCTGGAACCTCTGTGTCAAAACATTATTCAAAATGATGAAGGTTAAGCTCAGATGTTCGAAGTTATTGCATGAAGCAACAGTTTTCTACGTGAAGCAGAAGTTTTTTGCATGAAGAAGAAGAACCAGAATCAAGACAATTCAACTCTTTTTATGTGGTTTTCTATTTCTGGATGCTGAACCATAGTCAAAATACTTTTCTTTGATGATATATATCTGAAAATCTAGTTGCTTATTGGGATAGTGGTATATTGCTTCAAGCAGCATGATGCAGATTAAAGGTTTAACTTTGTATTTTTGCATATATGTCAGAGAATTATCCATACCGATAAAATGGTATTCTAACCTGAAGCAAATCCAGAGAATTACGGGAGTTATTTGTCAAGATTGTGGGAGAGAAGGAAGGAGTCTCACTTGAAGCTTTCTTGCTTGCACAATGGGGGAATACACACAAGGGTGGAGACTGAAAACAGTTTTCCTCTTCTTAGTTGTGTAAGCAAAAAAGAACTCTAGTACAAAGAAATAGAAGAACCATATATATGGGTCTTAAACCAAACTCAACTAACTAAGGTGGCATACTAACTGAGCCACGAACTAGAGTAGATAAGGATAGCTATCATGTAGCTATTATTCATGGGCGGTGTACCAACCGTGTCTGCAACAACTGACAAGTCGGTGACATAAATACACAACGGTCACCCTGGCGTATCACGAGTGGAGCTCGATATCTCAACACTCCCCCTCGAGCTCAATCCCAATTCCTGCACACCAAGCAGGTCTCTGAACTTGTGCAGCTTCTCTGCGCCCAATGCCTTCGTGAATATGTCAGCTACCTGATCCTCTGTGTTGACATAAACTAGATCAATAAGACCTAGTAAAACCCTCTCTCGCACATAGTGATAATGCACCTCAATGTGCTTTGTTCTAGCATGATAGACTGGGTTATTTGCCAAGTGTATACTACTCATGTTGTCACAATAAATGACAACTGGCCCATCTGTAACCTGATGCATATCATAAAGTAGCTTATGCAACCAAGCTACCTCACATGCAGCCATTGCTGCACCCCTGTACTCAGCCTCGGTACTCGACAAGGCAACTGTAGGCTGTTTCTTGCTGCTCCAAGTGACTGCAGCACTCCCAAAAGAGAACACATATCCACTGGTAGATCGTCATCAGAAATGCTACCAGCCCAATCAGCATCAGTGTATCCATGCAACTGTATCTGAACCCCAGTCTCATAAAATAGTCCATACTGCAATGTGGACTTCACATACCTGAGTACGCGTCTAGCCGCATCCAAATGCAATTTCCTTGGAGCCTGCATAAACTGACTTACCAATCCAACAGCATAGCTCAAATCTGGCCTGGTAATAGTCATATAAATCAAGCTTCCTACTATGCGTTTGTACATAGTAGGGTCTTCCAGAAGCTCACCTGCATCTGCTCTCAGCTTCACATTCTGCTCCAAAGGAACTGAAATAGGCTTACAGCCTGTCATCCCATATTTGGATAGCATGTCCAATCCATACTGCCTCTGCAAGGGCTGTATCCCACTTGGTGATCTGATCACCTCAATGCCCAAGAAATAACGCAGCTCTCCCAAATCCTTCATCTCAAACTTCTGCTTCAATAGCATTTTCACATGAAGGATATCTTCATCACTGTCACCTGTCATAATCAAATCATCAACATAAATGACAAGTAGCATAATACCTTTCTCTGTTTTTCTCACATAAAGTGAGAAATCTGCCTTGGAAATTTGAAAGCCAATAGTGACAAGATACTGTCCTATCTTGTCAGACCATGCTCTAGGTGCTTGCTTCAAGCCATACAAAGCTTTCTTCAACCTGCAAACAAACTCAGGATGAACATCATGCACATAACATGGTGGCTGCTCCATATAGACCTCTTCTTGCAAATCACCATGCAAGAAGGCATTCTTTACATCCATCTGATGTAAAGACCATCCCTTTGATGCAGCCATAGCAATGACTGCTCTTACGGTTGCCATCCTTGCAACCAGACTGAATGTTTCTTCATAGTCAATGCCATATGTTTGTGCATACCCCTTGACTACTAATCTTGCCTTGTATTTGTTCACAGAACCATCTGCATTGTGCTTCACCTTATAAACCCACTTACAGCCAATTGCATTCTTACCTTTAGGCAAAGGTACCAATTCCCATGTAGCATTTGCTTCCAAGGCATCCATTTCTTCATCCATGGCTTTCTCCCATTTTTCTTTTCCCATGGCTTGCTCAAAAGAAGTGGGTTCTGGTTCCTGTATCACCTTGACCATATATGCATAGTGAATGGCTGTAAATCCATCATATTTCAGCCTATCCACAGGATACCTAACTCTGGTAGACCTGCGCAAAGTGGGTTCACTCCCAGGTGCTCTCAAAACATCCCTGGTCTTCCTTACTCCAGGTGTAACAATAGAAGGAATACCCAACTCATCATCAATGCTCTGTTCTAAGCCATTGGATTCACCATCCACATAAGAGTGACCTGCATTCACATCAAACATGGGCTGATCAACCTTCTCTTTTCCTTTTTGTGATACCTGCATACCACTATCTGCATTACTTTGAGAAGATTCTCCTGATCTCAATCTGCCTGTCCATGGCGAAGAATGTGAACCACTGCTAGAGGACGCTCCAGGTCCACTAATATTTTTTGACTGTTGCTGTGAATTCTGTGCAGCATTACCATTTTGTGCATCTACATCATCAATCACATTTACTGGTTTATACCAGCTACTCATCTCATAAAAAACAACATCTCTGCTCACTGTAAACTTACGAGTAGAAGGGTTATAGCATCTATACCCTTTTTGCTGCAGAGAGTAACCAATAAAGATGCACTTCTTAGCTTTTGGATCCAACTTGGATCTCAACTCATCTGGCACATGTACATAGGCAATGCAACCAAAAATTTTCAAATGAGAAATATCTGGTTTTCTACCAGTATACCTCTCCTCTGGAGTCATTCCATGTATTGCTGCAGTGGGAGTCCTGTTCATTATGTAGACTGCTGTAGCAACTGCTTCAGCCCAATAAAAATCTGGCAAGTCTTTTTCATTGAGCATGGCACGAGATACCTCTCCAATATGCCTATTTTTCCTTTTTGCAATTCCATTTTGTTGTGGGGTATGACTGCATGAATATTGCTGCTTTATGCCATGCTCCTGCAGGAACCTTGCAAACTCATTTGAGAGGTACTCTCCCCCTCCATCTGACCTTAGGCATTTTATCTGCAGGCCTGTTTCTTTTTCAACCATAGCTTTAAGAGTTTTGAAATGCCCAAAAACTTCACTTTTCTTTTTCATAAAATACACCCAAACTTTTCTGCTATAGTCATCAATAAAACTGACAAAATAATGATAGCCTCCAAGAGATGCAGCTTTAGTTGTCTACACATCAGAGTGGATTAATTCCAATGGCTTCTTACTCTCTTGAACATGTCTAGGAAATGGTTTCCTTTCCTGTTTTCCAAACTGACAAGCTTCACATACCTTATGCATTTCTGCAACCTTGAATTTTGGCAAACCTGCAACAATATTTTGGGCCTGCATTGATTTAAGTCGCTGTACATTAACATGACCAATGCGTTTATGCCAGATATCAATATCTGCAACTACACCGGTCCCATGTGCAAACATTGCTGCACTCAATTCAGGCATGTCTGCATCCAACGTAAACATTCTGCCATTCTTCTTTCCTTTTGCTATCAAGTGACCTTTATTTTTCATATCCTCAACAAAGCATCCATGAGGATTAAATCTGACCTGCAAGCCCTGCTCAACCATTTGACCAACAGAAACCAGATTCTTGGTGATATTCGGGACATGAAATACATCGGACAGGTATTTCTTTTTCCCATCCTGCATAGACAAGGGAATTTTTCCAATCTGCACAATAGGATGTGCAGTATCATCACCAGTCTCCACAAATCCTGGTTTTTCCATTTTTCTTGCATCCTCCATCCATTCTGCATGACCTGTCATGTGGTTTGATGCACCTGATTCAACATACCATACATCATTGCTTTCTTCTGCACTTGTCACAGAATTGTTCATGTGCTGCACCATAAACAAGTGCTCATTTCTGTCATCACCCTGGCTACTAGAAGATGCATAATTCCCTTGTTGCAGTTTTCCATTCATGATGTCATTCTGCTTTTTATAGCAATCTTTAGCCATATGACCCATTTTACCATAGTAGTAGCATTCAACATTACTGTTTGCATTTTGGCCTCTTTGCCATCCACCACGACCTCTTTGGCTCTCCCTGCCTCTAGAGTTACCACATCCTCCTCCATAGGACTGGTTTTCTTGAGTTTGCTGCATATTCTGATTTCTGCCACGGCCTCCAAATCGGCCTCCTCTACCTCTGCCTCTACCTCTTCCAGCATTTGAGTAGAAGACAGCTTCTTTTGAAGTTCCTCCTGAAGAAGATGCACCACCATTTCTCTGCTCCTCAGAAATTAGAAGAGCAATCAACTCCTCAAAATCAGGAAATCTTTCACGGACGGAAATGGATGTTCGGAACTGTGCATAATCCTTTCCTAGACCATTCAAGGTCACGGAAACTAAATCATCATCTTCCACTGGCGACCCAATGGAAGCAAGTGCATCTGCAATCTTCTTCACCTTCATGTGGTAGTCATTGATGCTCATATTTTCTCTTTGCACATTGTGCAACTCTTGCTTGAGCTGCATTTTCCTGGCTTGCGTATTTGTGCTATACATCTTTGACAGAGTATCCTATGCCTCCTTTGGCGTACTTGCATCCTGAATATGCACAATCATAGAGTCTGAAATGCTGATAGACAGCCAGTACATAACTTTCCTTTGGCGTATTTGATTTTCCCAATATCCTTTTCCCATAAGGAAATTCGTCATTCTAAATTTCCATGCCTGGAAGTTGTTCTTGTCAAGCTTTTCAGTGACAATCTGTGAAAGAGAATCAGACGCCATTACAGAACACTGCAAAAAATTCTGTCACTGTAACGAACACAGCTTCAGCCTCACAAGGGCAAATCTGCAAAACTGGCGAAAGTGGTATTTGACCACACAGTCACTTCCTAGTGACGATTTTGCATCAACAGGCAACATGGATGATTCTGTAACTCCCAATGTCTCTGCGCACAGGCATACAATGCAATTTCTACAGTAACTTTTTACCGACCTATAGAACAGTGGTCACACAGCATAAAACTGGGCCTTTTCCTGAGTGCGTGCAGAAAACTTCCGCCTCCAAAACAGGCCCCGGAATGGCCTCAAATAAAAAAAACAAGGTCGCCAAGGGCTATAGCCCTTACCCGCAGCATATACTACCCTCTTGCTTCACCGCGAAGGGCATCTCAACCTGAGACAATGCACTCCTGCACTTTTCGGCTGTGCTACCTGCAGAGATCTGCTCCCAAAGCAGAAAATGAAAGCAACACTGCTCCTCTTACCAGAACACCGCGAGCTTGGCTTGCTTTCTTGAGCTCCTTACCACGAACAAGGCTCTGATACCATGTCAAGATTGTGGGAGAGAAGGAATGAGTCTCACTTGAAGCTTTCTTGCTTGCACAATGGGGGAATACACACAAGGGTGGAGGCTGAAAACAGTTTTCCTCTTCTTAGTTGTGTAAGCCAAAAAGAACTCTAGTACAAAGAAATAGAAGAACCCTATATATGGGTCTCAAACCAAACTCAACTAACTAAGGTGGCATACTAACTGAGCCACGAACTAGAGTAGATAAGGATAGCTATCATGTAGCTATTATTCATGGGCGGTGTACCAACCGCGTCTGCAACAACTGACAAGTCGGTGACATAAATACACAACGGTCACCCTGGCGTATCACGAGTGGAGCTCGATATCTCAACATTATTGGCAGGACAACAGAGGGAGTTATTGTAGAATGATAGCCGGGAAGCGCGAGGAATTGACACCCTGGATGAGGAGGATTTTCCATCTTTTGGAGAGGAGTTCCAGGATGTTGGTACCTCTGCTGGTACCGCTACTGTGTATCATTCCCCTGCGTCGTCCACCAAATCTCCCTCAAGCTCTCCTGATGAAGCAAAAGGAGTACCTAACTTGCAAGATCTTTCAACTCCTCCGGATCGTGCAGCACATCGATTACAGCATTTGGTGTTAGGAAGTGCAATCCTGTTGAGGAGACAAGTGGGTACTGCTAGGAAGTCTTTAACTTTTGATCCCTTGCCCCCATTAAAGAAGAAGAAGTTTTGAACTACTACTACAGGCGAGATACTCGGCACCCATCATATAATGGTATGGATGCTTCCTCTCTAAGCGGATCAGAAGTCTCGACATCCATGGGCATCAATGCATCGATCATTGCCTCCATCTCAAGCTCCAAGATTGTAGGTAAGTTTGGAAAGTTGCCTGTCTCCTCTAGTATTGATGGTATACATTGGGTAGTACCTTCCAAGTGGTGGATTGGCTCAAGCACTCCATCCATTGCACGCCCACGAACTCTTCTAACTGACCGCAAAGGGTGCACTCCTCCTTGGGACGAGACATCACCTCCCTGGATAGAAAATTTGCTAGCCACACCCAATGTTTTTGTATATGGTATTCACTTAGCTTGCGAATACAATGCATGATTGATATACACTTTTCTTACCGTTTGCTCAAAATATGAGATCGCTTGATCAATGATCTCAAATTGAAACTCGCCGAAGCGTCGTAGGTGTTCTATAGACAATTGACGTTTTCGTCTAATTGCCAACTTACATTGAGAGCAAGGACATGGGACACTGTGATTAAGATACGCCTCACGATCTTACACATCACGACCTTCATCGTTTTCCATTTTGTCTACGTTACGACAAACAATTTGTTTTTGTTATCATTCTTTTTTTCTTTCTTAAATTGTTTGAGATCTTCTTCTCTTGTAACTTAGCAAAATTAACATATGTAAAGTCTCCACCCACCCACAAATTAACATATGTCGGAGTGTTTCCCATCTCATGATATTGCACAAGACCTCATCAGACCTCACCACCACTCTCTCTTTGTTTTTTATCCATTCATTCTCTTCTCTCCTTCCATCTCTCTCTCTCTCTCTTTCTCTTTCCTTATTATGTTGTATGTTTATTCCCTCTCTCTCATTCCTTCTTTCTTTTTATCTTCATCTCCCTCTCTCATTTCCTTTAACAAAACATCTCTCTCTCTACCACTATCGCTACCACTACCACTACAATAAACAAAAAAAGAAGAAAAAAACAACAATAACTACTACTACTACTACTAGTACTACAAACAAGAAAAGAAGAAAAAACTACTATTACTACCACTACTACAACAACAACAAACAAGAAAACTAAACAACAATAAATAAGAAAATAAAAAAAGCTATTACTACTACTACAACAATAACAACAACAAACAAGAAAATCACTACTACTACTATAACCACGACTACTATCATTACGACTACCACAACAACAAACCACTACCACTACCAACAACAACAACAACAACTACAACTACAACTACCACTACCACTACCACTACCACTACCACTACCACTACCACTACCACTACCACTACCACTAATACTACTAACAAGAAAAGATGAAAAAACTACTACTACTATCACTTTTAGAACAACAACAACAAACAAGAAAAGAACTACTACTACTACTACTACTAACAAGAAAAGAAGAAAAAACTACTACTACTACTACTACTAACAAGAAAAGAAGAAAAAACTACTACTACTATCACTTTTAGAACAACAACAACAAACAAGAAAACTAAGCAACAATAAACAAGAAAAGAAAAAAAACTGCTACAACAACAACAACAACAATAAACAAGAAAACCACCACCACCACCACGAAAAAAAAACAACAACAACAACTACTACTACTATTATTACAATAACAACAAACAAGAAAAGAAGAAAAAACTACTACTACTACTACTACTACTACTACTACTACTACTACTATTATAACAAACAAGAAAACTAAACAACAATAAACAAGAAAAGAAAAAAAACTACTACTACTACAACAACAACAAACAAGAAAGCTACTATTAATACTACTACAATCACGACTACGATGACTATGACCATGACTACGACTACCACTATAATTACAAACAAGAAGAGAAGAAATTAAACAACAACTACTACTATCACTACTACTACCACTACTACTTCTATGACTACTACAACAACAATAAACAAGAAAATAAGAAATTAAACAACTACCACTACCACTACCACTACCACAACAACAACAAACAAGATCAACAATGACCCTAATCTTTGAGAAATGCGTAGCAATGCCGCTCTTCGACACCACGTGCTAGGATGCATCCATGCTTCACCCAAAACTGGCACTTCAAGGGGTTCAATGAGAGACGGTATAATCGACATTATTCAAAGACCCGTCTAAGTGTTCCCTCCATGTAGAGTGAACACACAATTCATCCACAAAGACCTCTAACTCCTTCCTCAACATGTCTTTGAATATTGTATATATCAGTCGTTGGAAGGTAGATGGCACCGTAGTCAGCCCAAAAGGCATGACTATGCATGCAAAGATGCCCCATTCAATGGCGATTGCGGTCTTATGCCTATCATTAGGATGCACTTGCACCTGATTGTATCTAGATAAGTCATTCAAGAAATTTTAGGCCTCTTTGCCAGCTACTCTCTCAAGCATGTGCTCAGTGTATGACAATGGATAGTTATCTCTCTTTGTTGCCATGTTTACCTTCTTGTAATTGACACACACTCTAATCTTTCCATTCTTCTCTAAAACGATGACGATGGGGGAAAAATAGTCCATGTGTTCAATTTTGTAGATGAATCCTACTCTCATTAGCTTATCAATTTCTTCCTTGACAATGTGGGCATTCTTTAGATCCATGGGATACAGGCACTGCTTGAACTGATTGTGCGTCAGGAGTCATGGATATGTTGTGAGTCACCACACTTGGGTCTACCACTTTGAGCTCTTCTAGGGACCAAGCAAAGACATCTATATACTCTCGCAAGAGAGTAATTAGACTTGCTTCATCTTGCTCAACCAAGTCATCGGCTATAAAGGCAGGTCATGGAGTCTCCCCTTCCCTAGCTAAATCGACCTCTTTGACCTTGGCGGGTCCCTCCATTGGTTTACTTGCTTGCCCCTGTTGTTTGGCTCCTAGCAAGATCACCACCCTATCTCCCTTTTTAAACTTCGTGAATCACTTTGGCAGGTCTGCGATTTTCGTTGCTCTTTTGTATGCATTTCTTTAGGCAGCTTCCGTTGTTCCTCCCTTAACTGTCAGTGTCTTAGGTGGATGGGTAGGTGCCTCTTGATGCATCTAGTCTTGGGGGGTCGAGGTATTTCAAGATCACTATCTAAGCTCACTTTCGAATCAGAATTGAACTCTCCGCCGCCTTTGCTAGAAGAGGGGCTCTCTCCTAGTGGTCGTAGCCTAGAAGGTGAGATCATCGTTCGCAGCATTGGTGCATCACTCGGTTGGGCTAGGCTTGCCTGCTCGTAGTCAATCGTGCATGTGTGCTCCAACCAAGTTTGATCGCATTCCTTGCGCCTGACTCCCTTCTCTATTCTAAGGGCACTCTCCTTACGTGGTCTAGAGTCTATCCGTATTTGTTTGATTATACATCCCCCAATGTCATATTTTATAGTATCAATTTCTCTTTTGCGCTCATTATTGAAGGAGCAACAATCATCATATTTGTTGTTAGAGCCGTCTTTATCTGATTGCTCATCATTCTTAAAGTTCTAATATGTCTCTTTCTTGCTGGTTCGGGATCAAAGCCTAATTGTATCTCAAGTTTAAATCATGCACCTTGGACCATCACCATGCAGGCTCATCCAAGAGATCTTGGAGTGGGTTGAGGTTAGTTGCTGGATCGCCAACCAACTTGTCGGTCACGTACCCTAGGATCTCCAAGAGCTCTCATCTATTGTTTGGGACTTGTAATGTAAGAAGGTTGAGTCTTTTGAGTAGGCTTCTAGCCATCATGCTAACTAGTACTAAGGGTGTGTCCTAGGGCTTGCAACACGTCTTGATGGCTTGTTTGTACTCCTCATTATACGAGAATGGTTGGACGATGGTGGCAAGAACATGCATCTAGTCTCGCTCATCCTCAGGGCATGGTATATACTTAGCTAAGGCCCCATAGGATTTCCTAATCTGGTGTCACCCTTCAGCATGGTGGAGATGGTATCTAGGTCAACCGGTGTAAAATTCCAAGTGTCCATCTCTACTCTTACAGCCTCCATTCAATTGTCTAAGAAGATGAGACCATTGCCCCAATCTTCTACGACTCTCATATTGCACATCTAGGGTTGGTGGCCTAGCAGGATATTGTAGTCTACTTCCTTCATGATTATAAAGTCAATAGAGAATTGGATTCTTGTGATCTTCAGTGGCCAATTTTTCAACACTCTGAATGGTCTCACCTTCATTCTGTTAACCAGCGTGATGTTGAATCTAGTAATCTCAACTGATGGATTACCCTAAGTTTCGAGTAGTGCATGGCTTAGCACATTCACTCTTGTCCCTGTGTCTACAATTCCCTTTCTTGTGACATCCCCCAAAGCTAGTAGGACTCCATGCATTTATGTGCCTTTCCAAAAATCATTGACATGCAAGGATTTAGGCATGGAGTGCAACATCAAACTCGATATTTGCAACTCTGCATTGTGCTCAGGCAAGTCTGTGGCAATAGGCTCATTTGATTCTTCAACCCACTATTTCAACTCTTGCTATAGTGTTGGATGTTGCCTAAGTAGGTCGTCTAAGCTTAGAGTCATAGGGGTGGTCACCAGTTTATTAAGGAGGTTGCTATCCGCAACTCTGCGGTTCTTGGCTAATGGTCTTGATGATTGGTTTGCTAGACCAGAGCAATTTAGACTTTGTCTATGTGGCCTTGCTTGTGGTCCCATCACCTCTCTTGATTTTGGTCGTGGGGGAGAGACTTGTGTGCTTATGCTTGAGAGATCATCGATCTCATCTTCTAGTATGGGCTCTGCGTCTTTTAGGTGCTCTTGGGCCTCCTTCACCTACTCTTTTACCTTCTTGATGGCTTCGAGTTGGTGCTTTAGATTGGGGTATTCCCCACCTTAGCACTTTCATTTTCAGTCTTTCGTGGAACCAACGTTTCTTCCTTTGCGCGTCAATGGTTTTCCTTCCAACAAGCAGTGTTGTGCCACTTTCGGTTTTAACGGTGACCCTAGCATTTGGCCTTTTCTTCCTCCATCTCTGACTCTTCTTTCCAACTGAGGTTGTGTCAAGGTTGGTAGGCCTTGGCAGGCCTGCTTCGTCTGGGTGCAGGTCATGACAGGCAATGGGATAGGCGTGGCCTCCCCATCGAGTGTCTTAACACCAAACAACCCCAATGGAACCGATGGTTCGATTGAAAAACTAGAGGATAGCCTGCGTCTAGGGCAATCGACAAATAGATGAGTGATTCCACACTCAGCGTATCTCAAGTCAGTCTTATCTCTATTTTCTTGCTCCCTCTCAGGGCCGTGCAAATAAATGTATCATGGGTGATTGCAAGTCCAACACACGATTGGCTCTTGGGTCTGTGCTCCTAGGCCTCTGCTTCTCCCTCTACCTAACGCCATCACCGACACTGGTCGATAGTCCATAAGGATTATGTTTCCTTCCTCATTGCATGATACATATGGGTTTAGATAAGGCTCATCGCCGATAGGCTTGTCCACATAGTAGACTCGAGTATCACTCGGTGGATGGGTCACGTAGGGTCCATGTGGTCTAGGGATACCTATAGGATTTATCTCCATCCTAGCAATGGATGCCTTAGCCTCATCTGGTGTGCTACGAGAGCCAATGGGGCTCCTCTTACAAAGAATTTTGGTGGCCTGCTCGCAAGGTACAATTGACCAAAAGGCTACAGGTATGGGAGTCTTTAAGGTAGTCCACAAAGCATGGTGTTATGGCCAAACACTACAAGATATAGGCCTTATACCGACGTTAAAAGTGACAAAATTGTTCATAAAGAAATTTTGCCCCCATCGTCGCAAAAAGCGTCATTATTGGTGATGCCATAGAACAGTCAGTATCAATGTCGTTATCAGTGTCGCTATTTGTGTAGGACTATGTGCTTTATTTGGGCCATACAAAATAGTTTCAATAATGTGTACAATGCTTGTGTAAATAAAGGCAAAGTGTACTTAAATCATAACACTGATACATGAAATAAATACATGATCGCATAATGAAAGTGACTTGTACAATCATGGCAAGATACTACTACTACATAGGAAATGTCTACACAGATCACGTGACCAAAAAAGAAGGGTATGTGAGCTCCAGGGATCCAAGGGCAAGCTATAGATCATCGCCATCCGAAACCTCGTTCCGTCGCAAAGGAGCATCGAACAAACTCTACCAAAAAAGAAACAACTACACATCAGTCCACCATACAATAATGCCTTCTAATTAAACATGGTAACTACGGAGGACAAGAAAGATGAGTGACTTATAAGACCGCTACATCCATACAATCAGTTGATCAATGCAGTGAGACCGTGCCTCTCTGCATATTGAGTCTCAAGGCCGGTGAGATAACTATTTGTAATGGAGTGCTGCAAAGAAAACAAAATACAATTGTTAGAAACACGATTGTCAATACAAAGGATATTGATAAAAAATAAGCAAGAAAAACAAAAGAAAAACTTACAAAGTCCTCCAGATATGTCCTGTGGCCGCCACTTCCAAGATGATGGACCACTCCAGCCTCAAGTCGTGCCCTCGCCGTCTCGCGTTGCTGTCTCCAACATCCTGGGAAATCTGTAGCCTACTCCTTGAGTCAGCACCAGTGGGCACCTGATGCCAGGAGGCATATTTCACGGTGGATTCCGTGCCACGGTCGATTCCGTGAGCTTTACGGTGGATTCTGTAAACTTTGTTGACCGGGGCTCATACACAAAGTGGATTCTTTGTGCGAGAAGTTGATGGGGATGCCTATCCTTTTCAGGCGCTTCATTAATTTAATGTGAATATGGGTGATTCCATAGTGGGTGATTCCGCAAAATGCGGCCTGACTATTGGGACGCCCGCCCATTAGCTTTATTTCTATTTTGTGCTAAAGCAAACTCAAAAGCCAAAAGCGTGCTATTTTGTAATTTGGGCTATTATTTGAGCTTGAAGATGATTAATACATAAAATACATGCTTTTGTGGAGCGCTCACACAAGGCATGGGGGGAGATTCACCCAATTGGTCTCTTGTTCATGTCATGCATGCTTTCTACCTTGAGTTTTGTGCAAAAAGTAGAGCTCTTTTGTTCTTGGGGACCTTCCGACGTTCACTACGCGAGCATACAACATCCGATCTGTGCACCAGTGGTATCAGAGTGAAGCTGAGATCGAGAGCTTCCAATCGCTACCCATCTTGTGCAAAGGCGGAGCTCCTCGAACAATCGAGCTCTACGGTCAGTCTCATCGCGAACGGTCAATACGGGTGGATTCCTGGCGGCCAAGAACCTTTGTTTACAGCCTCTGATCGCAAAGGACCAACCTGAAATGGCGGAGGACCATGTCAACATCTCCTACACCAAGTCGTTTTTCCACAGGTCATCAAGTAATCTTCATAACTTTCAAAAGCTTAAAAGCTTAAGTTAAAATCTTAATAAGCTTACTTAAAAGCTTACAGCCCCAAATCTCGTCGTCTGATAACGTGGCATGTCCTAAACGGATTCAGCGGGGCGAAAAAAAAACCTCCCCCCTAAAATTCATCGTTTCAGTTAGACTAAGCTTTAAGCTTAGTCAAACAAGTCAAAACTCACAACAAACTTCAAGTTAATCAAGTTTCCTAAGTTCTGCAACTTTGTAAGTCCAGCAAGTCACCAGAAGTCAGAACCGACTTGTGCCAAAAACTCCAAAAAGGACTGTTCCTGCGCAGAAGCACTGAACTGCAAAGTTGTTCCCTGGAAGACTTTGTTCGCATACGCTGACTTGCTGAACCAGTTTAAACACATGCAGAAGGTCATACGCAGAATTTACGAAGATTTCAAATCCTGCAACCGCAAAAATCGAAGACCATGAAAGCCAAACAAAAAATTCTATAAGCCTTGTACACCCGACTTTGAGCTACGCTCATCCTGCTAATTGGATTTTGAGAGTGTGAGGTCTTTTGAATTTTTACAGGATGACGGAACAAAATATGGATGATTTAATGGTTGAAGGCGATCTACCTGAACCTACGGTGGAACAAAAATTGGATTTAATTATGATGCAGTTGGATGAAGAACGAAGAGCCCGGCAAGCATTGCAAGTTCAATTGACCAATTTACAAAGATCGACTACCGAAAAAGAGGGACCACAACCCGAAGATCTTATCCGATGAACCATTGATGCAACTCTCGAAGCTCAATCCATCCGCAAAGAAACAAAGATAAGTAAAAGAAATTTCAAATTCCGTACTTTCAATGGCACTCGAGATGGGAAAACTGTTCTTGCATTCATCAGTCAGTTTGATGATTACTTTCATGAAGAGACATACACTAAAAAAGATAAAATCAAGTGTGTCACTAATCATTTAGTGGATAGAGCATCTCTTTGGTGGACTGTGGTTCGTAAGAGCATAGATTGTCTCACTACCTGGGAGAGTTTCAAGAAGAAGTTTATGTAGAATTTCCTTCCTCCACAATTCCATGAAAAAGCCATAAAGCAATGGGACCTTCTTCAACAAAGAGATCGTGAGCCTATTTCTCAGTACACCGAATGCTTTTGGAATGCCTTACTCCAACTACGCATGCTTGAAGACGTACCTGAAGCGACTCATAAGTGCAAGTATATGTCTGGATTACTTGGGCATTACTACGCTGAAGTCAATATGTTCAAGCCTGCAACTCTTGAAGATGCAATTTCTTTAGCTCATGACACTGAAGACAAAATTCGAGGAAGAGACAAGTATCCACAACAATTTCAAGCAAATGGTAACTATGGTTCTAAGCAATTCAATTCAAATTTTAGAAGATTAGGTCAAAGTCGATTTCATTCATCATCTTTCTGTAAGTCTTGGACAAAACCACCTGCTTTGCCATCAAATACCAATCAAAACCCTAAGCCACTTCACAGCCAAATCCTAATATTCCTAGACTTTCTGCCATTGCAAACAATGTATCTAAAGCCAAACCTATAGTGTGTTACAAATGCCATCAACCTATACATCTAGCAGCCAATTGCCAATTGAAGAAGCCGCCTATCCATATCAACTATCTTGGAGCAATGGAAGATGAAGAACATGAGGAAATGCCTGACTTTACGGAAGATGAGGATGACGTTACTACTCCTTCGGATACTTTACCAAGTATGCCAACTCCACATTCTTTATTGACAATGAAATGTTTAGTGCATGGAAAAGAAAAGATTATTTTGCATGATGATGGTAGTACATATGATTTTATTTCTGCAAAGTTAGTGAAAGAATTGAAATTACAAACTGTTCTTACGCATTATCTCATTAAAGCAGCATTCTTAGGCACAAGGTATAATGGAACACAAGAGGTGCATGATCTAGAAATTCAAATTGGTGAATATACTGAAAGAAGGAATTTTCTAGTTGTACCATTACAGTCTAGTCATATTATCCTAGATATGCCTTGGCATCATCAGCATAATCCTGACATAGATTATTCCACGCATTCAATTAAAATTCATTTTCAAGGAAAAAAACATTACATTGTATGGTATGCACGCATCTAATGCTTTTCCACTGCTTTCTCATACTCAAGCTAAACGTGCATTACGCAAAAGTAGTAAAATTTATCTGATTTGGGTGAATGAACTGCAAGCTAAAGAAAAACATATACACCCTAGGCATAAAGAAGTCCTTGCACAATTTAAAGATTGTATTGCTGAAGATCTACCACCTGGACTACCTCCTTCACGTCCTGAAGACCACAAAATAGATTTTATTCCTGGTACACAACCACCTTGTAAAGCACCATATAGGCATAACCAGATAGAGCAAAAAGAAATTCAAAATCAAGTTGAGGAATTATTAAATAGAGGATTAATTAGACCTAGTAGTTCTCCATTTGGTGCCCCTGTTTTGTTGGTAAAGAAGAAGAATAATACTTATCGTATGTCTATTGATTATCGTGCCCTAAATAAGATTACTGTAAAGAATAGATATCCAATTCCTAGGGTCGATGATCTTATGGATAAACTACAAGGTTCTGCCATATTTAGTAAAATAGATCTTAAATCTGGTTATCATCAGGTGAGATTAGATAAATCTGATATATTTAAAACTGCATTTAGAACCCAATTTGGTCATTCTGAATTTCTAGTGATGCCTTTTGGATTGACTAACGCACCTGCTACATTTAGTAGAATGATGAATCACATATTTTTGAAATATCAGCATTGTGTTATAGTATTCTTTGATGATATCTTGGTATTCAGTAAAAATGAGAAAGAACATTATGAACATCTGTCTTTGGTTTTCAAGTTGTTAAAGGATAATCAATTGTATGCTAATCCAGAAAAGAGTGAGTTCTTTCAAACAGAAATTGAATATCTAGGTCATATTGTGTCATCAGAAGGTATTAAGGTTGACCCTAAGAAGATAGAAGCAATATTGAACTAGCCTATACCCAAAAATGTGCATGAGTTACGTTCTTTACTAGGTCTTGCTAGTTTTTACAAGAAATTTGTGCGAAATTTTTCATTACTTGCTTTGCCTTTGACCAAACTTTTAAAGAAAGGTATTGTTTATCATTGGTCTGATAATCAACAGAAATCTTTTGATTTATTGAAACATGCATTAACCCATGCTCCTGTATTACAACTACCTGATTTTAATAGACCATTCCTTTTAGTAGTTATTGATGCTAGCGGATCTAGAATAGGAGCAGTACTTATGCAAGATAATCATCCCATAGCCTATTCTAGCTGTAAACTGAAACCATCCGAACTTAAATATTCCACTTATGATAAAGAATTGTTAGCTATTGTACAAGCTTTAAGACAATGGAAACATTACTTAATGGGTTCTGAGTTTATGATTAAGACTGATCAACAAAGTACTAGACATTTACTTAGTCAACCCCAAATATCTGACCGACATATCAAATGGGCAGCTTTTATTCAGAGTTTTCATCCCCTTATTCAATATCAACCAGGTAAAGAAAATGTAGTGGCCGATGCATTAAGTAGAAGACCGACCATTCATAATATCTCTCTTATATCATTTGATTCTCTAACCCCTATGAAAGATACTTATCATCAGGACATTACTTTTCATGCTAATTGGAATAAATTAGTTGGAAATAACTGGATTCCTATTGATTCACTGTCTTACAATGATGGATTCATGTTTTATG
Organism: Lygodium microphyllum; assembly: GCF_053477565.2. Lineage (NCBI taxonomy): Eukaryota > Viridiplantae > Streptophyta > Polypodiopsida > Schizaeales > Lygodiaceae > Lygodium > Lygodium microphyllum. The sequence continues at coordinate 52,697,632 of NC_141158.1, read as the reverse complement.
AAAAGAGATTATGTGTTACAAATCCATTTAGATCTTTTGTTTTGAATGAGATTCATTGTCCTCCATATCAAGGTCATAGAGGTATCATATCTACTTTACGTACATTGACTGAAGATTTTTATTGGCCACATATGGACACTGATGTATCTAATTTTGTTTCTGAATGTTTGATTTGTCAAAGAGTTAAGAGACATCATGGTAAACAGTATGGTTTACTTATGCCTTTATCTATTCCATCAAGACCATGGAAACAGATTTCTATGGATTTTATTACTGGTTTACCTAATACTAAAGCTAACCATGATATGATTTGGACTATAGTAGACAGGTTTAGTAAACAAGCATATTTCATTCCATGCAAGAAAACTTTAACAGTAACAACTTTTGGATTACTTTGTTTGCTAATCTAGACACAAAGATTGATTTCTCATCTGCATTTCATCCTGAAACTAATGGACAAACAGAAGCCACTAACATTACTATTTTAGATCTTTTACGTGCTTATACTATTTCTAAACCACAGACATGGGACACACATTTGCGTTTACTACAATTTGCATATAACAATACACCACACACAACTACAAAGAAAGCACCATTTGAAGTGATTTATGGTTATAGATTGTCTATACCTATTGCATCTTTATCAAATAGAATTCAGAGTGCTGATGATATTGCTAACATGCATGCTACTATTTTTGATGAGGTTAAAGACATGATTGCCAAAGCCCAGCAATCATATACAAAAAAAGCCAATAAGAAAAGACAGGCCATGAATTTCAAAGTTGATGACTATGTTTGGTTAAGAATAGAGAAACGTAGATTACAAAGTGTAGATAAACACCCAGTTATCAAATTAGCACCTAGATTCTATGGACCATTTAAGATCATTCACAAAATCAATGACAATGCATTCAAGTTAGAACTACCACCTCATTGGAAAATTCACAACACTTTTCACATTAGTTTATTACGACCCTTTAGAGGCCAATTACCTGTACACCCTGTTTATGAAAACCCACCTTTGCTAGATGAAGAGACTGAAATACTTGAGCCTGAAGCTATCATAGATAGTGACTTTATGACCACTAGAATTGGCCGTAGATACTCTAGATATTTGGTCAAGTTTAAAAGCCATCTAGTTGAAGAGGCCCAATGGATGCACGCTAGAGACTTAAATGCTTTCCCCACTCTGTTAGCTCCACATTGAGGTAATAGCAATTGAGGACAATTACTATCCCACCCCGGGGGTATGATGCCACGAGGCATATTTCATGGTGGATTTCGTGCCACGATGGATTTCGTGAGGTTTTACGGTGGATTCCGTAAACTTTGTTGACCGGGGCTCATACACAAAGTGGATTCTTTGTGCGAGAAGTTGATGGGGACGCCTATCCTTTTCGAGCATTTCATTAATTTAATGTGTACATGGGTGATTCCATAGCAGGTGATTCTGCAAAATGCATATTAAATTAATAAACATTTATGAATTTAGAGTGTGCACTCGTGATAAATTAAGGTTAGGATTGATTTCTAACCAGTTGATTTATTTATGTAGCTGAAGTCTGCTAGGTATTCACTTTTGTCGGTTTAATTGTATTATTTTACTAACGATTGTGAATGCTTCAGTTGATATGTAGAGATAACAGTAGTGGCGAAGGAAAGCATTAGAGGATAGCGTGTATTCGAGTATCACTTATATTTTGATGGGCACATACCTTAGGAATGGTGCCTATATTTTGTCGCACCTATTTATTAAGGTGTTGTATATTTATTTATTATTTTGTATGCGCATGGGCGCACGATTATGATATTTGTATTTGGACATTGTATTGGGTATGCTTGACTATTGGGACGCCCACCCATTAGCTTTATTTCTATTTTGTGCTAAAGCAAACTCAAAAGCCAAAAGCGTGCTATTTTGTAAATTGGGCTATTATTTGAGCTTAAAGATGATTAATACATAAAATACATGCTTTTGTGGAGCGCTCACACAAGGCATGGGGGAAGATTGTACCCAATTGGTCTCTTGTTCATGTCGTGCATACTTTCTACCTTGAGTTTTGTACAAAAAGTAGAGTTCTTTTGTTCTTGGGGACCTTCCAGTGTTCACTATGCGAGCATACAGCATCCGATCTGTGCACCAGCACCAGTCGTCCATATCTAGCCACTCGGGCTTTGAGGCCTCACTCTTGAGTGCCTTATGTGCGTGCGATTGTCTGTATGATATATATGCATGCATGCACTCCACCCATCATCCAGCCCATAGAAAACCTATCTGTTGCGGCTGGTACTTGAAACTCCCCATGCAAGGATGCTACTATGTAGTCCTTGCTCCCCTCCGGTATGTTCTTCCAATGATCCAAGACGTTGTGTCGACAAACTTGTTGGCACAACTCTCTCATGCAAGCCACCACCCTCCTCCCCTCATCATTCATGATGATGGCTCCTGACCTATCATCTACAAGGTAGGCATATCCCTCTGGGGTATGCCAAAGATGGGTCCTCTCCCACCTGCGACCATGCTCCTCGGTATATCCAGGAGACCCCTATATATCTAGTGTACCTACTGGGGTAGTATCTATCAGAGTAGCACCTATAGGGGTGCCACCTGCGGATGGCTGAGCAAAAGCGAGAGTGAGTGGAGTAGACGTCCCCACAAGTATGACAAATCCCGAAGGTGACGCAACTCTAGCAGAATGACAAGACAGAGACACCGCGTTTGTACCTCCACAGCAACCACCTGAGCCACGCTCTCTCGAACCGCCACAAGAGCGAGGAGTAGCACTTGTATCCTGAGCCAACCGCCGCAGGCTCACTGCATCCAGATCTCTGCAGCACCCTCCTAAACCACTCCCTCCATCTAGCCCAAGTTTGGAGCATCGACCTTGTCTGCTAGAAACTGAAGCATCAGAGCACGCCAAAGTAGATCTAATAGACCGGCCTGATGGTGTTTGAGACAGCTCCTGGTCCGCCATATCTCTAAATCTCGCCATCTGATCTGGAGACATACACGTGAAGATCTCCTGTAGTTCATCGTCGCTCATCCCTCGACTCATCTTGATGATCTAAATATCCACAAAGGTCACCTGCACAGACAAAAAATGATGTTAGCATAATCAATATAAATCATATAAAGGACGATAATATAAATCTTAAAAAAATGATCTTACTTAAAATGTATATCTTATGTACCCTTATAAGTGATTCTTCAATGAATTGAGTAGGTGGATGCTCCAAGTATAAAGTACCCTATGGTTCCCATGTCAATCTCCTAACACAACTCCGCATACACTAGAAGGTCGATAGACATGTCACCACAAAAGGATAAGTCCACCTTGTTCTCAAATAATTCTTGGACTCTTGTATTTCCATCATTGTTACCCAGTGCTGGCTCCTCTACATGCTCCAAGCTTTTGGTGGCCTCCACCCTTGCAATATCGACCCCTCTATTTGCATATTGTCCTCATCTATGCTCGGAATATCACTTTAATCATGTACTCTCACACTTCAGGGAGCTGAAGGTATAACATACCACCATCGAGGTTGTCGGGGGTTTGGATAGAAAATTACATGTTCACAATCAAGTACAAGAGAGATTTAACTATTGTGACATGTACCATGTCGTAATACAATTAAAAAACACATGAGTTCATGTACCTGTTCACAATGGGCCGACAACACAAACATGTCGCGCAAATCTCTACATTTTTTTTTGGAATCTATTTTGAGAAATCCAGATGAAACTCACCGAACTATTGCTCTAGCTCCTTCAAGTACCTTTTTGAACCACTACACATCGAATAGGATCGTGGAGAAGCTACGGTAATCCACCATGATAAAACTTTCCAAGTTTCCAAAATACTCCATCTCATCTATAATCATGTTTGGATCCGTTGCTCGTCGTCGGCTCTCTTGCTCAAACCTTGCTATGATACCAAAATCTGTTGTGGAGCACATTTTGTCAATACGCTCCATGCAGAAATGTTGTCCGCGTGATCACGCTGCAGTATATATTTTGTACTATACATTGAAACACTCAATTATTTGTCGCATATAAAATATAGATACGATAAACCCTAAACACATCATCACCTTTGGACTACATCTCCTCGAGAATTCCCACTTCTTAGTTGAGACCTCCGTCCCTTCGCGAGACGCTATAGTCAAAGCTCCATGCAACCATCGCATTGACACAAACCACATCATCTCCTCCATGCCCTCGGGATATCCAATCGGACGATGGCATGTACTATGTCAAAATTCAAATCGCACTTCCTCTCGATCTTTCCTAGCTTGCTGGTACCTAGTGAGCCACGTCTCCATAGAGGCATAGTTCAACAAACAAAAGCGATTCACTTTCTCCTCCATTGCAGAATCCATTATTTTTTCTACCCCATTTCCAACCACCACATCTCCGATTAGTCTATCATCGTCCTTCAACGACCATAGCATACTATTGTCTCAATCCATCATTGGTAGCCATTGTGAAATATGCATTAGCACCTCAGACACCAACCAACCTTCAACCAGGCTGAGCTCGTTATCGCCCAAAGCCTTTCAGGGTTTTCATGAAGCACTCCAAGAAGAACATCCATCGCATATGGACAGGTTCAGCAATCTCCACTTCATCTACAAGATTCACAAGAAAGTGCATTTGTATCATGAGCATGTTGGTAGGCAGGTATTTCTCAAAGAGGCAGACCATCTCCACTGCTCCCCGCCTCATGGATTCAATAGAGGACGTCTTAATCTCCCTTTATGAGATCCATTGCACTAAAGTTGACAAATTGTAAATCGCCTCATGTATTTCTAGAGTAAGGCATCCTACAATCGCAATCGATAGTACAAACTGCCACAAATGAGAAAGCATTATGAACAACGACTACACTCCAAATAGCAAAATACGCAAGCCACTTACAATGCATTCGTAGTACGAACCTAACATATCTTATGCCATTCATGGGATTTTAGCCTTGATAATTGCTCGTCTTTAGAAGACGCACACATGAGAGAACGCATCATACTCGTCAGAGTGCGGATAGACTTGACTATTTGCTTCACAATGTGCTCTTCTTTAGTGGACAAAACCCAAGGAGCGTGAGGTAACTGCAAGCGATCATCGACAAGCGCCTCCATCTTACCTACCTCCTTCAAATCCATTCGTGCCCCTACAATATCTCTCTTTCCTATGATGTGGTCCTGTAGCAAGCTGCCCACGTTCTTGAAAATATGCATGGGATCCAACAAGTGGTTGATTTGTAAGTGGGTCCAATATGGCAACTCATAGAAAATTGAGAACCATTGCATTCTTTTGTTGGACGTGACTCCGTGTGGACCATTTTCAGCTCGTACCAGCTTTGGGCATTCATATGTGTTGGAGGTCAATTAAAAAAACCTTCCCTGAGTTCATGACCCTCTGGCAAGAAAGCGGCATGTCCTTGATATACTATCCTCTTTATGGTTTGTGACCTTTAGGTGTCTAACTGTGACCCACACAATGGACATGCATGATAACCTGAGGTAACCAAACCTATCCCAATACCTCTATCCAGTGAATACAAAACTTGAGTGAGGTATGATAGATATTACCAACAAGAATGGAAGCCTACTTACCTGAGCACTCTCGGAATCCCGAAAAGTCATACATCATCCACATGAGAATGGCTCGAATATTGGCGGACCGTCGACCACCACGTTTGCTCATATATTGCACAGTGATCCCCTCCTCCCACAAAATCTTAAGCTCATCGACTAATGGATGAAGATATATGTCCATATTTTTGACTTCAGTGTAGTAGCCAGCAATGAGTAAGCTAAGGATGAGATGTCCTTTCTTCGTAGAAAGCTATGGAGGGATATTGTAGTTGACAAGGACTATAGGCCACACACTGTAAGAAGTTGAGCGCAAACCGAATGGGTTCACGCCATCCATAGCAAGACCAAGCCGAAGATTCCTTGGCTCTCGGGAAAAGCCTAGGAAGGTAGAGTCAATGTGGCTCCATGCGCGTGACTTCGTTGATATTCATTGAACTCCATCTATGGACCTATTTTGCGTATGCCAGGTTGTCAAGCTCGCCATACCAAACATATGAAACATGTGGTTTATGCGGAGGATAAGTGAAAAGTGTCTAAGAACTTTTTGAGGGATTGTTTGCCCTTGCAAGTCCTATCGATACCTGTGAGCACCACACTTTGGACATATTTCCATAGTCTTGTATTCTCCTCGAAATAGTATGCAATTATTAATACATGTATGGATGCTGTTGTAGTCCATGCCAAGCTTTCATAAAACATGACGTGCATCATCACGAGACTCAGTCATGGTATTTGAAAGTGGTAATATATGATACTTTAGTAACCTAAAGAAAAATCATAAAACACCTTGAAAAAGCACGAATATTTTTAATGATAGTGCCGAAAATAAATTAATGAAGCGTATGTACAAGGTACCTGAACAACTCGGTCACACTTGCATCGCTCCACCTATATTTTGCTTACACACTTAGGAGTGCAAGCAGCATCTTTAGGCGAGATACTCAGCATCCATCATATAATGGTATGGATGCTTCCTCTCTAAGGGAATCAGAAGTCTCGACATCCATGGACATCAATGCATCAATCATTGCCTCCATCTCAAGCTCCAAGATTGTAGGTAAGTCTGAAAGGCTGCCTGTCTCCTCTAGTATTGATGGTATACATTGGGTAGTACCTTTCAAGTGGTGGATTGGCTCAGGCACTCCATCCATCGCACGCCCACGAAATCTTCTAACTGACCGCAAAGGGTGCACTCCTCCTTGGGACGAGACGTCACCTCCCTGGATAGAAAATTTGCTAGCCACACCCAATGTTTTTGTATATGGTATCCAATTAGCTTGCGAATACAATGCATGATTGATATACACTTTTCTTACCATTTGCTCAAAATATGAAATCGCTTGATCAATGATCTCAAATTGAAACTCGCCGAAGTGTCGTAGGTGTTCTATAGATAATTGACATTTTCGTCTAATTGCCAACTTACATTGAGAGCAAGGACATGGGACACGGTGATTAAGATACGCCTCGCGATCTTACACATCACGACCTTCATCGTTTTCCATTTTGTATACATTACGACAAACAATTTGTTTTTGTTATCATTATTTTTTTCTTTCTTAAATTTTTTGAGAAGGGATCTTCTTCTCTTGTAACTCAACAAAAAATTAATATATGTAAAGTGTCCACCCACCCACAAATTAACGTATGTCTGAGTGTTTCATGTCTCATGGTATTGCACCGGACCTCACTAAACCTCACCACCACTCTTTCTTTGTTTTTTATCCATTCATTCTCTTCTCTCCTTCCATCTCTCTCTCTCTCTTTTTCTCTTTCTTTATTATGTTGTATGTTTATTCCCTCTCTCTCATTCCTTCTTTCTTTTTATCTTCCTCTCCCTCTCTCATTTCCTTTAACAAAACATATCTCTCTCTACCACTACCGCTACCACTACCACTACAATAAACAAAAAAAGAAGAAAAAAAAACAATAATAACTACTACTACTACTACTACTACTAGTACAAACAAGAAAAGAAGAAAAAAATACTATTACTACGACTACTATAACAACAACAAACAAGAAAACTAAACAACAATAAATAAGAAAATAGAAAAAACTATTACTACTACTATAACAACAACAATAACAAATAAGAAAACCACTACTACTACTACAACCACGACTACTACGACTAGGACTACGACTACCACAATAACAAACCACTACCACTACCACTACAATTACAATAAACAAGAAAAGAAGAAAAACAACAACTACTACTACTACAATAACAACAAACAAGAAAAGAAGAAACTACTACTACTACTACTACTACTACTACTACTACTACTACTACTACTACAAACAAGAAAACTAAACAACAATAAACAAGAAAAGAAAAAAAACTACTACTACAACAACAACAACAAACAAGAAAACTACTATTGCTACTACAAGTTCTACTACTACAATCATGACTACGAGGACTACGACCACGACTATGACTACCACAACAACTCTCTCTCTCTCTACTACTACCACTACCACTACAATAAACAAGAATAAAAGAAAAAGAAACAACAACAACAACAACAAACTACTACTACTACTACTACAACTACTACAAACAAGAAAAGAAGAAAAAACTACTACTACTACCACTACTACAATAACAACAACAAACAAGAAAACTAAGCAACAATAAACAAGAAAAGAAAAAAAACTACAACAACAACAACAAACAAGAAAACCACCACCACCACCACAAAAAAAAAACAACAACAACTACTACTACTACTATTACAATAACAACAAACAAGAAAAGAAGAAAAAACTACTACTACTACTACTACTACTACTACTACTACTACTACTACTACTACTAATACAACAAACAAGAAAACTAAACAACAATAAACAAGAAAAAAAAACTACTACTAATACAACAACAACAAACAAGAAAGCTACTATTACTAATACTACAATCACGACTACGATCACTACGACCACAATTACGACTACCACAATAACAACAAACAAGAAGAGAAGAAATTAAACAACAACTTACAATGACCCTAATCTTTGAGAAATGCGTAGCAATGCCATTCTTCGACACCACGTGTCTTAGGATGCATCCATGCTTCACCCAAAACTGGCACTTCAAGGGGTTCAATGAGAGACGGTATAATCGGCATTGTTCAAAGACCCGTCTAAGTGTTCCCTCCATGTAGAGTGAACACACAATTCATCCACAAATACCTCTAACTCCTTCCTCAACATGTCTTTGAATATTGTACATATCAGTCTTTGGAAGGTAGATGGCACCCTAGTCAATCCAAAGGCATGACTATGCATGCAAGATGCCCCATTCAATAGCGATTGTAGTCTTATGCCTATCGTTAGGATGCACTTGCACTTGATTGTATCTAGATAAGTTATCCAAGAAATTTTAGGCCTCTTTGCCAACTACTCTCTCAAGCATGTGCTGAGTGTATGGCAATGGATAGTTATCTCTCTTTGTTGCCACGTTTACCTTCTTGTAATTGACACACACTCTAATCTTTCCATTCTTCTTTAAAACGATGACGATGGGGGAAACCTAGTCCATGTGTTTAATTTTGTAGATGAATCCTACTCTCATTAGCTTATCAATTTCTTCCTTGACAACGTGGGCATTCTTTGGATCCATGGGATACAGTCACTGCTTGAATCGATGTTGTGTCAGGTGTCATGGATATGTTGTGAGTCACCACACTCAGGTCTACCACTTTGAGATCTTCTAGGGACCAAGCAAAGACATCTATATACTCTAGCAAGAGAGTAATGAGACTTGCTTCATCTTGCTCAGCCAAGTCATCGGCTATAAAGGCAGGTCGTGGGGTCTCCCCTTCCCTAGCTAAATCGACCTCTTTGACTTTGGCGGGTCCCTCCATTGGTTTACTTGCTTGCCCCTGTTGTTTGGCTCCCAGCAAGATCACCACCCTATCTCCCTTTTTGAACTTCGTGAATCACTTTGGCAGGTCTGTGATTTTCGTTGCTCTTTTGTATGCATTTCTTTAGGCAGCTTCTGTTGTTCCTCCCTTAACCGTCAGTGTTTTAGGTGGATGGGTAGGTGCCCCTTGGTGCATCTAGTCTTGGGGGGTCAAGGTATTTCAAGATCACTATCTAAGCTCACTTTCGACTCAGAATTGAACTCTCCGCCACCTTTGCTAGAAGAGGGGCTCTCTCCTAGTGGTCGTAGCCTAGAAGGTGAGATCATCCTTCACAGCATTGGTGCATCACTCGGTTGGACTAGGCTTGCCTGCTCATAGTCAATTGTGCATTTGTGCTCCAACCAAGTTTGATCGCACTCCTTGCGCCACCTGACTCCCTTCTCTATTCTAAGGGCACTCTCCTTACATGGTCTAGAGTCTACCCATATTTGTTCGATTATACGTCCCCCAATGTCATATTCTATAGTATCAATTTCTCTTTTTCTCTCATCATTGAAGGAGCAACAATCATCATATTTGTTGTCAGATCTGTCTTTATCTGATTGCTCATCGTTCTTCAATTTCTAATATGTCTCTTTCTTGCTGGTTCGGGATCAAAGCCTAATTGTATCTCAAGTTTAAATCATGCATCTTAGACCATAACCATGCAGGCTCATCCAAGAGATCTTGGAGTGGGTTGAGGTTAGTTGTTGGATCGCCAACCGACTTGTCGGTCACGTACCCTAGGATCTCCAAGAGCTCTCATCTATTGTTTGGGACTTGGAATGTAACAAGGTTGAGTCTTTTGAGTAGGCTTCTAGCCATCATGCTAACTAGTACTAAGGGTGTGTCCTAGGGCTTGCAACACGTCTTGATGGCTTGCTTGTACTCCTCATTGTCCGAGAATGGTAGGACGATGGTGGCAAGAACATGCATCTAGTCTCGCTCATCCTCAGGGCACGGTATATACTTAGCTAAGGCCCCATAGGATTTTCTAATTTGGCTGTCACCCTTCAGGATGGTGGAGATGGTATCTAGGTCGACTGGTATAAACTTTCAAGTGTCCATCTCTACTTTTATAGCCTCCATTCAATTGCCTAAGAAGATGAGACCATTGCCCCAATCTTCTACGACTCTTATATTGCACATGGCCAATTTTTCAACACTCTAAATGGTCTCACCTTCATTCTGTTAACCAGCGTGACGTTGAATCTAGTAATCTCAACCGATGGGTTACCCTAAGTTTGGAGTAGTACATGGCTTAGCACATTCACTCTTGTCCCTGTGTCTACAATTCCCTTTCTTGTGACATCCCCTAAAGCTAGTAGGACTCCATGCATTTCTATGCCTTCCCAAAAAGCATTGACATGCAAGGATTTAGGCATGGAGTGCAGCATCAAACTCAATATTTGCAATTCTGCATTGTGCTCAGGCAAGTCTGTGGCAACAGGCTCATTTGATTCTTCAACCCACTATTTCAACTCTTGCCATAGCGTTGGATGTTGCCTATGTAGGTCGTCTAAGCTTAGAGTCACAAGGGTGGTCACCAGTTTATTAAGGAGGTTGCTATCCGCAACTCTGCGGTTCTTGGCCAATGGTCTTGATAATTGGTTTGCTAGACCACAGCATTTAGACTTTGTCTATGCGGCCTTGCTTGTGGTCCCATCACCTCCCTTGATTTTGGTCGTGGGGGAGAGACTTGTGTGCTTATGCTTAAGAGATCATCAATCTCATCTTCTAGTATGGGCTCTGCGTCTTTTAGGTGCTCTTGGGCCTCCTTCACCCACTCTTTCACCTTCTTGATGGCTTCGAGTTGGTGCTTCAGATTGGGGTATTCCCCGCCTTATCACTTTCCTTTTCAGTCTTCCGTGGAACCAACGTTTCTTCCTTTGCACATCAATGACTTTCCTTCCAACAGGCAGTGTTGTGGCACTTTCAGTTTTAAGGGTGACCTTAGCATTTGGCCTTTTCTTCCTCCATCTCTGACTCTTCCTTCCAACTGAGGTTGTGTCAAGGTTGATAGGCCTTGGCAGGCCTGCTTCGTCTGGGTGCAGGTCATGACATGCAATGGGATAGGGGTAGCCTCCCCATCGAGTGTCTTAACACCAAACAACCCCAATGGAACCGATGGCTCGATTGAAAAACTAGAGGATAGCCTTCGTCTAGGGCAATCGAAAAATAGATGAGTGATTCCACACTCAGCGTATCTCAAGTCAGTCTTATCTCTATTTTCTTACTCTCTCTCAGGGCCGCGCAAAGAAATGTATCATGGGTGATTACAAGTCCATTTCATGGCTCTTGGGTCTGTGCTCCTAGGGCTCTGCTTTTCCCTCTACCTAACGCCATCACCGACACTGGTCGATAGTCCATAAGGATAACGTTAATTCCTCATTATATGATACATATGGGTTTAGATAAGGCTCATCACCGCTAGGCTTGTCCACATAGTAGACTCGAGTATCACTCGGTGGATGGGTCACGTAGGGTCCATGTGGTCTAGGGATACCTATAGGATTTATCTCCATCCTAGCAATGGATGCCTTAGCCTCATTAGGTGCTGGGAGAGCCAATGGGGCTCCTCTTACAAAGAATTTTGGTGGCTTGCTCGCAAGGTACGATTGACCAAAAGGCTACATGTATGGGAGTCTTTAAGGTAGTCCACAAAGCATGGTGTCATGGCCAAACACTACAAGATATATTATACCGACGTTAAAAGCGACAAAATTGTTCATAAAGAAATTTTCCCTCGTCGTCGCAAAAAGCGTCATTATTGGCGATGCCATAGAATATTCAGTATCAATGTTGTTATCAGGGTCAGTATTTGTGTAGCACTATGTTTTTTATTTGGGCCATACAAAATAGTTTCAGTAATGTGTACAATGCTTGTATAAATAAAGGCAAAGTGTACTTAAATCATAACACTGATACATGAAATAAATACATGATCGCATAATGAAAGCAACATGTACAATCATGGCAAGATACTACTACTACCTAGAAAATGTCTACACAGATCACGTGACCAAAAAAGAAGGGTATGTGAGCTCCAGGGATCCAAGGGCGAGCTATAGATCATCGCCATCCAAAACCTTGTCCCGTCGCAAAGGAGCATCAAACGGACTCTGCAAAAAAAGAAACAACTACACATCAGTCCACCATACAATAATTCCTTCTAATTAAACATGGTAACTACGGAGGGCAAGAAAGATGAGTGACTTACAAGACCGCCACATCCATACAATCGGTCGATCAATGCAGTGAGACTGTGCTCTCTGCATATCGAGTCTCAAGGCTGGTGGAATAACGATTTGTAATGGAGTGCTACAAAGAAAACAAAATACAACTGTTAGAAACACGATTGTTAGTACAAAGGATATTGATAAAAAATAAGCAAGAAAAACTTACAAAGTCCTCCAGATATGTCATGTGGCCCACTTCCAAGATGATGGACCACTCCGGCCTCTAGTCCTACCCTCGCCGCCTCGCATTGTTGTCTCCAACATCCTGGGAAAACTGTAGTCTCCTCCTTGAGTCGGCACCAGTCGTCCGAATCTAGCCACTCGGGCTTTGAGGCTCCACTCTTGAGTGCCTTGCGTGCGTCCGATTGTCTGTATGACATATATGCACGCATGCACTCCATCAATCATCCAGCCCGTAGAAAACCTCTCTGCTGCGGCTGGTAGTGGAAACTTCCCATGCAAGGATGCTACTATGTAGTCCTTTCTCCCCTCTGGTATGTTCTTCCAATGATCCAAGACGTTGTGCCGAAAAACTTGTTGGCACAACTCTCTCATGCAAGTCATCACCCTCCTCCCCTCATCATTCATGATGATGGCTCGTGACCTATCATCTACAAGGGGTATGCCTAAGATGGGTCCTCTCCCACCTGCGACCACGCTCCTGGTATATCCAGGAGACCCTTGTACATTTGGTGTACCTACTGGGGTAGTATCTATCAAACTAGCACCCATAGGGGTGCCACCTATGGACGACTGAGCAAAAGCCAGAGTGAGTGGAGTAGACGTCCCCACAGGTGTGACAAATCCCGGAGGTGACGCAACTCTAGCAGAATGACAAGACAGAGACACCGCGTTCATACCTCCATAGCAACCACCTAAGCCACGCTCTCTCAAACCGCCACAAGAGCGAGGAGTAGCACCTGTATCCTGAGCCAACCACGGGCTCACTGCATCCGAATCTCTGCAGCATCCCCCTGAACCACTCCCTCCATCTGGCCCAAGTCTGGAGCATCGACCTTGTTTGCTAGAAACTGAAGCATCAGAGCATGTCAAAGGAGATCTAATAGAGCGGCCTGACGGTGTCTGAGACAGTTCCGGGTCTGCCATATCTCTGAATCTCGCCATCTGATCTAGAGACATATAAGTGAAGATCTCATGTAGTTCCTCGTTGCTCATCCCTTGACTCATCTTGATGATCTAAATATCCACAAAGGTCACCTGCACAGACAAAAAATGATGTTAGCATAATCAATATAAATCATACAAAGCACGATAATATAAATCTTAAAAAAATGATCTTTCTTAAAATGCATATCTTATGTACCCTTATAAGTGATTCTTCAATGAATTGAGTAGGTGGATGCTCCAAGTATGAAGTACCCTATGGTCCCCATATCAATCTCCTAACACAACTCCACATACACTGGAAGGTCGATAGACATGTCACCACAAAAGGATGAGTCCACCTTGTTCTCAAATAATTCTTGGACTCTTGTATTTCCATCATTGTTACCCAATGCTAGCTCCTCTACATGCTCTAAGCTTTCTGTGGCCTCCATCCTTGCAATATCGACCCCTTTATTTGCATATTGTCCTCATCTATGCTCGGAACATCACTTTGATCATGCACTCTCGCACTTCAGGGAGCTGAAGGTATAACATACCACCATCGAGGTTGTAGGGGGTTTGGATAGAAAATTACATGCTCACAATCAAGTACAAGAGAGATTTAACGATTGTGACATGTACCATGTCGTAATACAATTAAAAAACACGAGTTCATGCACCTGTTCATAATGGGCCGGCAACACAAACGTGTCGCGCAAATCTCTGTTTTTTTTTTTTTGGAATCTATTTTGAGAAATCCAGATGGACCTCGTCAAACTGTTGCTCCAGCTCCTTCAAGTATCTTTTTGAACCATTGCACATCGATTAGGATCATGGAGAAGCTAAGTAATCCACCGTGACAATACTTTCTAAGTTTCCAAAATACTCCATCTCATCTATAATCATGTTTGGATCCGTTGCTCGTCGTCGGCTCTCTTGCTCGAACCTTGCCATGATACCACAATCTGTTGTGGAGCACATTTTGTCAATACGCTCCACGTAGAAATGCTGTCCGCGTGACCACGCTACAGTATATATTTTGTACTATACATTGAAACACTCAATTATTTGTCGCATATAAAATATAGATACGATAAACCCTAAACACATCATCACCTTTGGACTACATCCCCTTGAGAATTCCCACTCCTCAGTTGAGACCTCCGTCCCTTCGCGAGATGCTACAGTCAAAGCTCCATGCAACCATCGTGTTGACATAAACCGCATCATCTCCTCCATGCCCTCGGGATATCGAATCGGACGATGGCGTGTACTACGTCGAAATTCAGATCTCACTTCCTCTCGATCTTTCCTAGCTTGCTGGTACCTAGAGAGCCACGTCTCCATAGAGGCATAGTGCAACATACAAAAGCGATTCACTTTCTCCTCCATTGCAGCATCCATTATTTTTTCTACCCCATTTCCAACCACCATATCTCCGATCAGTCTATCATCGTCCTTCAGCGACCATAGCATACTGTTGTCTCAATCCATCGTTGGTAGCCATTGTGAAATATGCATTAGCACCTCAGACACCAACCAACCTTCAACCAAGGTGAGCTCGTTATCGTCCAAAGCCTTTCAGGGTTTTCATGAAGCACTCCAAGAAGAACATCCATCGCATATGGACAGGTTCAGCAATCTCCACTTCATCTACAAGATGCACAAGAAAGTGCATTTGTATCATGAGCATGTTGGTAGGCAGGTATTTCTCAAAGAGACAGACCATCTCCACTACTCCCCGCCTCATGGATTTAATAGGGGATGTCTTAATCTCCCTCTATGAGATCCATTGCACTAAAGTTGACAAACTGTAAATCGCCTCACGTATTTTTGGAGTAAGGCATCCTGCGATCGCGATCGGTAGTACAAACCGCCACAAACGAGAAAGCATTATGAACAACGACTACACTCCAAATAGCAAAATATGCAGGCCACTTACAGTGCATTCGTAGTACGAACCTAACATATCTTATGCCAATCATGGGATTTTAGCCTTGATAATTGGTCGTCTTTAGAAGACGCACACATGAGAGAATGCATCATACTCGTTAGAGTCCGGATAGACTTGACTATTTGCTTCACAATGTGCTCTTCTTTAGTGGACAAAACCCAAGGAGCGTGAGGTAACTGCAAGCGACCATCAGCAAGCTCCTCCATCTTACCTACCTCCTTCAAATCCATTCGTGCCCCTACAATGTCTCTCTTTCCTATGATGTGGTCCTGTAGCAAGCTGCCCACGTTCTTGAAAATATGCATGGGATCCAACAAGTGGTTGATTTGTAAGTGGGTCCTATATGGCAACTCGTAGAAAATTTAGAACCGTTGCATTCTTTTGTTGGACATGACTCCGTGTTGACCATTTTCAGCTCGTGCAAGAAAACCTTCCCTGAGTTCATGACCCTCTGGCAAGAAAGTGGCATTCCCTTCATATACCATCTTCTTCATGGTTTGTGACCTTCAGGTGTCTAACTGTGACCCACACAATGGACATGCATGATAACCTGAGGTAACCAAACCTATCCCAATACCTCTATCTAGTGAATACAAACTTGAACGAGCTATGCTAGATATTACCAACGAGAACGGAAGCCTACTTACCTGAGCACTCTCCGAATCCCGAAAAGTCATCCATCATCCACATGAGAATGGCTCAAATATTGGCGAACCGTCGACCATCACGCTTGCTCATATATTGCACGGTGATCCCCTCCTCCCACAAAATCTTAAGCTCATCGACTAATGGATGAAGATACATGTCGATATTTTTGACTTTGTAGTAGCCGAGAATGAGTAAGCTAAGGATGAGATGTCCTTTCTTCATAGAAAGCTATGGAGGGATATTGTAGTTGACAAGGACTATAGGCCGCACACTGTAAGAAGTTGAGCGCAAACCGAATGAGTTCACGCCATACATAGCAAGACCAAGCCGAAGATTCCTTGGCTCTCGGGAGAAGCCTGGAAAGGTAGAGTCAATGTGGCTCCATGTGTGTGACTTCGCTGATATTCATTGAACTCCATGTGTGGACCTATTCTGCGTATTCCAGGTTGTCAAGCTCGCCATGCCGAACATACGAAACATGTGGTTTATGCGGGGGATAAGTGAAAAGTGTCTAAGAAATTTTTGAGGGATGGTTTGCCCTTGCAAGTCCTGTCGATACTTGTGAGCACCACACTTTGGACATATTTCCATAGTCTCGTATTCTCCTCGAAACAGTATGCAATCATTGATACATGCATGGCTGTTATTGTAGTCCATGCCAAGCTTTTGTAAAACATGACGTGCATCCTCACGAGACTCAGTCATGGTATTTGAAAGTGGTAATATATGATACTTCAGTAACCTAAAGAAAAATCATAAAACACCTTGAAAAAGCACAAATATTTTTAATGATAGTGCCGAAAAGAAATTAACAAAGCGTACGTACAAGGTACCTGAACAACTCGGTCACACTTGCATCGCTCCACCTGTATTTTGCTTGCACACTTAGGAGTGCAAGTAGCATCTTTAGGCGAGATACTCGACACCCATCATATAATGGTATGGATGCTTCCTCTCTAAGCAGATCAAAAGTCTTGACATCCATGGGCATCAATGCATCGATCATTGCCTCTATCTCAGGCTCCAAGATTATAGGTAAGTCTGGAAGGCTGCCTGTCTCCTCTAGTATTGATGGTATACATTGCGTAGTACCTTCCAAGTGGTGGATTGGCTCAGGCACTCCATCCATCGCACGCCCACGAACTCTTCTAACTGACCGCAAAGGGTGCACTCCTCCTTGGGACGAGACGTCACCTCCCTGGATAGAAAATTTGCTAGCCACACCCAATGTTTTTATATATGGTATTCAATTAGCTTGCGAATACAATGCATGATTGATATACACTTTTCTTACCGTTTGCTCAAAATATGGGATCTCTTGATCAATGATCTCAAATTGAAACTCGCTGAAGCGTCGTAGGTGTTCTATAGACAATTGACATTTTCGTCTAATTGCCAACTTACATTGAGAGCAAGGACATGGGACACGGTGATTAAGATACGCCTCGCGATCTTACACATCACGACCTTCATCGTTTTCAATTTTGTCTACATTACAACAAACTCTTTGTTTTTGTTATCATTCTTTTTTTCTTTCTTAAATTGTTTGAGAAGGGATCTTCTTCTCTTGTAACTCAGCAAAATTAACATATGTAAAGTCTCCACCCACCCACAAATTAACATATGTCGGAGTGTTTTCCATCTCATGGTATTGCACCGGACCTCACCAAACCTCACCACCACTCTCTCTTTGTTTTTTATCCATTCATTCTCTTCTCTCCTTCCATCTCTCTCTCTCTCTCTCTCTCTTTCTTTATTATGTTGTATGTTTATTTCCTCTCTCTCATTCCTTCTTTCTTTTTATCTTCCTCTCCCTCTCTCGTTTCCTTTAACAAAACATCTCTCTCTCTACCACTATCGCTACCACTACCACTACAATAAACAAAAAAAGAAGAAAAATAATAACAATAATAACTACTACTACTATTACAACAACAACAAACAAGAAAAGAAGAAAAAACTACTATTACTACCACTACTACAACAACAACAAACAAGAAAACTAAACAACAATAAATAAGAAAATAAAAAAAACTATTACTACAACAACAACAACAAACAAGAAAACCACTACTACTACTACAATCACGACTATTACGATTACGACTACCATAACAACAAACCACTACCACTACCACTACAATTACAATAACCAAGAAAAGAAGAAAAAACAACAACAACAACTACTACTACTATAATAACAACAAACAAGAAAAGAAGAAAATACTACTACTGCTACTACTACTACTACTACTACTACTACTACAAACAAGAAAACTAAACAACAATAAACAAGAAAAGAAAAAAAACTACTACTACTGCAACAACAACAAACAAGAAAACTACTATTGCTTCTACTAGTACTACTACAATCATGACTATGAGGACTACGACCACGACTACGACTATCATAACAACTCTCTCTCTCTACTACTACCACTAGCACTATCACTACCACTACAATAAACAAGAATAAAAGAAAAAGCAGCAGCAGCAGCAACTACTACTACTACTACTACTACTACTACCACTACCACTACCACTACCACTACCACTACCACTACCACTACCACTACCACTACCACTACAAACAAGAAAAGAAGAAAAAACTACTACTACTACCACTACTACTACAACAACAACAAACAAGAAAACTAAGCAATAATAAACAAGAAAAGAAAAAAAACAACAACAATAACAAACAAGAAAACCACCACCACCACCATGAAAAAAAAAAAACAACAACAACAACTACTACTACTACTATTACAATAACAACAAACAAGAAAAGAAGAAAAAACTACTACTACAAACAAGAAAACTAAACAACAATAAACAAGAAAATACAAAAAAGTACTACTACTACAACAACAACAAACAAGAAAGCTACTATTACTACTACTACAATCATGACTATGACCACGACTACGACTACCACAATAACAATAAACAAGAAGAGAAGAAATTAAACAACAACTACTACTACTATCACTACTACTACCATTACTACTTCTATGACTACCACAACAACAATAAACAAGAAAATAAGAAATTAAACAACAACTACCACTACCACTACCACTACCACTACCACTACCACAACAACAACAAACAAGAAAAAAAGAAAAGAAGAAATAAAATAACAACAACAATAACAACAATCTCTCCCTCCCTCTCCCTCTCTCCCTTCCTCCCTCCCTCTCCCTCTCCCTCTCTTTCTCTCTTTTCCTATTATATTTAATGTTTTCTCCCTCTCTCTCTCGTTCTTTCTTTCCTTTTCTCTATTCCTCTCCCTATCTCATTTCCTCTCCCTCTCTCAATACACATGATTTTTAACAAAAACAAGTAAAAGAAAAAGAGAAAAAATAAAAACAAAGCAAGAATGAAAAATGCACTCACCGTAAAGGCCCGAGGATGGATTCAGCGGCTCCTCTTCACCCTCCGTACTCTTCCTCCTCTTATTCGCAAATAATAATGGTGGCAGTGAGAAGCTTTTCTTCTCCCTTTTTCTCTCTTTCTCTCCCTCTTCCTCTCAAATACAAGATGGAGTTCGCTCTCCCTTTCACTCTCCCTTTTGCTCTCTCTTTCGTTTGTTCACGCAAAATAACGCACTCCATTTCGGCCCGCTTTTTTTCATCTAAGCACCATCCCTATTTGCATCGCTATTTGGCGACGCCGCTATTTTGCATCAGAAAGTGCCCTCGCTATGCCTCCGTATCCTTGTAGAGTGGAACCTACCACAATTAGCACAAGGTTGTGACCTAGTGTCCTAACACTCAACTCGCAAGTGGTTTCTATCACAATGCACACATTGGACGTGTGGGCGCATTGACCATCTCATCATCTCCTGCAGTTTGGCTGCGTCCATCCTGATCTCTGCTAGCTCTTGTTCCGAATCAGTGCCCTTCCCTTGTCCTATGTGTTGGGCATGCTCTCTCACTCAACGTTGAGGCTCTCTCGGAACTCCTAGCACTGGACTCTTCTCAATTCGAGTCTTTGGAGCTTCTTTCATTGAGATAGTCATCCACTCTAATAGCTTCTTCAAAGATCCTTGCCAGCGTGGCTCGCTACAAGCTCGAGTTGCCAGCCAAGGCTTTGTAGAGCTTTTCACTTCGTATTCCATTGATGAATACTGTGGATATCGCTCTTTTTGTTGGTCTCTCACCCATAGGGATTCTCTTGAAGAGGCTCCTCACATGGGTCACATAATCTTGAATGTCCTTTTCCTCTCTCTGCTTAACATTCATGAGTCACTTTGTACTAGCAGGTTATCATACACAGATTCATAAAATCTCTTAATGATGATATTTTTCAAGCCATTGAAATTGACACACTCCATAGCATCCAAACTTGTGTACCAAGTCCGGCCCTTGTCACCTAAGCACAGTCCAAAGTCTTGGGAGCATTGAGTAGGATTAGTGAGGCCGTTGGCCTTGCAGACCTGTTGAACTGCTCCACAAAGTTGTACGGGTCATCATTTGCTTGGTATTTATTCAACTACTTCGCCACCACAAGAATTTTCAATTGACTCTTAGAGCCTTGGTTGAATCCTAACCCTACTAGTAGTGATGTTACTAATGATGCAGTGCTCTACTCTGCTATCATGTTATCTAGTAACCGCTTTGTCGTCAGGAGCTCGCTCAGTGTGAGGTCTCCTTTTAGTGCTCTCTCGCTCTCTGACCGATTTCTGCCTATTAGGGATAGCACTCTCTGGATCTCTCACATATCCATGCTTTGGCATAAGCTCTTAGTTTGCTAATCCTCATTATACGTGGCTAGGCCTTGCAGAGCCTTGTGTGCTAGCTTCCTCTTCTCCTCAAGATCTACTATGATATCCTCTACAGGTCTACCACGGTGTTGTAGCTGGGTTTGAGCATCGTATATGTTCACTAACTGCTGGATAGCCTCAGGAAAAACTCCCAGGTCAAGTTCTTTGTTTCTTCTATGGCCTGAGCTACCCTCTTCCATGTCCAAGACTTCCTATACTACCAAGTTATCGATTAGGTTAATGAGGCCAGGTAGATCCACTTCCACGATAGTGTCGGTCCTTGTTGCATCATGTTTTTTAGCTGTGTTCTCTGCTTGGTCCTATTTATTGGGGATTCGATCACCCGGGATCTTCTCTTACTAGTGGGTTCCTTAAAGGTTTTATGTTTGAATGAGTTGCTTGTTAATTGCAACCAGTCCTTAACTTACCCTCACTCTATGCGTGTGTGTGTGGGTGTATTCTTTTCAGTGCACTATGTGCAACTAGGCTCTTTGCTCTCTTTAAGTGTGTTTCAGGTGCTGGAAATCAAAGTGAGTGAGAAAACAAAGTGTCTACACAGCTCTAGCGCTCTTGTTTATGGGTTAGCTTGACAGCATTTTATGTTTGGTTTTTAGATGTCCTCGCTGACTTATAGGGTTTTTCACCGCGCTATTCTGTTTAGCTCATTCATGGTCAAGTTGGGGTCTTACAACCAGCCCATAACACCAGACACATCAAGCTTGTGGAAATACGTTACTGCACAATTCCAAACTATTCGGCCACAATTTCTAGGTCTGTAACTACATGTGAAGTGTTTGGTGGGTTCTTTTGGCAAGGGTCATGCTTCTCATTGGTTGGGGTTTGTCAAATTTCTAGATTTTCTTTCTCAGGTTGTGTCTGATTTACCAAAGTCGGATTTGGAAAATTGGACATCCAATTTACCAATGTCCGATTCTAGGAATCGGAAAAGGTAATGTCCTATTGTCACAATTGGAAAAGGTGTATCCAATTGGATGGCATGGGTTGGTCCGATTAGGATACGTCCGATTCTCAAAATTGGACAGCGATGCTTGGTTCGATTCAAATGTATGGCTGATCCAACAGGTCACTGGGTCCGATTATGTGGTCTGATTATCGCAATCAGACGTCGATCGATGAGAGTGGTATGTCCAATTTCTTCTCATCCAATTCTTAGAATCGAGCATAAGTGGTGTGTCTGATTCTACGTGTCTGATTCTCAAAATCAGACAAGCTTTTTGGTCTGAGCATCCGATTCCGTGAAATCGGACACTAGGAAGAGTATCCAATTCCACCGAATGAAAACACATATCAATTAGGATTTTCTAAAAATCTCCACTCTAATACCACCACCACCTACAAGAACTTCTAGGAATCAAGCAAGAGTGTAGGCCAAGGGTATCATGTACCTAAATCTCACAAAAAACTCTAAGACACTCTAATCGATCCGATGTAGACTCGTGACCTGCAAGCTCTCTCTCTCTCTCTCAAAGCCAAGACTGCAAATGAGGCTTTTCTTGGTCACCCAGGACCTTAAACCCTTACTGGGCACCACCTTAGCCTTCCCAATCACTCCCCTTGCGACTCCGACACATCTAAGCACTCTTTTTTTTCCATTTTTCCCTATTTGTGCCCTATTCAGGCCAATTTTACAGCAGCAAACCCTAAGCTTTCCACTCTAATTTCTCCCTCCTATCCTACTCTAAATGTAACAAAAATCAAAAGTAAAGTACTGAAATGATTTCTCCTACTCAAGTAATCATCAAAAACCAAAAATGCTTACTTGTAGCACGAATTAAAAACCCAAAACCTCCTATCTATCTCAAGATCTAGTTTAGGGATGAGATCCTTACTTGGATGCTCGATTTGAAATGTGCAAGCGCTCAAGCTTGAATCCGTTGGTCCCAGCAAAACCAAACTATAGAGGCGAGCTCAACCACCAAGACCAGGGACCGCTTATTGTTCAAGCATTTCAAGTGAGCACTAATGGGCTACCTCTCACATAGCCGATATGCTATCCCTCTCTATGAGTGTAGTGAGCTTATCTTGATGCCTGATTGAGTTACTTCCTCTCTCAAGCACTCCGATAGCTCCATGATTTGTGATGCAAGCTCAAGCATCCTCCTAAAGCCTCTTCCTCCAAGCTCCATCTTCCATAGCCATGTACAAGAGAAGAGAAGAGAAGAGAAGAAGAAGAGAGGAGATGGTGGAGGGCTTCACCTCCAAGATTCCTCACCCTCACACACTCACTCCCTCACTCACTCACACTCCCTCCCTCAAACATTCACAAGCAAGAAAGCAAGAGAAGAGAAGAAGAGAAGAAGAGAAGAAGAAGAGTCCACTTTGCCACACACCCAAGAATGAGCTCTTATTCACTTTTTGAACTTTATATACAAAACCCTAAATCCCTAAATCTCTTTTGGGTGATCATCCCCTTCTCTCCTTTTTTACATGACCGGCCATTGTGGCAATGTCCTTTTTCCCATTGTCCTCCTATCTTCCTAGCTCAGTTCTACCGCCCATCCATGGTTACAAATTGTACAAGAGGGAGCCTAATGCTCTTTTACAAAGATTTTGGCTACGCCTTTATATTTAAAGGTGTGCATTCTTACTTTTGGCTTTTTTGTAGCTTCCATGGTTGCGCCTTGGACTCCTACCTTGTCCATAGGGATAATCTTGAGTAGTAGAAAATATGGATGCATGGGAGGCTCTGGCCGTAAATTTCACATTACTCCTAGAATCTAACGAGCCCCTTTGTGACCCAGGATGGGATCCTGGATCCCTAATAATAGTTACAAGGGTGGAATCTTAGTGGGCAGAATACACTCGTGGAATTCTATATATCTTCCACAAGATCGAAAAGATGAAAATTGTAATAAACTTTCGATATAATAAAATTTATTTTACTCAAGGGTTGTTTGAATTGTATGCATATCCATGAGATAAATTACGTGAAGGAATCTATGATTTAATGGGCTAATTAAGGAAGCTGGTTGTATATGTTTCAATAAATGTACTCTAGTAGGTAATTTAAAAAACAAAAGATGATGTTGTCATCAAAGGAAAACTGGTGGGTGTGACCCCCGACGGGTCCATAAGGTGGTCTCGATTAGTTGAGAGCTTTTCTAAATCAGTGATAGAAATAGAAAAATGATAAATTGACTAACTAGTCGCTAGGTAGAACTGAGTTGCATTGTTTTAGGGGGCCAGAATGGGATTTTGCCTTATGGACAGGAGGGTTGATGTACCGCACTCCCTTCTCCCATTCTCTTTGAACCAAGTCTGCTTCAGTTCGAGTAATTATGTAGGAAGTGGAAACTCGAAATTATTGATACTAAGCTGGTTGTTAGGAGACCTGAATGATTTTAGGAACCTGAAAATTAAGTGTGTTATTTTTACGAGCTTTCGATTTTGTGCTTTTGTAATTGAAACAAAATTTTTAAAATTTTTGAAACGACCTTGGGTTTTTTCTACAATGACATCAATATTATTATTTAGTACATAAAAGGTATAATGATAATTCAAATACAATAGTCTCATGATACCACACACTATTGTGAGCATGCTTCCCAACATGGATCACCAATGGTGTCATTATAGGGTCCAGTGGCAACGTACTCGAGCATATGCAAATGGTTGTATAACTAACAATCATTTGACAATAATGACATGTTATCTTGGATTTTCCCTCACTTGTAGGATGGCCCATTCTCACATGTCTATCCAAGTGACCATGGAAAAAAATATCATTGTATCTTCTCTTGATTATGTAAGGACAAGTGATCGTGAAACATTGAAGATTTCCAAGATAATAGCTCTAGTTCAGTATGCACTTTATTGCCTTTTTTTTTTGTCAAGGCCATGACCAAAGGTGACGATCATATTTCTATTCCATACCCATCATTCAATTCTTATTATGTATAGCTTTAAGCTCAAAATCAATCATACCATTCTACTCAGTTGGGAGCTCATCCACCTTTCATGGAGGTCCATAGAGCGCTAATAAATTTTTCAATCTACGGTCTCCTCAATGAAGGCCATAATGGACTTATCATACGAAGACACATCCTTGCTTTGGCTGCCCACACACAACTCCTCCTCAATATTTTTGTCATGCAATCCCATGTGGATAGCTCTATCATTGTATGCAGCTTTTGAAATTGTCACGTTGCTAACATCCTTATTATCATCTGAGGGTAAATCAAGACACATTGGAGTTGATTTGCTACAACTAGGAGTATAATCAGTGTAGTAATTAATCTCATCTTCTATTTACTCAATACTATTAGACATATACACAGTCATTTGAGTGCATGATAGAGTAGGTGATTGATAGTGTGCTATTATTAATCAGGTAGTACACATGCCCTTTATGATTCCATCTTGGAGACACATTGATCTTGTTTGCTCAACCTTCATTCTCTATGAAGGCTTTCTACCCTTGGAATTTTCGTGTTGGAGGCAATAAATTATGTAAATATTACTCACTCATAATAACCTCTCCATTTCTCAACGAAACCATATGCTCTATGCAATCACCAATTATTCTCCATGCCAAAATGGAAAAAGTTGACATGTTGTGCTCTCTATTGGGTTAGTATTTGATGAAAGAGAAGACAACCTTGTATTAAGCTTACAATGTGGATTTGATAAAGAGAAGGCAACACTTCACAAATTGAGGACTTTGCAAAGGAAAAAGGGAGGCATAGAGGAAGTCTCAAGAGGGTTTGGATAACCTAAAAGCTATAGTAGCTATCACTACAAACCAAGGCTAAGATGAAAGGATTGTTGGAAAGGATTAAATGTTGAGCCTAATATTTTACAATGTACCTTTGTTGGAAAGGTAAAATGTACATTTGTCTAGTTGCATCATTATGCTTTCACTTTTCCAAGACATGGTTTAGTTTTCATGTCTCACATGATAAATTATGAACTTTAATCTACATCTCTCATTATATATTTGATGTAATGGCACTAGGTTTTCATCACTTCAAAGGCACAGTGATTAAGTTTGTGTGTTAAGATCAAACATTGGCCCTTTTTTGAGTTTCTAGAATATGTCAAAATTAGTTACGAGGGTTTAATGTCTATAGATGTTGTTTGTTTTTCAGGTAAGAAGGGGCATTCTTCGAAGTAGGTATTTTTGAACACTATTTTTTCTCTATGTTAGTTAGTATGTTAAACTAATTCCTATTGGATTTCAATCTATTGAATAATGTGTATGCCTATTTGAATGTTCTATATACTTTCCAGGTGCACCTAGGTTTGAAGAGTGTCAAGGAAATACTCACTTTAGATCCACTATATAATCATGAGAAAAATGATGTTGAAACAATGGTGCTAGAATCAAATATGAATGGTAGATTTAGGACAACAAAGTTGTAGGGTTTCATCATCATAGAGTATGCACAACACCTTAATATTAACAATTTTCTTATGTGGGGTGGTGCTTTTTAATTGTATATGATGTAGTCTTAATTGGTGGCTCTAAGACTACAAAATGATAAGTTTTTGAATTTTGCATAATCTTTGAGAGGTATTATGATGGAAATTAATTAATATTTAATTTCTAGTTTTCATGAAAGTAGAGAGAGAGAGAGAGAGGTCTATGCATACATGTTTGTGCATATGGATATGCACATTGTCTTTGAGGGGAATGAGCTAGTTTTGGTGATAGCAATGTCATTAATATGTTTATTCATACTTGTGGTGGCTGAATGTCATCATTGAACTACCTCACTTTCTACCTTTTATACCCTTTTTTTTTTAATAAACACTATCAACTTTATAATGATTCAACCATTTTCATCTTAGGAATGCAAAGTAGTTGTCTCTTAGCAAAATCAAAAAATCATTATGAATTACTATAATGAACCTTAGTTTATGACTATATTTTAGCTTCGACTAAGTTCTATATCAAAGCTAAATTTAGTAGATAGAAGTTTATTATGACGAAACTTGTTCGAATATCTGCATAAGCATGCTTAGCAAGCATATTATCACCATGTGTACTAGAAGTAAAGAATGCAAAATAATAATAAAACAAAGGAAGCCTTTTCATATACTACTTACCACATGAAATAGAATGGTCAAAGTACATATTGGTGTACAAATCATATGCTCTTTGAGAAATTTGAAGTGAACTTTGTAGGCATTATGTCCTCAACAAGGAGAACTAATCCACCATGGATTGTGCTTTTTAGGCACTAAGTCCCCATCAAGGATTCCTTTGTCCTACATGTTCCATGCAATGTCCTCATACAATGATGCAAAGAGACATGTTTACAAATTGAGATGTATCTAGTGGGAAACAACAAAAAATGAAGCTAATACTCTTGTGATTGGAAAGTGCTAGCCTCAACTTAATGGATATGGCCCCCTCCTCTCTCATCTCTATTATGATATGAGCTATCCAATGTTCTTTAAAGATGATTGCTACAACTCTTGATCCACAAACTCCTCCATCCTTCAAACAAGTTCCTTTATGTAATGATTCCCATAACTACTATCTCTTTTCCCCTAATATTTTTCCTTGAGCCATTCTAGTTCACCATTTGTGTGCCTCTCCCTTCTCAAACCATCCCTAATCCTGATAGATAGCCCATCTACCTCTCTAGTTGGCCATCCCCAATCTGTAGAGAGAACACATTTCCCTACATTTCTAGCTACAAATATCTCTAGCTTCTTGGATGTTTTGAGTCCTACTTGCATAAATATCAAAACTTATCCCATGTATGTTTTTGCAATCTATGCGTTTGATGTTACTTTATAAAACATGTTTCCACCATCATGTTTACCAACTATAACTTTCCCTAGTGGCACCTCCACCACTCTCTATGGATGTATGAAGAGTGTCACTTGAATTTGCAATGTTCTACATAAAGACTTTGCATATTGCTTGAGATTCTAGCCTTTCACTAGCTAAGTCATCCTCAAATTTAGAGCCCTCCCTTTTCTTCACTTAAGGCTTCCTTCAATGTGTTAGTCTTGTAATGTCTTTGTTGTTACCTTCTTTTATTCTTTGCTGACCACTTTGGCCTATACATTAAACCAAACTCTTGTACTTGAATGATTATCTTTGATGGTGAGCAACCTACTATGTTGAAAAAGGCTAAGAAATGCCACTCCTTTACCATAACAAGAACAAAGGCTTTGCAACATCATGCATAAAACTTGTAGATATTGTGCACATAAACTCAAGCCATGGAGTGAGCACATCACAAGCCTTTTTAGTACATTAGATGGACACCCAATGTAGAAACCAAACAAATGAGAATGTTTTGACTAAATTTTGTTAGCTTGAGGCATTCTTTGCAATGCATGTGCACAATTAATATCCCTCTATAGTGTTACAAGTGTAGATATATTGGAATTGAAAGATGATGTCTATCTAGCTATAGGGAAAGTTAGATGAAGTAGAGTTTGCATGAAGCAATGGATATAAAACAAAGAGCTATCTTCCTCTACACATATAGCACACATGATCCACTAGCAATGAGCTACTTAAGAGTATAACACCTTGCGTTGCCATTAGAAAGGAGCCAATGTGAATTATTAAACCAAGCAATATCCTCATGGTGAAATTTGAATTGCCATATCTATAGTATTCTATCCCACTGTGTTATCTCTACGTGACCACCCCCCTTATTTTTATGTTGTGGAGGAAATTCAGCATGAGGTTGCTAGAAGAAGTGATGTCCCTTCAACACATAGATGGGGTAGTTTAAGCTGACACAGATTATGTAAACTCACCAATCTTTTCATAGAACTCATTCTTGGGTTCCCCATTTTTCCTTAAGTGCGAGGTATTTTTTAAATGAAATAGGTTCAAATATATATTGGTTTAATATACAAAGCATTCAATATGATGACATTATCCATATATCATCTTTAAGAGTTTTTACTTTGCATATTTCTATATAGGTTTTGTTTGATATTCTCTAAGAGATGTATTACAATCCATAACTCATACATGCTTTAGAGAGTTTATTGATATGAGTGCTATTTTATCATGCCTTCTCACATATTTGAACATTTAGATGTAAAACTATTTTGAAATTTTTATACCTCACTGATAATTTATTGACTATCTTGTTATAAGTATGCATAGGTGCATATGTTTATATGCATGCATATCCTTAAGTGTTATATATTTAGCATGCATACATATGCATATCTACTTGCATGGATGTGTGTACACATGCGTATAGCTTGCACATGTATCCACCACTTGTTG
The DNA here is from genome assembly GCF_053477565.2 of Lygodium microphyllum. Taxonomy (NCBI): domain Eukaryota; kingdom Viridiplantae; phylum Streptophyta; class Polypodiopsida; order Schizaeales; family Lygodiaceae; genus Lygodium; species Lygodium microphyllum. The sequence goes on along the minus strand of NC_141158.1, from coordinate 52,668,171 downwards.
CGGATATCTATGAAAACATGCATCTAACTTGTTAAGGAAATTGTTAAGCTAAATATACATACCATAATAGAAAATTTGAAAGGACCTTGAAATCTATCTTAGTATTTAACTTGTAATTCTCCTAACTACTTCCAATGCACTATTGCATACATTTAAATATAGTTTTTTCTTTTGGTAATAGTTCCTACACCTTCATTGGTCCTTTGAACTTAGCCTCTACTCTTACCTTGGCATGCCTTTGTGATTATGTCACCTTGTTTTGTCATTTGAAGTTTGATGCAAATGAAAGTTAGATTCAATATGGATTTTAAATATATACTTTCAATCAGGTTTTTCTATGTTGTTGGATCAAGCCTGGCTCCTTATTTCCTTTCATCAAATCTCTCTGCATTACCTTACACTAGCATTTTCCTAGTTGGGGAACTCTGCTGTCTTGATTTTTATTTTTAAAAAAAGGGGGGGGGGGACATTGTGTGCGTCCGGGCGGACGATGGGAGGGCTCTGCCTCTACTTTTTCTTTTCAAAAAAATTTAGTAATTAGTTGGCTGCGTTCGCGCGGACGATGGGAGGGCTGTGCCCCCTTCTTCATCCTTTCAGATCACTTGCCACATTGCCTCCTCGACCTATTATTTTGGGCTTAGGTGGCCTCAGCCCTGCACCCGTTGGATGACGGCTGGTTTCTCTCTCTCAGCTCCGCCACACGTAGGGGCACGGCAAGAATCTCTCTCTCTCTCTCTCTCTCTCTCTCTCTCTCTTTGCTCCTACAGGTGCACATGTTTGTCATCCCCTCTCTCCTCCAGAGATGTAGGTTATTGATGGGCTGGAGCGGGAAGATTGCTGCCCATCGCAGGCTTGGGATAGATCTCAAGTGGGGCTTTTTGGACTGATGTACACGTTGGGAGTTAAGGAGCCGACGTGTACATCAAAGGCAAGGGTTAAAGTTTCTTATTTGGAGAGAGGGAAAAAAACACATGCATGTATGGCCATGCATCATGCGACTGCAGGCTGGACCCCCCAATCTCTCTCTCTCTCTCCCCCGGCTGATCCATCCATCCATGGAGGTGGAGCACCAGGTGTGTTTGTTTCTCTCTCTCTCTCTCTCTCTCTCTCTCTCTCTCTCTCAGTTGGAGCTTGAAATTTGCTGAGGCCTCCTCTTGCCTGCACCTCTCCCTCGCACACCGGTTACCATGAAAAAGATATTCAGTTTCTTGCCACCACCTGTGGTGAAATTCTCTCTCTCCCCCTGCTGATCCATCCATCCATGGAGGAGGAGCAACAGGTAATCGCAATCTTTGTCTCTCTCTCTCTAAAAAATATTGTTGTTGTAGCTCAACGATTTATACACGGATGCTGCGAGCAGTTTTGAATATGCAGATAAATAGGCGAGGAGAATTGCAAACGAGAAGATCCAGAAAATCATACTGGACCTTGGAAGTATTTAAAAATCCATATTCAGATGAATAAACTCCCCTTGGAAGTGTCCTCTCTCTCTCTCTCTCTCCCCCCGTTGATCCATCCATCCATGGAGGAGGAGCAACATGTAATCGTAGTTTATATATATATATATATATATATATATATATATATATATATATATATATATATATATATATATATATATATATATATCACCATTGGAGCTTGCACCTCTCCCTCACACACCGGCCACCATGAAAAAGATGTACAGTTTCAAGAAGAAGGAGGAGAAGCGGCCTCCTTTGATAGTCTAAGAGACCACGGAATAGGTAAGTGAACAACCATGCTTCGACATGGCTTCATTACACAGAATAACTAGATTACAGCTTCTAATCCTGCGTGGCTGTTTTCTCCTTGATTGCGAGGTGGCCTGCTCCTTCACAGCTTTGCTTCCCTTCATAGCAATTATCATGATGAAGTTCAGTAATTCTAGTTCTTGCTTAAGGCTCCTGGTGCATACTCACCTCTAAAGATTGTTATCGTAGCTCAGCGATTTATACATGGATGTTGTGAAGTTTTGAATAGGAATAATCTCTGCGCATGCACATAAATAGGCGAGGAGATATTGCAAATGAGAAGATCCAGAAACTCAAGGCAGATTTCTCGACAAATTTGTCTTGGTAAGAACGTTAAGTTGAATCGGTACTTGTACTTTGGTAGCATCTATACTATTAGTTAATGAGAGGTGGGAGCGGGTGCCACGTGGCAGCCCCCCACCTCTCCCACAAGAAAAAAAAGAGAACGCGGGGGCGGGTGCTACGTGTCCAACACCCATCCTTGCCCGCAAAAATCATGCCCGCCATCGGGGCGAGTCTAGGCGCGGAGCGCTTAGTTATAATTATACATATATATATATATATATATATATCAATAGAATTCTCATCAAGTTGCAAATGATGTGGATATTATGAGTATAGACAATGCCATGCTCAAAATTCAAAAGACTCATTCAAGGAAATCACAATGCTTGTGATCTGATCATTTGGTGTCATTTGAAAAACTCTCTGAAGCATTCATTAATGTTTTATATTTTAGCATTTGATCTAATTCTCCCCTCTAAGAAGGGTGGGGGAGCATTTACTAAATACGCGAACCTCTTGTCTATAAATTTACTCTGAATAAAAACATATCCTTCCAGCTAGCATGTGAATATCTTGATACCCTTCTGCGAAAAAATGACAAAGGCTACAACTCTAAAGAATTGTTGGTTGGAATTTTAGCTTGAAAATAGATATCACTACAAGGGTATACACATATAGCGACGCTTTTTTTCGGCGTCGGTATTAGTGTCGCTATCTGCATCACTAAAAACGTCGCTATTAGCGTTGCTGACTTACTCCAGTAACATTTCACCGAAACCCGAACGTTTCTTTCAAATGAGCGTGCGAAGGCGGAGAGAAAGACAAAGGGAGGTGAGCAAGAGAGGAAGGTGAGCATGGGAGGTAAGCAAGGAAGCAAGCCGTAAGCCGCACACGAGGAGAGGAGCGTCGCCTGCACGAAGAGGTCGTGGAAGAAGAAGAGAGCACGATGGTATGCCCTGTTTTGGTTTCTTTACAATCTTTGTTTTTCTTTGCAATGTAGGTTAGAAAGTGTTGGTTTCTCTTCGATCTTTGTGTTGCTTTGTGTTGCTTTGCAATGTAGGTTAGGAAGTGTTGAAAGAGAGAGAAATGGAAGCGAGTATTTTCAAATTTTTTCTTGTGTTGATTTTTATTCTTTGCAATGTAGGTACGAAAATGTATGTGTGTGAGCATAGTTTAGAGCCGGCCTCAAAGATAGATAAGTTTAGAGCCAAACTCAAAGAGATAGGTACGAAAATTTAAAAAAAAAGACCTGAAATATATATAGTGGAGTGGTCCCAATATACAATATAGAATCGTTATTAAATTATCATCCATTATATCGCAATCAAGATGTTTAGCACTCACGACCAACATGGTGGTGATCGTGAGGCTTGGCTCAATCAACGTGTCCCCTGTCCATGCACACAATGCAAATTGGCCATTCGTCAGAAACATCGTTTGTCCATAGAGCATCTGCAACGTACGGAGAGTTTCGAGTTGAGATAATCGACCAAGCAGTCTTGAATTACGAGATTGCGGTAAGTTCTCTCTCATTACGTACTATATGACATGTGATTGATTTAAGTATAACAGTTTGGGGTTATCTTAGAAGTTAGCTCCTTAACGTCCTTTACAGGGTCAAGGCCATGTCGATACATTGCAGTCCGCAGATCTCTTGCATCCAGTAAGACGGGTTCATCCGCGCTCTATACAAATGCCGTCTAAGATAACTAACTGTCTCATAGAAGGTGATAACTCTCAACCCCCTTCTATGGGTGAGAATGCTGGAGACATGGACGATCCTCCTGCTTTTTTGGAGCCCGAGTTAGAGGACATGATCAAATCATTGCTTCCGATGGACTCGGAATCCCAAGATCCTTTAATTGCGGAGGCTGCCATTCCATTGTATGATGGAAGTCGGGTATCCCGTTTGAAGACACTTCTTGCATTGTTGAGCATACAAACAAAGTATGGATAGAGCGATGCGAGTGCGACAGAGCTATTCAGGTATATTATGATGTGTATGATTGTTTATTGAAAGCCATTAAAATGTGCTATGTAATACTCTAATAACGTGCTTCATTGCAATTTGTAGAACATTGAAATCTTACATTTTGCCTACCCAAAACACGATGCCTAAGTCTCGTGATGATGCAAGACAAGTGCTGCGAAAGCTAGGCATGGATTATAATTGCATTCATGCTTGCCCCAATGATTGTGTTCTCTTCCGGGGAGAGTTTGAATTGTTGGCCACATTTCTCAAGTGCGGTGTGGACAGGTATCAAAATGACTTGCAAGGACAAACTGTTCCGTAGAAGGTTTTGAGGCACTTTCCGCTGATACGCGTGTTCGTCACATTTTTCGGACCAAGAGTTTTGCAAATTTGACTACATGGCATGCGGAAAATCGATCCACTGATGGTGTACAGCGTACACCAGCTGACTCAGAAGCATGGCATCACATTGATGAGACTTTCCCTGACTTTGCAAAGGAGGCGAGGAATCTACGATTCGGTCTTGCCATGGATGGAGTGAATCCTTTTGGTTTACGTTCTACCTCCTATAGTGTATGGCCCGTGGTCCTTGTTAACTACAATATACCGCCATGGATTTCCACCAAGAAAGGACACCTTTTGCTCAGCTTGCTTGTGCCTGGATGATACAAAGTCAAGAATATGGATGTCTACCTCTCTCCACTGATTGATGAGCTAAAGGAGTTGTGGGAGGGAATTGTAGTGGAGGACATGAGCAAACATATTGGTAGGCGATCTGCAACTATAAGGGCAATTATTATGTGGACCATGCATGACTTTCTAGGTTATGGAGAATGCTCTGGGTAAAGCACGTTTTCTTATTTTGCTAGTTTTCTTTGAGCGATGTTGGTGTTATGACATGCCTCATTTTACATGTGTGTTCTACAGGGCTAGTCACGTCAGGTTACCATGCATGTCCTCTGTGTGGACCAAGGTTGGATTCTTGTATGTCAAAATCTATGAAGAAGATGGTATTTGAGGGACATCGGGCTTTTTTGCCAGAGGGTCATGTCATGAGAGAAGGATTTCTTGGTCGCCCTCCTACGAGAATGAACGCACCTGAGCTAGTTTGATCGCAGGATGGTGGACCAAGACTCGCTTCCCAGTGGAATGCGACGCTTCTCAATTTTCTATGAGCTAAATTATTGGAAAAAACTGAAAATTAACCACCTTTTAGATCCCATGCACATTTTTAAGAATGTGGGTAGCTTGCTATGGGACCACCTCACTGGGCAACGAGACACACTAGGAGCGAGGATGGATTTGAAAGCAGTGGGAAAGATGGAACCATATTGGCCTGTAAGTCGCGTTGATGGTTGAGTGCAATTGCCGCGCGCTCCTTGGGTTTTTTCTGGCAATGAAGTGTGACGAGTAAAGGAAAACATCAAGTCCTTTCACACGCCGACTGGCCTAATGCGTTCTCTCAAGACAGCATTCACAAAGGATAACCAACTGACATGACTCAAATCTCATGATTGGCATAAGATGTGTCAGGTATATACGGTATGAGGCTGCGTATGGCATGATTCTGCATATTACATTTCAGAATCTCCGTTTGTTTATACACAATATTAATTACATGGTTTTCACAGTTCATATTGCCGATCGCAATCGTGGGGTCTCTGACATCAGAGGTACGGATATCCATTTACAAATTGTCCGAGTTGGTTTAGTTTGTCTCCCAAAAAGAGATTCACACATCATCGATTGAATCCGCGAAATGCATGGCAGTAGAGACTGCTTGTCTTTTGGAGAAGTATCTTCCCACTAGCATGCTCACGATACAAACCCATCTTCTAGTGCATATTGTAGATGAATTGCAGGTTGCAGGTCTAGTCCATAGTCGATGGATGTTTTTCCTTGAATGGTTCATGAAGACCTTAAAGGGATTTGTGCGACAACGGGCTCGTCCTGAGGGTAGCATGGCTGAAGGTTGGTTAGTGTCGAAGGCCTTGGTGTACATTTCTGAGTGGTTGTCCACTGTGGACCGGGACAAAGGCTTGATATGGTCACTTAAGGAGGATGATCATCTGAATAGAGATGTCATAGTGGGAAACGGAATAGAGAAGAAGATGAACGCATCCATGGAGTCCAAGGTGAACCGATTTTGTATGATGTATAGCGCTACGATGGAGAAATGGCTACAACGGTATGAGGATGCTCGAGCTGAGCGAGAGTCCACAAGATATGGCTTTCGACGGAGTACGTGGCAATGGCCCATTTGATATCTGAAGGGCTTAGAGGAGATGCCTCTACTCATATCCACTAGATGGCTACATGAGGCCCTAACCAAAGCATCTCAAGATGGAGAAACAGTTATTGAAGAAGAGTGGGACTTCTCACGTGGATGCAATCCCAAGAAATTACAATCTATACTGCAAATCACAACTAATATACTTGTTCTTCTCCCAGTATAAGGTCCATAGTGCAGCATGGTCACATGGATGACATTTCAAAGTAGAGCACATCGACAAGTTACGCTCGACAATGGACTGTGGAGTGATGGCAATGTTTGAGCAGGAAAGCCGACGACGTGCCACAAATCCAAACCGTGTATACAGAGTATCCTTGCAGTGGACTATCGAAGTTTCTCCGTGATCATATTTGATATGCAATGGTTCAAGGTTACTCTCGAAGGAGCAGGTGCAACTGTTCAGCAAGGGCCAAGTGGCTTTGTTGAGATTGATTCAATGAAGAAGTGGACCGATTTGAGTGATACATTTGTTTTGCCAAATCACTGTGAGCAGGTAAGAGTCCCTAATACTTGACGCATTTTAGCAATCTCAAAGTGGACTTTTATACTAATTGTAATATGGATCAGGTCGTCTTTTTTTCTAATCCACAACAACCTCAATGGTGGTATGTCATTCCCATGATATCTAGGAGTATCCCCGTGTTTGCCAGAACCCCCGTACAGATCGTAGAAGAGACACCTTTAATAGCGGCAATGACAGAAGGCATACAAGAAACTAGGATGAACCGCCTCGAGGACCAAGACATCTCACCTATGGAGATAGAGGAGATAGAGGATGGGTTTTTTGAAAATGAAGCAGAGTCCTCATTTTGTGGAGAATTTTGTATAGATCTCCCAGTGTATACTGAGCTATGTCAAGATGAGATTGTGGAACCCTAAACAAAAGTGACTCAATCAAAACGTTCCTCCCACTATAGCAATGCCACTTTTTGCAAATCAGTTAGGACAGTTTGTATGTTTTTGGAGTATGGTGTTTTGTATTATCTAATAATTATCATTATTTAAAAATGAAGTCTTGCAAATTAAGTCTTAGTTTTATTATGTCTTGCAATTCATTATCTAATTGACTTATTTTTCCTTGTATGTGCAGGTTTAGGATTTGGGCATGGAACGGCAAGATGAGTCGGGATTTTACAGATGACGACATTGATGCGATGCTAGCGCGTTTCTCACCGGAGCAGCTAGCACGGGTCAGAGATAGAGCCGATGCACAGCTTTCCCGTTCCACCTCAGTACGATCGGCAGACTCTAAACGGTCTGATGCTTCGGTCTCCAGTAGACGCAGTCGCAGGTCTCGCTTTGCTTCAGAGTCACGTAGTCGAGGAGGAGGTAGCTCCTGTTGTGGGGATACAGATGCAGTCTCTCCCACTCGCAAGGCCACCAGGGAGTCGACACCGTCTTTCACTGGTGGTGGTGGGTAGACATCTACTACTCCCACTCCTTCATGCATCCCACCAATCACTCCCAGGGCCGACAAAGAAGTACACGAAACCCACTCCTCCAGGTATGTATTTTCGCATCCTTTTTCACAGTACCACTTATCAATTCAAGTTGTGTTTGACACATTTGTATTAATGTCATGAAAGTATCCGTTTGCAAAATCTTGCAGGTTACTCGTATCTCATAGATTAGGCCTCTGGCCATTTACACATGAATGATGATGGAAAAGCTGTCATCTCTAGGATGCATGAGTTGTGCCAACAAGTATTTCGGCACAACATTACAGACAAGTGGAAGGAGATCCCAGATGCCAGCAAGGAGTACATAATCGATACATTGTATCGAGAGTTCCCTCAGCCCTCTAGCAATGATAGATTTTCGAGAGGGTGGATGATGATGCATATGCGTGACTATCAATTGCATAGGCGGTCTGATGCACGCGAAGCAGTCAAGCAGGGCAAATCGAAGATGGAGTGGCTAGATATAGAGGACTGGAGTAATCTCCAGGATGAGGCGACATCCACTCCAGACAAGTGGAAGCAGTAGAAGGACACAACAAAGGCGCACTTGGACGCAGGATCGGTGCATCACCTTGGTAGCGACGGCCACGCAACATTCCTAATAGATTTCGTAAGTATTAATAGGGTAGAGTACTCTAATTTAATGACATCCATGTTGATGTATGTATTTTGAACATGAATCTCAAGTACGTTGTTTTTCAATGTTTGTGTGCCACAGCAAGGTTTTACGAATCGCGACCCGACTGCACTAAAGGTGACATACGGGGAGAAGCATGGCTTGAGTGTCATGATCAAGAAGCTCTATGCTCGCGGAGGACCGGTAAGTAGTAATAAATATTATTTCTAATTTGAGAAATCTGTCATTATATGTCAGTTTGTATTTGGTACTCACAATTATATATGTATTTGCTGTTGCAGACTCCCTTCGATATGCCACTACAGCGAGAGGAGTTTTCTGATGCGGATGAGTCGTAGAGAGAAGATTAGGCTACATAGGATTACTCCCCATCTTGTATTATGTAAGGCCTTATGGCCTCTATCCTCCATATGTAATAGCAAAGTGTATATGATTTGGACTTCTATGTTGTAGCATGACTCCATATTTGCTTTGTCGCAGTAGCACTTCTCAATTTAAGTTCTGTTATTTTCTTTATCAATGCAGTGCACATTTGTGTTAATTAATATCATGAAAGTACTTGTTTGCAAAGTCTTGTCATTATTTGGGATCGATTGTCTAACTTCTTTGACAGCAGGAATTGTCTCTTAGACCTGTGTGGCTCTAACTATGGCAGGGTTGCATCTACAGCTCTGCCACAAAAAAAAATTTATTCTCTGCAACCGTCAGTATCAGCGTCAGAAAATAATTCTACAATCGTCGGTATTAGCATCGGAAATTCCTTTGTAATCGTCGCTAATTTCGTCGCTAACATCCGACAAGATTAGCGACGAAAATAGTGAGGCAAATAGCGATGGTTTTGTAGTGATGCTAATAGCGACGCTAATAGCGACGACGGGGATATTTTTTACATATAAAGAAAACGTCGTTATAAACGTCGTTATAGCATGTATATGTTGTAGTGTATGTCAACAAAAATGCTTAGCAAGCTAATTATGTATCTCTTTAAATATTTACAATTTATCATATACAAGCAAATCAAAATTGTTAAACTTTTAAAGATGATATGCAATTTCTCTTAAAAGTAATAAGGGTGTTAGTAGTAAGGGTGCAACTTTGGAAATCAGCATAGAGAGAAGTGCTCTTGTGGCAAAAGACTTAAACAACTCTCTATATCTCATCAAGTAGTAGATGGAAAAAGTATTTTCAAGCATTTGCAAGTATTTAATAATTAAGTGTTCATTAAGAAAGACTTTGAGCTCAACTTTGTTCATCACTATTGATGGTAGCATAAAGATTGATGAGAAAATGAAGTGTTTGGATAGATCCTTATAGACAAGTTTACTTGGATACCTCTTGATTCATTATATAAGTGCAAGTTGATTTGGGAACATTGAAGATTATTGGTATTGTAAAATTGTGGTATCAAAGCTTACAATACCAGTTTAGGATTCAAGTCTAGGAATTAGTAGGGCCTTTAAGTTGGGAGAAAAATGAGGAACATATATGGTTTCATGACAATAAGGGCCTCTATAGTAAGGATGCAACTTTTGGAAATTAGTCTAGAGAGAATCAACCTAAATAGCTCTCCATTTCTCATCAAGCAATAGATGGAAAAAGTGTTTTCAAGCATTTTGAAGTGATTAATAATAAAGCATTTTGCGATAAAGGCATTTAACACAACTTTTCCCTTCACTAAAGGTGGTTGCATGAAGATATACAAGAAAACAAAATGTTTCGATTGATCCTTGTGGAAGAATGTACTTGAATACATTTTGATTATATGTATAGGTGTGAATTGATTTGGAAGCATTAAAAAAGGATTGGGCATTGTGATATTGTGGTGTTAAGGCTCGCAATATTGGGTTAGGATAAAAACCTAAAGGACTTACTAGGTTTTTAAGTTGGAGACAAACTAGCAACATTTAGCATTTATCTTTTAGTGAGGTTTAGCCTTTTCCAAGGGAAATTGATCATGATAATATGATTTTCTATAATTATGATTTTTGGAGTTTCCATAAACGAAGCATACTAGGTTTTTAAGTTGGAGACAAACTAGCAATATTTTGCATTTATATTTTGATATTCTCATGAAGAAACTATAAGTCCTCCTTAAGTTCCTGCACACACTTTAGTGCAAATAACCCTTAAGAAAAGAATAAGGTCTATTTACTTTTAATTGCATAAACAAAACTAATGTTTTAAAACCTTAGCTAAAGTGGATAGTGTTTGATAACCTTTACCATTGGAAGTTTGCTAGTAATTGGCATCATGATCAAGATATTTGGGTCATTGATATCACTAGTTTATTGAGCCGTCACCATGAGCTTATCAAATATGTAGATAATTACACATTCTAGACATAGATAACTCATGACTAGCCTTGAGTCAAATATTTGTTAAGTCCAAACAGGACCCCAAAACCATATGATTGAAAAAAATCTTCAAATGGTTAAATATAGCACAAGGGTAGAGATGTTGGCACAATGAGTCAATGTGGAAATGAGCTAAGAATCATTCTAGCCACGAAGTGGCATTGACAACCCACAGCATAGGTTTGGGACTCAACCCTTCGTTTGCCGGTCTTCTTTTGGATTTTCATGGATGGTGGGTTATCACGAGCATCAATCCGACCAAAGTTACACCAAAACCTATAAACTAAAAATAAAATATAACATTCAATGGTATTGCACAAAGTACTTTAGATTGATTAGAGTGTGCCACTTTTGGCTTTTAAAATACGGATTTACCCGATAAGTTGCATATGACTATCTGGCACATCGGACGTAGAAGTTTGCCTGGTGCATTCTTTGAGGTCCATTGCTTGCGAAATCCAGTTGGAGCATCCTTTCTTTGAGATTCACCGCATATGAAATCATCCAATCAATCCCATGGAATGTACGCGATGTTCTGGATGTCAAATTTTGATGATGGATTTGAACATGCCTCCCATTGACGATTTGAGGCATCAAAGGGACCGGATGGAAGATTTTGGACATACATTTTTTGACTGGCAATAGTGGATGTGGAATGGTTGACATTGACAAGAATCATGGTGAGAGGTAGAAATGGCAGCTTCAGAGAATAGTAAAAATGTGTGTTTTGTTACATATGGGTAGCTTTGTTACATTGCTAAATAAACGGGCAGAAATGGTAGCTTGATGGATGATTGTTAGAAAGAGAAATGGAGGAGGAGGGCGCTATCTTGAGAGAAGAGGAAGGAGAGTAGATCACTCTTTTGAGAAATCAAACTAGTGTTGTTAGGGGAGCCGAAACGGAGGAGTGATTCTTTTTTTTAAAGTTAGTTTTTAAACGGAGGAGTAACGACTAAATTAATAGAGGGAGAGTGGGGGGCGGAATCGTAGCTGCAGGTTGCAAGCTACAGGCTACAATGCCATTAGACGTAGACCCCATGGGCCATGGATGCAAGCTCAATGCCATCCAGCGGCCATCCTATAGTTAATCTCAGTTTTACTTTGAATGTAAAGAAAAGAATGGTTCACCAGTGAGGGGCCTCTTTGCGGCCTCTTCATCCTATGTGCACAAAAGACAAGAAACACTGCTTGAAATCTATCCTGATGCCCCATCGCAGGTGCAACCAGAATCTATATATATATATATATATATATATATCTCCCTCCCTATAGAGGCATAGCCAGAGTATTTTTCATCATCTCCTCTCTCCACTACAATGTGAGGTGGTGGCAATTGGGGGGCACAGCCAGAATGGTATTTGTTAGTGAGGTGGGCCCCACAGCTAGGCTCCTTCCGACCATTGTGGACGTGACTGAGTGCCATTGGAGAGAGGGAGGATCAACAACAATAGGTATCAGGTCCCCCACATGTTGTGTGTGTGGAGAGACAACAAGAGAGAGAGAGAGAGAGAGAGAGAGAGAGAGAGAGAGAGGGAGAGAGAAGGAAACGATACATGGAGAGAGAATGATGACTCACCTCCAAACCATATAATATATGTGTAAGAGATTTTGGTACTTCTAAGATAATATACTTGGCACGTTACACCTTTGCTCTTCATGTGGCCACATAAAGTTTAAAGAGCTTCCAGGGACTTTTAATTTGTTTATTGACTTGGTGATAAGTTAGTGTAGCCTCTTTTACATGATGCATCTATTGTGGCAAGTTCTCCTTCAACACAATGAGGGATTTGATTAGTATACAATTATGTGTGCACGCATGCACGCACGCACACACACAAAAAATCTATGTTTTTGAACAATGTATCACATGGATTCTAAAATATGTGTTTCATGTTGTGCTAGACTTCAAGATCCTAGTTGAGTTCTTGAATTCTTGATTTCCTTATTGGATTCTTAACCAACATATAGTTTGGTTAGCATGATTGTGATCAAGATTACATAGTTTGGTCCCTCTTGCTAGCTTAAGGCTAGTTTCTTAGACAAAAAGGTCTTCAAGTTTGCCTTATCTTTCCAAAATCCAAGGGTATGCTTGTAGTTCATAACAAGTAGAGGTGGACAACTAATTACCCTCATCCAACACATAATGTATTTCTGGCATTGTGAGTTATGTTATCTAAACCACTAGAGCTTCTAGTGAAGGAATGCACTAGGTGAGAGCCTGCACTTTATCTCTCACCTATCAGGCCTGCCGGCAATAGTGATCCATCAAGCATTCTTGTTGTTAATCTATATTATGCTAGATAGTAGGCCCCTTGAAGATGTGATATATATAAGGTCCATGGATTAATACATAGTTGGTATAAACCTTGAGCCTACTAGCCTAGCTTAGGTTGTGATTCTAGGCTTTGAATTTTGCATAGGACTTCCATCAAAGTCTACATCTTTAACATAACCTAGCCTAATCTAATCTTAATTTCTATTTATAAACCTACCCTTTCCCTAGCATTTGCCTAAGCATAAGTTTGATGTAGCATATGCCTGGAGTATGCTTTGTCTAACCTAGCATAAGTTAGTCGTAGCCTAAGCATATAGATACTTGGGTAGGCATATGTATATATATATATATATATATGTATATATATATATATATATATGTATATATATATATATATGTATATATATATATATATATATATATATGCTAGGCTTGGGTAGGTTAGAACCTATTCTACTTATTTCTCCTTCTTATGTTTGTCTTTTAAGGTTATGTTGCAAAAGAGAATAAACAAGTTTGCAAAGGCACCTTAATCAGGAAATGTAAGGAGCAATGAACCATACCATAGGTATTAGAGTAGCATATCCTAGTCTATATGGACTAGTCCTAGCCTTTACATGCTTAGGCTTAGGCCATGTAAGGCTAGGTTACATGAATGCATAGACTAGATACATACTATACAAATACATACTACCTCGAATGCTTTATTAAAGGTGGCATGACTGAGATAGACAAATACTTTTCCATTCATACACGGCAGGAAAGAGAGGAGAGAGAAAGAGGGGAGGAACTATTTTCAAAAAGTGACCGATATGATTTAACATACACAAGAGGATTGCAAATATTTACATCTTACAATAAGAAATCCCTTTTGTGTTTTGCGTTCCGAAAAACCAATATCAAAGTGTACAAGTCATAAGAAAGCATGGGTACTTTATCTCAAGTTCAAATATCTTTAACAAGTTTTGAATGTGCTTATATGAGTAAATGGTAATGCATAGGTTGCAAAAATTGCTTGAAATAAATAGTCACTTTCTCGGGAGCCGAAGTAACCATGTTCTTGTCTTTCATGTTTAACTTTCATGTGGTAAACATGATCTAGTTTGCAAAAATTAGTGCAAGTTAATGAAAGCTATCCATATGGCTATAGTGTGATGAGTTTGTAAGAATATCAAACATGTTAGCATTGGAAAAGCTAATAAATCTTATTGCAACAAAACAACTTCTGAATTTCTATTGTCATTTGAAAACCTTGGCGAAGAAAATTATGGCACCTAAAAGAGTGCTTGACAAGAGAAAGAAATGTGTATCACCTCACAATAGTGATCAAGTGAACATGAAGCCTTGTTCAAGATGTGTTCCTAGGCGGCTTATAAACCACAAAGCATCATCATGTGTGAGACTTTTGGAGACTCCTCCAACAAAGAAAGGGCGTGGTCGAAATAATTTGTCTTCATCGATGACAAAGCACTACTTGATTTTTTGTTTGTTTTTATTTCATATTGTTTATCCGTGTATACATGATTTCTTTGATGCTATTCTTTTAAATTGTTGTTTATTAACATTTGCATTTATAGAGGCTAATGTGTAGCATGAGGGTCTATATGATAACGAAGAGGTGAGTGATGATAGCAATCAAAGGGGAGGATGAGGATGGAAAAGAAAATAAGTACTCAAGGCACCTAGGCAAGCAATTTTCTCTAGGCTTGATGAAGGATATGATGAGCTAATTTTCTGTTAAGAAGACAATGTTGCCTCCCCCTATGCCTCTTTGTAGATGGGTGGCTCATGAGGAAGTCAAATTTGCCACGGATAATGTCCAATAGTTTATTCCTTCGTTTGTAGATGGGTGGCTCTTGGGAGAGAGTGGAAAGACCTTAAGGGCAAGAAGTTATTTATTTGGGATGGAAACCAAATGGTAAAAACATGTTGAAAGAAAGTAAGTAATCATTTTTACTTTGTCCATTATACACATAAGCATTGAATGGAGGCAAGGTATTATCATGACTCCACCCTATGCTCTCTCTTGTATGGAAGGTGGTTTTCTATCTTTAGCTGTAGTTATATTTTTATTTTGAAATGATAGGATGAATTCCATGCCTTCATCTCAAAATAAACTGTGAAGCTTGAGGCTCTTAGTCTAGATGAGACAGAGAGGAAGAAATGTTTTGAGAAGGCTACAAGACTAGAAAAGAAGCACCTCAAAGATAGGGGTTACAAGTACCTAACCATTGCTAATCCCCAAAATGGGGATGAGTTCTTCAAGTTGTTATTTGGCTTGAAGTGGGATGGTGCAAGCATGCTCAAGATCACAAGAAACAAGTTATATTGTCTTACAAGATCTAAAATCTCTTCAGAGAGGTAATTTGTAGACATAATGCAATTTGTGTGTGCGTTGCATTTTCCTTCAATGCTTCCTATTTGTGTATGTTGTCATTCATGATTGCAAGAAAAAAATATGATTTTATCTTATGAGTCTTACAAAGTCAAAAGACCCCTATTACCCTCATTTTGATGATTAAAAGCTCTTTCGGATCTGCATGAAGAAAGCGACAATACAATCATATTGTTTTCTTAAGCCTTTTCTTAAAATGTGTATGCACCAATGTTAAGTGTTTGTAACATGTATGTAGGATTTCATACATCTCTTGGATGGGTTGAAGTCTTTGGATACTGCAAAGAAGTTGCTAGAGCTTGTGTTTTCAGCCAGATGTGTAGGGTTGAATAATGCTTGTAGGGTTCATAGAGGAAGTTGTTGCCCATGATTCACTTACCACATCCACTACTATAGAGGAGCAAGAAACTAAGGGTAATTGAGGTGAAAAAGTAAGTCCTCGTGCCTCTAAAGCTAGTAAGGGTGCTAGACATGCAACCCAAGGTACTCAAGGTGATGCATAGACTAATCAAGCTATCACTAGAGCCACTCCTCCTCTTGCTAGCACTATTGAAAAGAGAGGTAAAGGGCTTATGCCACAACCAAGAACCTTCATAGATCCATAGAGAAAAAATTTGTTAGAGCCCTTTATAGTGCCCACCACCTCCTTTATCATAGATTCATTTTGTTGCTACTTTTATATGTTTGTCATGTACTTTATCATGCTTAAGAGAGTGTATCTTGTGACTATATGGTACATGTGTTTTACAAGTTTTTGGTTGGTTATGTTGAGAATATGCCATGTTGGTTTGGTTTTCTTGATGTGTGTTCATGTAAATGCAAAGCATCAAACTCTTTTATAAATAATGAAGAATTCCTATTTCCTTTTTGTGTCAGTTCATGTCTATAGTTTGTATGACTATGAATTAGTAATCGTGCTATGAATGTTTGCATGCAAATCATGTATGGCCTAGAATACTTTCAAGTGGGGGTATATTGCATAGAGATTTTTGTAAGTAGAATCAATATGTTGCACAAAAAAATTTTGAAAAAAAAGAATTGATTGAAAAATAATGAAAATAAAAGCTCTCAAAAATAAAATCCCCCTAAAAATTCGCATGGATCCTAGTGGGTTTGGTTGAAACTCTTCCATTACAATGTAGACTCAATATGATCTAAGTGATAAACCTCATGATACTCCAAGGGAGCACCATACAGCATCATTTGGAAAACCTATTGATGGACTACTAAAGGTGCACCTTGGAATTGAGCATGACGCACACCTCATAGTTGGTATCAGAGTGCACATTAGTATAAAATACGACGTAAGCTTTTTTAAAAAATATTGGATTGTAAATATAGCCTAGGACATGTTTTCTTCTCTTTGTTAATGTATGTTTTTGAATTATTGTTGAGTAACGAATCTAGGAAATGATTCTTGATCTTCCAAGTAATGTTTATGTCAACTATGCATTCATCCTATCTTGCCTAGAGGAATCTGATGATGCAAATATTAGATCAGTTGTACAACCCCTCGCCTCTATATTGTGAAAGATGATGAATGATTAACAAAGGATATTGCTATATCGATGCAAGCCGTCTAGCTTATCTTCAGAATAATCTAAAAAGGGTGAAATGGATGGAATATCTTAAAATTGTCAAGATCTATCTATTTTATGAAGCCAGTGTAAACACAACCCTATATACTAGAGGCAAGAAGATCAAACTAAAATAGTATATCTATGAGGAAGTTATAAAGATCCTTCCAGTTGACAGAGTAAAAGTCGTAGGACACTCTAGCCGTCGCAACTATAAAAAGGACGGATTTTCTAATCTCCCTAAAAAATATAGATTCCTAGATATCTAATCTCAAAATCCAAGTTACTTCATAAAGGATGTATCAAAGTGTCATGCTTAGTTTGTAGTATGGAATCATTTTCTGAAAAAATAATATGAGTCTGTGAGTTATCTTAATAATGTATTTCTTCCCATTTGATTACCTTGTACATCTGTTGTAATAAAGATTGATTGATACTTTATCAATGAAGAACCCTACTTTTCCATTGGAGCCTCTGAAATTGTAGTTTAACTTTAGCAATGGGAAAGAGCTTTATTTGAAAAAGAAATGAAGATAAGAGCCATGCACAAATATATACATATACACACATAAAGAGAGAGGCACATACACATGTGCACTACCTAATTTATTTTTTAGTTAATAATTTAATTACTACTTATTTTTTTAATTAATTATTAAAAAATATAAAGAGACGAGAGAAATAGAGACAGAGACGAATGAGGGAATGAGAAAGCGACATGGGAGAGAGAGAGAGAGAGAGAGAGAGAGAGAGAGAGAGAGAGAGAGAGAGTTGTGTGACTTGCTTTAACTTTTTTTTGGCTGATGTCACAGCACGTACGGTTGAAGGTCACCATAAGGGGTTTAGCAAGAGAAGAATGTATGGGGGTTCAAGAGCTTAGACTTTGGAGATGGTAAATATAAGAGAAGGGTTGAAGGTTTCAAGCCAAGTTCTTGAAGATAAGAGACAATAGGGTATAGGTAGATTCAAGGAGAGGAGTAGACGGAAGAGAAGGGGTTCGAAGAGATTGAAGATGTAGAAGAATACTCCCAAAAATAATTACAAAATATAGAAGAATACTAACAGAGATGAAGCCTGTCAGTTTCTTTCAGCATTATGAGAAAATATAACTCTAATTGACAAAAACGTGTATAAAATAATACATTCCTCTATGTTGCTCAAATCGCCAATCTGATGCTTCCAATGGCTTCGAAAGGGGGGTTAAATACTAGGACACTTGGTTAGAATCCTGCCAAATCACTCCTTCTTCATCTCTCACTTTCGGAGTGTTGTTCACTGCCTGAAAACAACAATCGCGCGTCGCGCGATTTCGCTAATCTCTTTTTTTACATAAAATCCTCTCAAATTGGCTGAAAGCTACATGCTTTCTTTTACATGTCCTCCTAATCTAGAAGTTATCGATAGTTTTTTGTGGATTTTTACAAGTGATAATATCTAGAATATCAAAAATTGACTAAAAATTGTCCAAAAAAAATCTAATATTTTGAACCATGGACACTAATACTAATGCCTAAAGTGGCATTGGCTCTCTAAATCTAAAAGGAAGCCACACTCTAGATTTTTTTAACACGGTGTGCGCGTAGCAGTACGACACTGAGAAGGGGGTTGCTAGCAACTCATTGAGAAGAGAGATACTTGCAACCTCTTCTCGAGATGAATTTTTTTCCACAAGTCTCCTCCATTATTTCTTTGAGAGGACTTGTGAAATTTCTTTTCATCGAATATGGGATTTTTGGTAATCCCTTCTCAGTGAAAGTTTTTTCACAAGTCCTCTCTAAATTTTTTTTCACTAAACATGGAACTATTAGCAATCCCATCCTAACCAAAAAAAAATTCATAAGTCCCCTTAGAGAGATAGAGGCAACTTGTCACTTTTTTTCACCGAGAAGGAGTTACCAGCAACCCTTGTTGGGTGATAAAAATTTTCACGTCCCCTTAGATAGATGATGGAGGAGAGTTGTGATTCAAAGTTCTCTCTCTCTCTCTCTCTCTCTCTCTCTCTCTCTCTCTCTCTCTCTCTCTATATTGCCGAGAAGGGTTTGCCAAAAACCCCTATTGTTCGACAAAAAATTTCACATCCCCTTAAAGAGATGATTATAAATTCACATTCTCTCTCTCTCTCTCTCTCTCTCTCTCTCGTTAAGAAGGGGTTTCCAACAACCCCTGTTTGGGGAAAAAAATCATGTCTGCTTAGATAATTATAAAGTCACACATACACACACACACACATACACACACATTCTCTCTCTCTCTCTCTCTCTCTCTCTCTCTCTCTCTCTCTCTCTCTCTCTCTCTCTCTCTCTCTCTCTCTCTCTCTCTCTCTCTCTCTCTCTCTCTCTCTCTCTCAATGAGAAAACTACTATAACATTCAAGTGAACAAAGATTTTTTCTTCTAGTTCACATAGGAGATAAGAGATTTTTAAACCAGATGATTATATTGAGTCTCAAAAGTCATGCAAGTTAGCAACATGGAGACTTATGTATAGGCATAACTTGGTATTCTTTTATAGAAGTATATTTTGTATCTTGTTGATGTGTTCTCTGTATATAATAGAACTATGAATGGTAGGTTCATGTGTGG
The DNA here is from genome assembly GCF_053477565.2 of Lygodium microphyllum. NCBI lineage: Eukaryota > Viridiplantae > Streptophyta > Polypodiopsida > Schizaeales > Lygodiaceae > Lygodium > Lygodium microphyllum. The sequence continues at coordinate 52,648,570 of NC_141158.1, read as the reverse complement.
GAAATTGGAGAAGGGAATGCTACAAACTTTGCCAGGGAAATGCATCGATTAGGTGCACTTGAAGGTGGTGGAGTAGCTCATATACAAGGATTACCAAATTGAGCAGCAATGGAATGAGGAGGTACACTAGAGATATTCCATTTTCCTCAACTACCTAAATATGAATTCCCCTCCAACAAGAATTCATTACATAAAAAATATGGGAAGAAAAAAAGGTGCAAGAGACATAAGGATCTAGATTCTTGGTAAGTAAGTCCACATGTATTCTTTAGAATATGTCACACTTTTATGTCTTCTTCTAAAGAGAATATGGCTAATTGTAGGAAAGTGATACCTCCACTGCATTTGTTCTCGTAACTCATTCTTTAGTAAGGAGTCAAGGTGAAGCGACAATTTCTAAAATGTTTTGATGATATTGATTGGCCACACTTTAGCCCTACAATGATACTATTTGTGGATGATAGCATAAAGAATATGCAATGTAACCCACCTAACTCCTTTACATATCCATTTATATTTCAAGAAAATCCCATGGATACCATCCTCTTTAAACATATGCTTTCCTATTTGATTGAGAAAAATCCCTTTAATACTATCTTCTTGGAATACATGCTTCCATGTTTGACTAAGCTAAAAGGTCCTCATGTGCGGGAGTCTATGATTTTGTTAGAGAATACCTATTTCACCCTCTAGCAATGGACAACTGGATTGGTATTGAATGTTTACAATAAATATGTTCATTTGAGTTGCACATTGTAGTTCACTAACTTGGAAAATGCATTTGTGGATTTAGTATTTTTTTGTAGTTTTTGCAATACAATGTGAAATATATCGGTATATTAAAATATTTTATTGTTGAAGTTTGGAGTTTAAAATGAAAATTTCTTGAAAGGAATAACAACTACAAGTAATAAAACAATATGGAGCTATATTTTACAGAGGTTGTGAAGTATTTCTTGCAAGGGTCTATTATAAATGAATGCATAATTTCAATCCATATGTAGGCCTAATCAAAAGAGGAAGAGAGAACAATGTGCAAGTATAAGTGGATATGTCTATAGTTTGGTCATATGTGCATAATTAAAATACTAACATATCAAGATGTAATTATAAAATATGTGTAAAAAAGGGAGAGAGGGGGGATGTGAATGTATATGTAGTGTGATATCTCATATGTATGCATAATTGAACCATTAACATTGGGATAATATTATCAAAGATAATAAGATAAGCTTAATCTAGTGATGTAAATAAGTTAAGGAGAGAGAACTACTAATGTATCATTAGAGAGAGATAGAGAGAGATTATAAATGATAGATAAAAAGATAGAGGGAGAGAGATAGAGAGAGAGGGTGTTATTGAGGGAGAGGAGAAGAGGGAGATGCATGTTATGGATCTCCTAGATAAGAGAGAGAGAGAGAGAGAGAGAGAGAGAGAGAGAGAGAGAGAGAGAGAGAGGAGAATCGATTGTGATTGTAATGAGGAGGAGGAGAGTAAGATGTGGTAGTGTAATGGTGGTGTTAGTGGTAGTAATGTTATTGAGGGGAGTGAGATGTCTAGTTTGTCCCCAACAATATGAGGAGAAAGAGAGGATAATTGGTTGTGGTTCTAATGAGAAGGGGGAGATTAAGATGTCGTGGTGATAGTGGTGATGCTAGTGGTGGTGGTTATGGTGTTGATAGTGTTACTGGTGGGGGGCGGGGGGGGGGGGGGGGGGGGGGGGGGGGGGGGTGGTGGTGGTGGCAATGGAGGAGCTGAATTGGTGCTTGATATATACCCAAAAGAAAAAGAGGACCAAGTGGACTATGTAGAATAAAACTCAAGGTTGCCAAAAAAAGCTTGCCCAAAAGCTCGCTCCAAAAGCTTGATTCTCACACGCACTCCAATTATTCTTTGAGAGGTTCTTCCATGAAGTGTATAGGAGCATCACTCAGTGGATGGGTGATTATGGGCTTGAGAATTCTTTGTATTCTTGTCAAATTGATAACTTCCCAAGGAGCTATAGGTTGTTGTTTCTTAGACGCCAACAAAGCAAGCAAGTTTCATTTTCCATGGTTAAACTGTCTATTCATGGGATAGTATGGTTATGGATAAGGCTATAGACATGATAACCTTCTCAGTAATTAGCAATGTATAACCTCATGGCCCCCACTCTTTTGTAGTTTGTGCAGATGCATGATCATCGATCTAGATATTTTGATGGAAGATGGTTGCCACTGCAATGGGCACATTGGACCTATGGTCTTGTGGATTGTCATAATTAAACCCTGGGGGGTTCACTAGGGTTTACCATATGGTACCACATGAGTGTAAGGGAGGGGGGTTATTTAAGGGAAGGAATGTACATTTTATAAGGTAAGTTCCCATAAATAGGGGGTAGATAAGGGGTATTTTCATATATTTCTTGCACACATGTGACATCTCCTTATTACTACTAGTGAATCCCTTGTGAGTGAAACCTAAATTTTTACAAGCTCCAAACTAAGCCCTACCATTTCTCATGTTACATCTATATTTTTTTCATTTTCCCATATGTCTATAAGAGGTTAGTCTCACTCTACATATTGTACCTCTCTTACCATGGATAGTAAAATTGCCCACAAGTTGAATAGCTTTGATCTTTCTATCCTTTAATGGGTTGTCCACATGGATTGCTTCTTTGAAGACCTTGGCTAGCATGTCTCTTTGTAAACTTGAATTGCTAGCTAGCACTTTATAGAGTTCCTTATTCTTAATCCTATTAATGAACACAATGAAGATTGGTTTTTGAGTGGGTCGTTCAACTATTGGAATCCTCTTCTGGAGACTTCAGACATGGGTAATGTAATCAAGAATCTCCTCTCAATCCTTCTAATCGGTATTCAATAGTTTGACAATTAAATATTCCATGTATTCTACTTTGGAGAAATCTCTTAATAAAGAGGCCCTTCAATGTATCAAAATCATTGAGTTTGGAATTAATAAGCATCATGGAGATTGTAAGATTCACAAACTTGCTCATATTTCTCTATGAAGCTATAAGGGTCATCCTTGTAGTTTTCAAATTTTTTTGTGAGTATTGGGATTTTAGTTTGGTTTTTTGTGTTGGGTGCAATTCCTAATTTGATTAGGATTGAGGAAGCTAACGCCATGCTACTCTACTTGTTGATTGAATTGTCTTGCTTGTCAATAGTTGGAGTGAGATCAACTTCAAACACTCTTTCTATATCTACATGGTCTAGTATGCTGAGTGAATGCCACAATACGCCAGACTTGGCCTCCTTTCTATGCCTATTAAGGCTTTGTGCTTGTGCAAATTTAGCAACTTGCTGCAATAGGTCTTTTCCTAGTCTTTTCCCTTACCCTGCTTGCTTCAAAAAAATTCATTCACAATGTCTTTGAGACAAGAAAAGGATCACTTTGATAAGTGAATGCCTTCACAAAGCTTAAGGAAAGAATATCTTGATTAATTCCTTGTCCATACCTTAATTTTAATGAAGAAATGAGGAGATTGAAAACCTTGTAGTAGAAGAGAGAGTACTCATCATTCAACAATTACCTTGATAAGATAAGCAAAAATATTTTTAAAATGTTTAAAGATAAAGACTAATCAAGTCTTTCTACACCTATTAATGGCATAGAACGGCTTTATTTTCTTTTCTATTGCCCAATAATCTTGCTAATGCACATTTCTCTTCCTAGAGTTCTTCTCTACAAAATTCTCGATGATGGAATCACTCTTCTAATTCCTAAATTTTATGATTATGGCTTATAAAAAAAGGTTAACCTCTCTTCTCATTGTGTATGGCTATAAACCTTAAGAGCAGGCTAAAAGCTTTTCCTTACTACAAACTCCTCACAAGTGTTTGATGAAGATCTACTCCAACTCTCTCTTGACAGCAACTAATTCTTGCATATTATGACAAAGGATCATAATTGCACTAAGAAATTATTCTTCTATTCCCAATCTCCTCACCCCTTTCTTCATATGAAATTTTTTTAATAGTTGTTGGCTCTATCTTTAAAATTATCACCACTTGAGCGTTCTTGAGCTTGTACTTGAGTTAGAGAGAAAGAGCTTATGCAATTCTTTTCATTTGTATCCATCCTCTTATTTTGTCTAATAATACCACATATTTTATCTTATAAGACCTCAAAGGATGCATGGGATATCATTGAGTAGGTATTTGCAGCTAGAAAAAAGGCTAGAATCTCTTACTTGAGAAGAGAATTGGCAAATGCACATATGGATGATGGTGATGGCATGACATATCATCTTACTTACATTTAGGATTTGAGAGAGCACCTCTAGATGTTGATGGGGTGATACCTAATGAAGAGTTTGGTCAGCATCACACTAAACTCTCTTCCATAGGTTTATCTTAGTTTTTATACTCCATAAGTGATCATATGTGGATGTGTTTATTCCTCCTTGTACCTTGGAACTATAACTCCAAGCATGTGGGCACTAGCATTGGTCATATGGTTTACATTGATAGCTCCAATCCCCATAAAGATGGGGCTCCTTCTCTCGTAGAGAAAGCTACATCAAACACAAAAATGTATTATGCCAATTTGGCTCACGATTAGGTCTCTACCTTAATAAGTAGAATAACCATTTTGAATGGGTCCTTAACCATAAACTTGTTTGAAGCTAGTAAGTGTCATCTTATTGAATATGTGTCTCAACCAAGTCTTTTCAGCTTGCTAAAAGCAGACATGATGCCAAGTTTCTCTATGGTGTTTGTAAATATTTGAGACCGTTCATTGAATGATGTTATGATCTAGTTGATCACAAGACAATGTGCAAGAATAACTCCATTCTCTAGTTTGACCATTTAGTTTGGTTCATCATGCACAACATAGACACATTTTTTTAGTTTAAAACTCTTAAGAGAGTCAATCTTCTCTTTTTCAAGTGGGAGGCTTTGGAAGCACATGATGCTATAAAGGTGTCCCTCTTCTTTCATACCACTTAAAGTGGTTCTTGCAATAGCAAAGAATCTCATGTTGAACAAATATGATTCATCTCTACTTGTCAACATTAGAGGTGATGGTGATAGGCGTATTGAAAGGTTCCTTAGTAATAACAAAAACTCCAAACAAACAAGTAGCAATATCTCTCAATGTAACACATAGAGTTCATCCCTTGGTAGTAGATGCCCTCAAGGGAAATAAAGGCCCAAAAGTTTTGGCACTTGAACCTCAAAAGGAAAATTGTGATGTTGGAAGATTGTAGTTCCACTTCTGAATACTTGTTGTTTGAATAACCTTGCAGATTGTTTCTCATCACAATCATAGCAGGAGGACTATCTTAGGCAGAAAATTCCCATTCATATTACATATTGCAAGAAGCTTCTTGATTTGGTCAAAGCCAAAAAAAAAGATTTTTTCTACTTAGCCATCCTATTCTCCAGACATTTTTACTAATATTATATTTGGCTAGGAATTTCACCCCATGCTTAAATATATACTATTTTTACCCTAAGATACTTTTTGCAATCCTCTAGTATCTTTTTGTAATTGCTATGAATATGACATGCAAATTTAATTTAAGGATTCAATGCATGTTGGCACCACCAATATCAATGTTGTCCCTAAGAAAGATCTTAACCTTATGTTATCCAAAGGGTTCAACCATATTCCCTCCAAATGCCTTGACATTAATAAAGCCTTGGAATCACTCTTTGAGGGCTCTAGTGAATTTTTTGACATATTAAGACTTGATAAGTCTACGTACTTAAGTCAATTCAAGAGCTATGTCTCGCAAAAGCTTCTTTCTATCTTACATGCTATCAAGGATGTGGGCATGAAAAATCTCAATAAAATGGATGTGACACACTTAGTCAACAACTTCTACACTACTAGAATAAACAAGGCCCCCCAACAAACCCTCCTTTTTCTCCAAAAAACTCATTCATAAGGAATTTAAGAACTTACAGTTACCATGTAACCATGGTAGTTTTAGATTATCCTTCTTGATGGGTACTTTTAAAAGCACACAAGAATGACTTTAGACTTGGTTGACCAATGCAGCCAACCATGTATACATGAAGTGCACTTCCTAACTCACTCATGTTCTCTCATCTTGCAAATATGTAATTATGCTCTTATATGTTGAACTTAATAAACAGTTGGCCATAGTTACTAGATTAGAGATCATAACGGTTTTGGATCATTGACTTTAGTTAAGAAACTTTTATGAATTTACCAAACATTATGTTTATTCCTTTCTCCAACAAACATGACAAAATCTTATGAAAATATTCCACATAACAATGAATGTGAACTCATTAATGGTGTTAACACCATGATAACTTGGAAATTCAAGAAGAAAAGGAAAAACTTCCTTTGTGTATGAAATGATTCTTATCATTTGACCAACACAAAAGACTCAAAACACGCTTCTTTGATAGGATTGTCTACATCTCAATTCTAGGATTATTACCAATACTGTCATCACTCTTGGAGGAATATTTAAGAGGCAAATTTGAGGTATTCCAATGGATTTTAGTAGTTCCCCCCTTTGGTGTGCAACTTGTTTCTTTATTACTTCAAACATAATTTTTGGAAAGATCTTTCACAATGAATAGTCATGACATTCTCAAATAGTTTGCTCATACCTTTAGATATTATGATGATCTACTATGATCAACATACCCAACCCTACTATCTTTCAACGAGACAATCCCCTCTTCCCCTTCACCATCTACCAAGGAATTCCACATAAATTTGATTTCACTAAAAACTAATTCTTTTTCTTCAAATTAGGGCATTTCATCTCCCTCTCATTTTCTAAATATGGAAATGTCATGCAAGATTGGTTACACCATTATAAAATCCTATGATAAACGGAAGAACCTTCCTTTTGCTTGTAATAGATATATCAAATGGGTAAGCAATAGAACAATTGGGTAGCCCATAAAGTCATTACTTTGTTGGAATATACCCCTCTATAACATGCTCATGTGAATCCTCCTCTACTTTATGGAAAAGGGAGATCAACTTAGCCCATGAGAGAAGGTATAAATTCACACATGTGAGGTATTGTTGGACCTATCCCATGTGACAATGAGGTCACCTATGATGTAATCAAGCAACTTGCCTAAGCTTGTACAATATTCTCTATCCTACAATGTAACATTATTCTACATCAATCATTCTCTATCAACAAGATCATGTTTCTACTTTGCATCTAGTTTGGGTCTTTCTCTCTTTTTCATCATCTCCACACACACATTCTTTCTCGCATAGAACCATGAGCACTTTAAGGTATCATCCCCCATACCTATGTCCTTGAGCTCATGATCATGTGGATACACAAAATTCCAAAATTGTATTAGAGTAGAAAATGTCCCTACATCTAGATCCTGCATGGTTAGCTCATCATTAGAACTATTAGGATGATGTCATTAGGTAGCATTAATATTTCTTCCTAATCTCTTCTGTCATCTTTTCTTCAATTACTCCTATTCTCTTCACTCTCTTTCTCCCCTTTATTCTCACTCTCCATCTACTCACCCACTCTTATCCTCTCCTCTTTATGCTTACCTACCTTCTTTAGATCTCTTCACATTCCCTATGAGCAAGAGAGGGAGGGAGGGAGGGAGGGAGGGATTATTTTTAAGCCTTTAAAAGAAAACTTTTAGCTTCATAACTAGCCGTTCAAAAATACTTGCGGCAATCTCTTGCTTCAATCGACATTGATAAGACTCAATTCATTGATACTTAGCCCCAATCAGCATGGTATTCAAAGCTATAGATCATCACCATCAATAGCTTATCCACATTGTTAACAAACACGGATCTAGAGCTAGTTAGCTATGGTGGACGCAAATCAAACACACGATACATTATCAAAATGAAAGATTGTAACTCAAGTGAATTAGGTTCCAAGATAGATTAGCTTGGACTCATAAACACAATCTTGAGTGAATCAAATTGATAGTGCCATTACTTGAAATGAGTGTCAAGTACATGCCTTTATAGCTTTTTGGATAGTACCACTGTACCTCACTGTGCATATGGGATTTTGGCCATCTCTTCTTACAGCTTCTAGAGCATACATCTTTGTCATATCTCTCATACAAAGCCACTTATGGGGAAGCCTCTTTTGGGCACACATTTAGCCTCTATGGGCATACATCATTTGCTATTCTCAACACCCCCCCTCAAATGATGAGTCTCTACCCTTGCTGGCTTTTGCCCCCCCTACATGATGACATGGCCCGGGAAACTAGCTCTCTAGCAGCCTAGTCAAGTTAAGGCTTGAAACTTTACATTTTGGGTAGGGTTTGTTACATCCACTATGGGAAGCAGATCCACTAAGGGAATACAAGATCCACATGGGAAAAAAATTCTTTGTTGACAGCGGCGAAATTTTTTTTGTTATTATTCTCTTCATGCTTCTTTGGCATCTTTTGTACTCTTCAGTTTCTAATCGTCTTGGAAACCTTCTTGGTCTTCATGCTCTTTGCCTTCACCACATGTAGTTTACAAAGAGGCCTATCCTTTCCTAATTTTGTTAGTGCACTGATTACAGCCTCATGCAATGGATACTTGTCACCAACCACTAGCCCAACAAGTGGAACAACAGCACCTTGCGCCGCAACTAGCTCAGCCTGTTGCTCATCATCAAGTAAATTGTCCAATGCCCTTGCACCAGCATGTTGCAGGGTACTCGAGTCTACACTCAAAAGGGCTACCAAAGACTTAATGCAGTTTGATGCAGTGGGAGTGGTGCGAACCCTTGAGTTAGCAAAGAGGACTCGACAAAGCTCTGCCACATATTCTTTCAACTCCGATGAGCAATCTGATGACAACACTTGACATAAGCCCTCGACTCCATTAGCTCCAGTGTCTGCAATAGCCAGTGCTTTCTGAGTATTATCTGCTGATAAACTAGTCAGTGCCCCAATAGCAGCACGTTGCTCCTTCTCAGAGCCTGAATTTAGCATCTCTACAAGGGGAACGATAGCTTGCTTCCCAGCTTCTCCTGCCCTGATATTCTCAGCAGTAAAAAGTCCTTGTAATGCCCTTGCTGCACTATACCTTAAGGCCCTAGTGCCCAGACGTAGAACTGCAACGAGATGGTTTACAGCACCAACAGCTGATTCATGTCGTCTAAGCTCAGGACTGCTAAAAAGAATCCTAAGTAAATCAGCTGTAGCCTCTTCAATTGCATCTTGCGGACCCAATGAAAGATACTTCGTCAAGGCATCCAGTGCCCCAGCTTCCTGAATAGACTTCAATACACCTTGCACAGCCTCAGAAGGATCACTCGACTCCCCAGTTGCCATGGCAATAGTTCTCAATCCCCTCCCATTCTCTGAGGACTTGTTGGAGAGCGGCGAGAAGGCAAGGCTGCAGGAGGAGTTTCGTTGGCAGACAGCTGGTGGCCGATGATGGCGGACAAGGGGAGGGAGTCCTTGGAAGAGAAGGCAGGCAAGCTTCCGATTGAGATGGAGGAGGGGACCAAGGTAGCGGTGGCTGAGATAGAAACCATGGCTACACAGCTCATCCTTTTCTTCTGCCTCCTTCATCGCTCTTTCTTCCTTCATTCTTCCTTCCTCTGCTGATGCTACTTCTACCATTTTTCCTTCAAACCACAACCCTTCCCTTACTTCCAAGGGCAAAGAATTAGTGAACTACCTTAACCATATACATTCCATAGCTCGGATCTGCAAGGCTCCACTTTTCTATCAGAAATAGGACAGTGTTGCGACTCGCCTAGAGAACCTCCATAGCCTTGAGCTCCTTCACCTTGTACAAGATAATGGATGTGTGGATGGCTTAAAGAAATTGAGAATGGAAAAAGGATTTAAATTATGCAAGGAAGAGGTAAGAGGTGTCCAATAGCTATCTAGCTCAGCCAAAGCTCTGATACCATGTTAACAAACACGGATCTAGAGCTAGTTAGCTATGGTGGACGCAAATCAAACACACGATACATTATCAAAATGAAAGATTGTAACTCAAGTGAATTAGGTTCCAAGATAGATTAGCTTGGACTCATAAACACAATCTTGAGTGAATCAAATTGATAGTGCCATTACTTGAAATGAGTGTCAAGTACATGCCTTTATAGCTTTTTGTATAGTACCACTGTACCTCACTGTGCATATGGGATTTTGGCCATCTCTTCTTACAGCTTCTAGAGCATACATCTTTGTCATATCTCTCATACAAAGCCACTTATGGGGAAGCCTCTTTTGGGCACACATTTAGCCTCTATGGGCATACATCATTTGCTATTCTCAACACACATGAATTTTATAGATTGCAAACAATAGTGAGAGCACAATAAAAAATAATCATCAACAATATATTGGCTCTATACTCAACCATTATTGATTACAATATGTGCCATCAAATTTGGCAGTAGTTGCTCAACCTACAACCTATATAGTAGAAGGTCAATCTACATCAACATCAAGCTTGCCACATTAGCTTCATCAAAATAACAAATGCAATGCCACTTCTCAATGCGAGTAAAGATAGGAAAGTGAATTAGTCAAGCTCAAAAATCACTATGGTATAGACTCTAGCATTATCAACGTAGCTCCATAGGCAAGATTCATCATCAACATGCAAGTGGCCCTCAATTAATGGAATCAATGGAGCAAAAATGTCACAATAGTTTTTTTTTTGTTTATGTGTTTTTTATTAATGTTTTAAAACTAAAATATTATCTTATTATTAATCCCCCATTCACACAATGAGGCCTCTTAAGCTCTATCTAAGAGCTCTTGAAGTGGTTTTAGATTTGTATTAGGATTTTCATGCTGTCCCTTTTTCAAAAAATCTAGGATCCTAATAAGCTCTAGCTTCTTTTTAGGAACATGATAAGTCATGTTAGGAGATGTCTTGGCACTTCTCACCATCATACATATCAAAATTGTTGGTAGGTATTGGTCAATAGCATTTGGTGTTTTTCTATTAATTTACATGAACTATTGTGGTGGGCTGCTTGCTTATAATCATCTTTGTCATTTGAGAAAGGAAAGTCAATGGTAGCAAGGATATGCATCTAATCTTGCTCATCATTAGGAAAGAGGATGTATCTCATGAGTGTTTGATGCGGTCTTGTGTTGCTCTTCAATAGTAATGGCATCCATGCCGATGGGTGAGGTCTTCCAAGTATCCATCTCAATCCCTCTCAATCCAAATAGTTTTAGTGCAGTTTCCAAAGAACATTAAGGTGTTACCCCAATCCTCAATTGTTTGTGCATTTCTCATCTAGGGTTGACCAAGTAGGATGTCATAGTCAACTCCCTTCATGATAACAAAGATTATTGAGAATTTGATACTTGCAATTCTAATAGGCCACTCCTTTAATACACCAAATGGTCTAACCTTTGTTCCATTGGCCCCCAATATGATGTTAAATCATACAATTTTCATAGGGTGGTTGCAACAAGCTTGCAAAACTATGTGAACAATAGGGAGAACTATATATCTCCATTCCCCCTAGAAGGAATTACTTAAATAGATTCCTAGTCATGGAGTTTAGGGTTAGACTAGGTATCTATGTGTTAGCCCTATGGTCTTGTGGGGTTGGCATCTTCGCTTGCATTGGTCCTTGGATCCACTTTTTAATGCATTCTATAGTGAAGGGTTGTGCTTCAATACTTTTCCTAATAGTAGGGAAACCAACTTTGAGGTCAAACTAGTCAAGCTAGCACTCAGTTCCTCATGATTTTATCCATCAATATTCTATTTCCATTGGTCGTGTCATGGTTGATGCTGAGCCATTGCACCACTTACAGAAGATGTGTTTTGCATGTGGTTTTCCTCTAGCCCCATGTAGGTAGGAGAAGTGGGCATGCTCCTTGTCTCAATAGTTTGTGCAACTCTTCTTCCATTATGGATTCAATACCCTAAAGATGCACATGATCCTCCTTTACCTAGCCTCTCACCTCATCAATTATGGCCAATTTTTTCTTGGGAGTGGAGCATTCTCCAACCTTGGCATTCTCCTTCTTGTTTGTTTTTTGGAGTAGATGTTTTTGCCTTTGTGTTGAGAAATTTCTTTGCTTTTTTTAATGTTGTGGCATTGTCAACTTTGAATGTTAGTTTTGCTTTGGATTTTTTTTCCCCTTCCAATTCTTTTTCCCATGGAGATGAGGCATCCAATTTGCTAGGTCGATGAGTAAAATACTAGCATGTTTTGTTGGGCCTTGGTCATGACATTTAAAGGGATCATTATGACATCCTCATTAGGTGTTTCAACACTAAAGAGTCTGATTGGCATTGATGGTAGGATGGACAATCTAGCGGAGGGTTTTCACTTAGGATAATTAGCATATAGATATGTGAGACCACATTTCGAACATCTCAAATATGCTTTGTCTCTATTAGCTTATTCTTTTTCTAGGCATCTAGATTATATATGTCTTCAGTGATTGCATATCCAATAGGTTAGAGGTTCCTGTGGTGGGTTTCCTCCTAAGCCTCAATCTTGTCTTATGCCCAAAAAGTGATGATTAGAACTAGTTGTAAATCCATCAAAATTAGGTATCCCTCTTCATGGTAAGTGACATAAGGATTCACATATAATTATTCGAGAAAGGGCAAGAAGCGAGTTTTTTGAGTGAGTTTTTTTTGGCAACCCCTCTATAAGAAACTCATGAGGAGATACCAAAACAAAACCTATACTCTACAGTGATTGAATCATTCAATGGCTTGTTGTTCAAGAACACCATGTTGAACACTTTTATTGATGATCCTAACGATGCACAACCTTCTTCTACATTGTTGCTCTTCAAGGTAGTGATAGCGCTACCTTGCTTCCAACATACAAACATGACATTGTCTTGGTCCCTTTGCAATTAAAGTTGAAGCTTTATCTCCATGCTATCTTGCAAATCTTGTGGATAGTTGGCTCCTTGTTTGTTCCTTGTGGTGTACTTCTTGAGGCCACTAATATTAGAAAAGAAGCTCAATACTAGTGGCAAAAGACACTTGATGGAAAAGTAGCTTAAGGTATGAACAAGTGCTCAAAAGGATTTCAGTGTGAATTTGATCAATAATAAAATGGTAGATTGTCTCGTGTGAGGTCCTACGTGTGCTGATGGAAGTGGACCAAAGTACATGATATAAAATCGCTCTACAATTGGGCCCTTCTTGAGAAGAACG